>NC_050583.1:50842088-51195213 GCF_013368585.1 Megalops cyprinoides
GTACGTCATCATAACTTTGTTTGGCACTTCAATGAATTAAAAAAATTGTGTACTTTTTCAGCTTGCTTAAATTTGTTGCTCTCTGCATATTTCCTAACCGGGAGAGACGGGGGAAATAATATTGTGTTTTTACAGGTGTCTTTGTTTAATAAAAGATGAATGAAGATGAATAAAAGATGTCCTTCTTTATTACTGATAAAATAGCTGTTGTCACATGTCAGCTGGATCAATCAAAGACATTTCTGGAGGGATCATTGAGTCTGAATGTTCATCAGCAACAAGCTAATTCATTTAAGATGCATCAGACGACAGACCACCGAAAACAGGATTATAATCTTGGTATTATAAACGTAGATTGATTGACATGTATGTATGTGTTAGGATAACTTTAAAAAGGTGGGTTTACAAAGGAATCTGAAATATTAATGTGCACCCTAAAATTCTAACAGCTGACAACAGAGAACAAAAACGTTTTCAAAGCACTATAGCATCCATGACTGACATGTCAATGTCGTAGTGTTTCCTAGAATATGCTAAGGTATAGTGATTCCCCTTTGAGAAGAAAACTGAGGCAAAAAACATTGTTGTCTTGCACACAAGTATATCAAGACATTTAATTTGTAACCAGCCAAATTTCAACCAAAAAGCCCATTGCTCCCGATTTCTTCTCAAGCACCACTTCTGTTTATTTCGCGTTTGACCCAAATAAGATGTTTTGTCTCCACGCAGCGGGCTTGTAGGAGTCACTGGGAAATAAAACGCAGCCTCTTGTCGTCTGCTAAATGGGGTTGCTGGGAAATTCTCTGACTCATATTTTCTCGGCCCCGCAACGCCCCTGCTTTGACAATACTCTCTGCAGGGCGGTGCTCTACAGATACTTCACATCTGAATTGATATCATATTTGATTTGGTAAAACCTGCAGTTTTGTTCCCCTGCAACAACAATGTTTTCCTTAGTTTATTGGGTAATTGCATACACAATTGCTTTAAGAATATCCCCGGGATGAACAGCCCATTGGATTCCTGGCAAATCTTATCCCAGCCTGTGAAGGTTTCTGCTTTTGATGATTCATATGTCCCCGTTGGTGTCTCTGGCTCTTGTAGACATGTGGGGTTTGTCATTCTCCATGGACTATAAAGTCACCCTCAGACGGAAATGAAGCCTTTTTGCATTGCTCTTGATGCATTTTATTGGATATAGATAAGACATTTTTCATATTTTTCAGCGGTTCTGTTACTTTCATAAATTCGTATCTCAGTTCTACACACCTCACATATCAGTGTGTCTGTGAATTCCAAATGAAATTCCGATTAGCTTGTTAACACTATTGCTCTTGTGTGAATCTAGAATACTAGAAGACACTCATTTCAGTTGGAATGCTGGGCGCAGAATATTGCTCGTCTGTCTGCCTGGGTTACATATTGACTTTTTGATTTTGCATCAATCTGCCCTGAGCCGTCTCTCGGGGTGGGAGGGGGCAAGCTCACCTTTGGACAGACGCTAGGAATCGTATTAATCAAAACCAGCATGCCAATTCATGAGATGGTTCTCAAGTCATTCATCACACTAAAATAACAGGCCACTGTAGCCCATTATATATACAGTGAGGCTGACAATAACAAATGACGAGGGAGTGTCTGTTTGCTTTTAGACTCCCTCCACTGTATTGCATTTCAAAGCAGGAGAATAATCCGCCGCAAATAGATTTTACAATCAGAGAGAAGCACGGTCACACCGCTGTGCCGGTCCCATTAGGTCACAGCTTATTCAGCCTCATATGTCGAAATAACATCACCTGTACCCCAGGTGTTCATTCATCTTGTTGGGGCTTTCTTTTATCTTGACCGCTTTGTTTTTTTTTTAACAGGCTTCAGTGACAGACTATCCTGGCCACAGGGTGGGGCTTACAAAGGGCTGGCACATCCGAGTAACGGTGCACAAGCTGAAATTTAAGTAAGAGCTCCAGCTGGAACTCGGAAGTGTACATAAATAGCCACGGATACAAGGGCAAGCCTCAGTCCGCATGCTGGTCTGAAATATAAAGCAAGACCTGATGGATGCTACGCTCAGCTGTTGTGATGTGTAACGCACTGTAAGTCTGCCATCACTATGACTCTCCATGGTATGGTTCACCACGTGGGAATACAGTCAAGCATAATGTTTTTTTTAAAAAGAAGCCACTGGCATGCAAAGTAAAGACAGAGAAGGTAAAGTCATCATTTCTGTTTGCAGGAGATTCCCATGTGTCTGTGTCATTTTTGATGATTTAGCCAATGTAATAAACTCATTCTTTTCTTTCCCTCCTGAGCATCATGTGTCTTGTACTGAGTGTTTCATTCATCTGACAAGTGAACTGACAATACTCAAAGGTTGCTAATGATCACATCTCAAAATTCACAATCAATGACATTCGATCCAGACATGTATGATAAGTTTCATTTCCTTTGCGCTAGGTATCATCTGGGTTAGACTTAGAATTAGTTTTTACAATTTGAACTTCAAGAAAGCTGGTTATGATTATCTATGTTGACACAGTGTAAAAGTATACGGTAAAAGTAAATATTAAATAGTATATAGTAAAAGGAATAAAAGCAATTAGAAAATGCAATTTAAAGCAATGCAAACTCAGCTTCACACAAGACTAGGTTTGAATGCGGTCCCGATTAAAAAAACAAGACACACAGCCACAAATTTTGGTTGTCAATTGACACAACTCACCAACAAAACAAAAAAGAAAACTGATATTCAAAGGCAAACTCAGAGCAACGTCGCTCCACATCCTGGCTGGTTTTACTGCGCTATCTCTTTAGCACTGCCTGAAGCTGCAAGCCCTGACTGAAATCTGGAGGAGACACCACGCTTACCTCTCCTGGTCTGTCTGATTTTGGGGCTCAGCATGGTTGTCATGGCAGTGCTGTGCGGTCCTCAGTGGGCATGTTTGTCCCTCAGCCTCTCTGTCCCCTCGTCCCGGTGCACCTCACCGTATCCCCCATCCTTCTGTCTCTCGTCTCGCTGAGCCTTCCTCTCCCGAATGGCCCACCGGCGGGTGACCAGCAGGCAGTGCCTCCCTTCACTGGCCCCGCCCCACTCTCATCCCGGCAGCCGGAGAGGGGTGGCCTGCACGTGCTCTCTCCCGTCTTGCTGCATTATTCATACACACACACACACACACACACACACACACACACACACACACACACACACACAGCCCCAGCGGAATTGATTACGCCCCACAATGACTGTTAAGGGTCTGGGTGATTACTGGCGGAGATTCACCCGCACTGTAACAGCAGGGTTAGTGCCGGTTTGCTCTCCCCATCCCCTCCCCCCAAATTAACCATGCTCTCTCTTTTTTCTTTCTCTTCCCTTCTCTGCCCCTCTGCCTCTCTCTCCTGCTCTCTTCATTTATTCCTCTCTCCCCCGACTCTGTGCCCACGCCCTCAGTACACCAGCAAAGGCTGCCTCTTCTCCACTGCCCCCCTCTACCCTCTCTCTCTCTTCCCCCCTCTCTCACTGCCTCCCTGTCCCTCTTTCCCTCTCCCTGTCTCTGTGCTTTCCTCTCTCTCACCGCTTCCCTCTCCCCCTCTCTTTCTCCCCCCTGCCCCTCCCTCTCCCTCTCCCTCTCTCCCTCCTTGTCCTTTTCCCTCTGCCTTTCCCTCTCCTGACCTCTCTCCTCCCCCCTTATCTCTCTGCCTCTTTCCCTCCCTGTATCTTTCTCCTCTCCCCCTCTCTCCTCTCCCTCCCACTCCTTCTCCCTCTTTTCCTGTTCATCCCTTTCCCTCTCGCTTTCCCTCTGTCCCTCTCTCTACCTCTTTCTACCCCCTCTCTCCTCTCCCCCTATCTCTCTCCACTCTCCCTCTCTCTCCAACTCCCTCTTTCGCTATTATACATGTATATACACAGAAGCATACTCACACATGAGTAAGTACCCTCTCCATCTCTCTCTCCCCCCCCCCCATCTCTGTCTTTCTCCCCTCTCTCTGTAAAACTGCCCTTAGTAAAGCCCTCCCAGCAGCATCTGCCTCCTCTCCCTGTCCCTGGTGCCCCCTCCCCCTTTCTACCAGCACACAACAACGGCTGTGACTGCGGTGGTGATTGAGTCAGCGCAGACCTGCAGCCCGCAGCAGCTGCCTTTATTACAGGACAGGAAGGAGGACGGCTGCGCACCCCCATCATCTGGCCAGCCGAGGGAGCCATAAAAATCCCCCAGCGGCCGCGTTCAGGGCTGGGTCCGGCTCGCTTTGTTTCCCTAACAAAAACCACCCCGCAGCAGATGCACTGCTAAGTAGAACATGTCATAAACGTGTGTGTGTGTTTATTCATGTGTGAGTGTGCTTCTGTGTACGTGGCTATATGTGTATTTATCTGTGTGCATTTATCCTCATGTCTGTGGATGTGTTTGTGTGTGTGCATATACATGTGCAGAGTGTGTGTGTTTCTGTATGTATGTATGTATGTATATGTACTCACATGTGATTATACTTCTGTGTATGTGTCTGTACATGTATTTATGTGTGTGCGAATATATACATGTACAATATATGTGTTAATGTGTGCATATTTTCATAACACTCAATTTCCACTTAATTTGCTATATTCTATAATTTAATATTTTTGTTCTGGTACGTGCCTCAGACAGCTGATTTGGATACAGAACGCATACAGGATGCAACCTCTGTTCATGTGAAGCCCCAACATGAAACAAGGAGTCCTAAAAGGACAGAGAATGCATTGTACTTCTCATAGTTTAATAGGTGTCGGCGCACAGTGATGTAGTGGAAAAAGCATGACTTGGCTTTCAGCAGAGCGCTACTGGGGCTAAGGGACACTAACGGAGCCAGGGGTTTAATTACTTATGAAGCATTAATGCGAAACAGACTGATGTGGAGCTCTGTTTCCTTTTATTTCTGTTGCAACAGCTTGAAGTGTTTCCAGTGTGTGATGTGGACGCAGCAATACCGTTTTCATTGATTTTTGATGCGTTGCAGGAGAGACGTGGTGACAAGGACACAAAAAGACATGGCTGATATTGACATTACGCCTCACAAAACCGTGAAGATTTCAGCAAAAGGACAGAGGAAATGTCACAGGTTACACTTCGCACATTTAGCTTCATGTGCATTGCGGTCTGCATCTATGGACATTTGCATGCCTAAATTGAATGAAATGTTCTCCACATGTTGCAAATATTCTGTGTGTGCAATTAGGCAGAGTACCAACAATATTAAAAGGAAATTAAATAAAATGTCGCCTTCGACCACTTGCTGATGTTTCTTGAATCTGGAGTAAATGTCAGTATGTTTCCCGGTAGAGGGCTGTGCTGTAGCCATGCGGCGTACGTTTCATTTCCTACAGACATGTGTTCTACAGCCATTCATGGGTCTGGGTTAGGCCTGCTTCCTGTACATTTCACAGTGATTTACAGATTGGAATTCTGCCAATCAAGAAACCATAAGTGAATGAATACATTCTTTAGATGATGGGGTGTAATGATCTTTGATAGTACATAACTGCTCTACAATATATTAATATATCTATAAAACTATAAAATACATATATACTGCATATACATATAGCTGTATATATGTGTAATGTAATATGCTGTAACTGCACAGAGATGATATCTGTATGCGTGATGTGCATATATAAATGGCTTTTGTACTTCTGATCTATATTAAAAGTTGTATATCTTAAATTTGAGTATATATTTTTGCAGATAGCCTCGTGTCTTTACTACATGTGAACAGTAACCCTGTGAAACCAGTCACAATGTTTCTTGGTCCTCTGCCATGCTGGGCTCTGTGGGGACTCCAGCTGGCAACAAGGCGCCAGCATGTATGCCAGATGCCTGTTCTGGGGTGCATATCATAAACGTTCCAAGGAGCTTATACTTCAAGGCGGGATGTCATGTAATCTGGTTTCAGAAGAGTCAATATAAATGGTGCATGCAATTTCATTTGCGCTCAGAACAGTTTGCCTGGAACAGAAGGGAGAAAAAAAAAAAACAGAATAAAGGTGCTCCAATCAATCATATGTAACATTTGAAAGAATAAATGACATTTAATTCTACCTCGCCCCCCCCTCCATCGTTCCAAATGCAATCTGAGTTGGAATGTGCCGTAGACGTTTAATCAAAACGAACGGAAAGAAGAACTATTCAAGAATGGTTAGCAAAGTAATTCAGCAACGTGGACACAAACATCAATGCCTCATGCTATTTAGACGGATATCAATAAGCAATCCATGACAATGAAATGAATGACCTTGTTGGGATACATCAAATCACGTGGCCTCTTCCCAGTGCCACGGCAAAGCGATTTAAATCGTACACGAAAGATTGCGGGTTTTTAAAAGAGAGGAATCTCAAGAGAAACTACACTGTGATATAACTGTGGTCAGAGTAACATTAAGGTGACCTTATTTATAACATTCTGGCCCTCGAAGATAATGTTATAAATCTTGTTCCTAATGGCAACATATTTTACCTTCAGTTGACATATTTGGGATGAATGGTAGTTGTGAAAATGTACAAAGTACAGATGATCCAATGTTATGTACTTCAAGCATTCAGTTTCAGACATCATGGAACTGGAGCCAAATAGCGGAGGCCATTTATTTAACTGAAACAAAGATTAGAAAATACACGTGCTTCAGTGCACAAACACCATAGCCTCAGCTAAATGTCTACAAATCCACAAATCTTCCCCAAAAAGGGTTCTGCTGTCTGCCAACTGCAGACCAGCAGAACCAGAAAACGCAATCACCAGGAGATTCTGCGCATGAACCTGCTCCACAAACGTAATTAACTCGCTGTGTGGAATTAGATTGAAACGTTATTTAATTTGCTAATGGACGCGCCAAGATGAGGAGCAGACATGTGCCGAAGACGTAGTGCCTTTTCGCGTAAAGATGACTGTTAAAGTCCGTGGTAATGACTCACCCGCAGACGGGGGTAAAGAGCTTACCGGTGCACACGGAGACTAATGTTGCAATGAGTCACCAGACCGTCATACTAAGCAAATACATGGCAGTGAATTAATTACTTAATCATAATCACATGTATATATTAAATATACGACTGTGTGCGTGTGTGTAGAAACAGCACATCGAATACTGTAAACACAGAACACTGACATACAGTGCCAGTCAAAAGTCTGGACACACCCACTCACAGAAGGGTTGTTCTTTATTTCTACTATTTTCCTCAAGTTTAGAATAATAGACATACAGACATAGAACATTTACAGAATGTCTGGTCTGTATAGTTGTGTCAGTGTTCTTTCATGTTGAGTTGTATTACCTGTGGCAGCATAGCAAAGAACATTATGTTATTTAGCAGATGCTCTTACCCAGAGTGACTTACAAAGTTTACAGCTCTTTACAATGTTAACCATTCACACAGCTGGCTTTACTGAGGCAATTGTGGGTTAGGTACCTTGCCCAAGAGTGCCCCAGCAGGGATTGAACCAGCAACCTTTTGGTTACAAGTCCTGTTTCTTAGCCACTGTGCTACACTACCACCCGGAGTATGTGAAAAGATTAATTCAGAAATGCATCTGTAATGAAAATGCGTGTTCATCCTTGGTATTCAAATAGTGAAGAGCAAACCAAAGGCAAATGAAATAAACCTGGATCACTCCCATTAAGTGCTGTGAAAGCTCTCCTAGCGAGAGCAGGACCTGATGTCAGTGAGGTAATGAAATGGGCTTACGACTTTGATTTAGCACTAATCTTTACTTAGTGAATTTGATCTCTCGACCGGTATTCTAGCCACAGATCAAAGATACACTCAGGCAAAACCTTGGCTATGGAAGATACTAACTGTATCTGCTGTAAGTGTAAAATTGATAAAGGCCTGATAAAAATAAATTCTCAAGCAAAGACTCCCAAACACAATCACTCAGCTTGGGCTCATTACAGTTTTGCATGTTAAATCCATACCACTGATGTTCCATATTTCAATATTCAGTTTAAACCAGTCCAAATAAAACAGCTGTATGACTCAGTCTGTGCGCTTCAGAGTGATTCCTGTATTTTTGAGAGGGCTTGAGAAACCATGACTGAGGGCTCCAAAAAATATAACAGATCTCTTTGCAACCTTTTACAACATGTAACCCTTTTAGCAGATAGAAAGAGAATATTTAATTTTTACAACCTATGTATCCATAAGGAATTTGTCTTGCATGCATAGATAGAAATCATACATGTATGCATGCATGTACATGCATCTCAGAAATTAAATCAACTGGCATTACCCCTGTTTTACATTAGTATTGATGGTACCGAAACATTGAGGGCTGAGTTGATTCATATATATATTATATCCAATGATGTAACAAGTTTAATTCAATTCATCAGCAGCTAAATCAATTTGGCTTCTATAGATCAAATCAAGAAGCATACATTTAAGGAACAGCCAGCATCAAATTTACATCCTCAGAATGTACTGTAATGTCCAGAAATGGCAATAAAAACTAGTCTGGCACATTTTCACTGTCTACAGCTGACCATATTTGTATACATATAACACATATAATCTGTCTGGGTACTAGGTTCTTCCTCCCCATAAAGACCATGTCTTTTGGAGCCATTTCTCTCTGCTGCATCCACATTGCAGAGACACAGCGCGCTGACAGGGTCCAAAACCCTGGATACGAGGGCTCCGATTCCATCCTCCCAGTCTTTGTGCTGTAGGCAGGTGTAGAGAAGCTGGCCGCCACTTCTCTCATAAATGAGCCAAAAACAAAAGGTTACAAAAGCAACAATTTATTTTAAAACCAAACAAAGAAACCAGCCTGTGCAAGCCCACAGCAAGGACAAAGTGAGCCTTCCTCCTGTGCTCAAGCTACACCTGTATTTAATCAAGCCTCCATTAGCAAGGTGTGGCTCATTATCCAATAAGCTAGTCCTTATACAAATTAACACAGGTGAACACAATTGACTAATGATTAACAATTAACAATTACATTCAAGGGAGAGGTGGTGAAGGCTCTCCTTCACAGCAGGGCAAGTAATGATAAGGACCTCCTTATCCTGCTATCCCATGGTAAATGGTCAAAGATGCTAGAATCACTTGCTGATAAAAACCATACCTCAGCAGAGAAAGAAAAATCCACGCACACACACGCAGAAAAGAACACACATACATGAATGCATGCATATAGGCGTATGTGCACACACACATCTGTGCTCTCATGTGGACACACAGATGAGCTCGCACGCACACATGCGAATGCATGGATGTGCACACACACACACATTGTCTGATAATGCTGCAGTACTGGGGCAGGTAATATAGCCAGGGAGAGCTGTAGAGAGGACAAGTGCGACAAGCAATAACGCTAAGCCGACAGTTATACGCAATGTTGTGTTTTAGCTCATTACTGGCACAACAGAAGCATAAAACTAGTCTGTGCTGTCCTCTAGTGTTAATAACATGATATCACAGCTACAAGATAATCTGAGCATTTTTATGCCTGTGATGAGTTACACTTAGCAGCATTTCTTCAGAGGTAGAGTGCAATGCTTAACGCTCCCTGTCAAATTTTGCTCTCTATCCCATTTTGGTAATATTTGTTTAAACATAGGGAATGGGATCAGGTTTGCTACTCAGCCACTTTTAAAATCTATGGCAAGTGCTCTCCACAAAGGGTTAAATAGTAGTACTGACTCTTGTGAAAAATTGCAAGCCTAATTTAACAGCAGCCAATTACACACAGTTGATTAGCTGTTTTCATATGTGGTGCATGATGGTAGAATGGCACCAACTTGAAACTTAAGCCATTAATTAAGTGTCCTCAAAACACCTCACTACACAGTGCCGAGAGTGATGCACAAATTGCGTTTCATTCCGCCAATACACCAACTGTAATGTTAAAAACACCATACAAACACAATTCTTTCCTTTTTGGAATCTGATTATTAATTGACAAATTGAGTTGTGAAATGTTAGCATGGCAACTCAGCCTCCCACAGGCTGGGGGGGGGGCAACGAGTTACACCTGTCAGTCATTCATTAACTTACTTTTTCACACCTGAAAATGGGGGCATTCAAACACAAAAGCTGCCATTTCTTTAAAATGGTAAAATGTATGTGCATGTGAAGACCATTAAATAAAAGTTGATAGTTTCTACTTTTATTTCACATTCATCTTTTCATTTCAAATCCAAACACCTTAAGTTAATGGCAAAATTACACATTCCAGTCTACCGTTAACATACTTTTGGAGGGCACTGTATTTTGTTCTCCCCGTATGAACACATTTTGCAAGTCAAAAATTCAATTCAACAATTCTTGTTGGGCATTGTTCCAGTGTAGAAAGTACTCCCTGAATTTGTTCCAAGCACTTGGATTTTCTAACCAGAAAGGGAACTAATTAGTGAAACCAGCCAGGTCAGTGCACAGGTGGAACAAATACATGCAAGCACTTCCACTTCTGATAACTGGAGTTTTCCACCTCTGCTAATTAGATGAGATTTTTTTTAGCTTCGTTGTATTGTTCCATTAAAACACTAGAGGGTGCTGTATTCCAACGGATAGCAATAGCTACACAGCTGTTCCTTTGTGTAGTCACTGGTGACTGGTGATAACTCACCATTCAGCAGTGACTACATTAACTTTGTGTTCTGTTTGACAAAAGTTGATTTGTTATTTGTGGTCGACATCAATCAATTAGTCAATAGCCAGAACCTATTGTGCATTTATACAATAGAAAATTATCACAAAAGTGCTGAACATCAAATGCCTTCGTGACAAGCTTGATTATTCATTTCATTATGTACTGTATACACATTTTAATTATCGTATACAATAACCGTGTCTGAGATTATGTGCAGCAATGAACTGCAGCTGACTTGTGAAATCATGTTCTTGTCTTGCTGACTCATTTAGATGCCTTGGTGTGGGATAGATTGTGTATTCCAACACAATGACAGCTGCGTCCTCTGTCTTGACATGATGGGAGTTTACTATGAAAGTCCCACACTTTTCCTGGAACGCAAAGCTATGTGGAACTTTGTGTAACATTTTCCTGTTCATGTGAGGGTGTGGTCATTCATTGGGAGAGGGGTCAGAGGAGGAGTGCCTGTGCGAGGGTGGATAATCTTATACTCTGATAGGGGTGTTTCTGGAAAAAAACCAAGAGGATTGAAGCTGATTAGAGTAACACTTTTGATTCCCTTACCCCTTCTGTTCTGAAAAACCATCCTCACTGCTACTAGCTCCTGGCTGCTGCTGCACACACATCTATAAAGAAATCAAATGGTGCATTCATGCAGACACATGGAGATTTGCTACTCACCACCAGTGAAATATAAAACCATACCAGTAAAGGTCTCTGACAGTGTTTGCTATTAGATGAGACATGATTTTGTTCCTGTTGATTGATCAGCCTGTGTGCACCGTTCCAAAATCTCTGTAGAGGACAGGACAGGAGATGGAGGAGATTGATGTACTCTGTGAACAGCTGACGGCTTTCCCATACCTCTGAACCCTGCACAACTAACCATGCTCCAATGTCTCTGGACCATAAACAGCTGAACGCTTTATCATACCTCTGAACCCTGAACAGTTAACAGCTTACCCATGTCTCTGGATCCTGAATAGCTGACCATGTTCCAATGCCTCTGGACAGTGAATATTTGACTACTTTCTCATCCCTCTGAACCCCAAATAAGTGACTGCTTTCCCGTACTTCTATACCCCCCATAGCTGACCGCTTTCCAATGCCCTTGGACCGTGAAGAGCTGATCTCTTCTGAGCTTTTAACAGCTGACCATTTTCCAATGGTTCTGGACCACGAACAGTTGACAGCTTACCCATCCCTCTGAACCCTGAACAGTCAACCATGTTCCAATGCTTCTGGACCATGAACAGCTGACCATTTTCCAATAGTTCTGGGTCAAGGACAGTTGACAACTTTCTCTTACTTCTGTACCCGCCATAGCTGACCACTTTCTCATACCTCTGAACTCTGAACATATTGCCGTGCCCCTGGACCATGAACAGCTAAACATTTTCCAATGGCTGGGTAATGTGAACAGCTGACTGCTTTCCATATCTCTGGACTGGAAATGGCTACACTCTCTTCCAGTGGAATGAAGACCTCTATCCAAAAACAGGACACGACCAATATCAAGACAGACATGAATATGCATGCAGTATACTGTTTAACATCAGAAATAGTCAGCCCTGGTCCTGGAGTGCCAGAGATGCATCTGGTTTTCACTCCATCCAAGGTCTTAATCACATGATTAGAATTAGTATTAGAGCATGTGTTCAGGGTACTCAGCATCTGAACCTTGAGACTGGATACCCTACTGTACATTAATTGAGCATAATTAGTGTTTCAATTAAGTAGTTAAAACCTTGGATAGAATGAAAGCCAGATGTCAAGCACTCCAGAACGACTGTTGCCCACCCTGGCTGTAGAAGAACAAGACCAAGAAGAACATCAATCATCAATCAGACATTCTAAGACTGACATCAGGACAAACACCAAATGATTGTTGTGGTCTTCAGGATGACACTTCATGGCACTTCCATGTAAGGATCCACCAGTAATGGTGGACTTCAGTCACCATCACAGCACCCCAGGACTTCTGTCACCTGGACTGAGAGGGGTGGAAGATCCAGCCAGAGCTGCTAGGGGCAGGGAGCACTGAAGGACATCCCAACTCAGGGTCTGTAGATCGCCCCCACTGGGGAGTCCTCCAGGGTCAGAGAGTCCACTGTGAATGGAGAACATCTGCCCAGCAGATGGATAGGCTGCTTCCCTTCTCTACAGTATAAATATTCTGTTCTCTAGAGTAACGCTGCAATAACAACCGAACAGGAGCTAGAGCACGCCTGCATTTATCCTCACTCTGTAGTTCATGTTTTAATAAGATCTAATCAAGGGGCAGCGGCCCGAGGCCATCTGGTCCCCCAGAAGATGAGCTTCGTAATGTCTGTACAAGGGGAGGACGGACCGAAGCCGCTGCAGGCTGACAGAGCCTGCTAAGCTGCAGCGGTATGCACGGTTTGTGTATTTGACCAAGGTAATAATGAAAACACAGGGAAATGACATCACTTGTCTTGGATTCATTCAGAGGTTTTCGGCCTGGTAGCAGTGCCAAGGCAGATGAATGCATCCATTCATGCCTGTTAATCTATAATCACAGTCCATGCCATCTTGAGCAGTGCCCTCCATCTCTGAGAATAATAAGGCCTTCTGTATAACAACATACACAAGTGTTTAAAAAAAAAAGTACTGAACACGACAAACAGACCCTTTTTTTGTCCTGAAGTACTTTAATTCCCTAGTTGAAATGACCCCACCCTCAAAAATAAAAAGTGCTAATGAAATCATTGTAAAACACTAAATGAACAAATTTATTCGCAAAGATTTCCTATCCATAGCTAGAGAACAACTAAGGGATGTTTCACTGAGGTGAAGGGCAGATAACACCACTTAGAGGCTGATGTGTTAGGTGCTGCACTTAACACATCAGGCGAATGCACACAGGCAAATGGAAGATTAGGTTAAGGGTCACTATAATAACCGTGCCCTGACCTCAGCACTCATTGGTGTACATCCATTACTAAACACAAGGATCTGTCCAGCCTTCTCAGTCCTCTAGTGGCAGACAGAGAGCCAAGCAGCTGCTGTCTCTTTACGCCTTGGATTTATGACTTCAGAGCCTACTGAGAAATGCTGCACATGCAGTTGCTCCTAGTTGGCAGAAGATTTGCTACATTGTCTTTTATAATAAAATGATCTATTTTTTTATCCCCCTAACATAACATGAGAGGCCTGTTGCAGCAGTTCAGAACAACTTTGGATCAAAATATTTTTGACATGAAAGTTTTACTTTTACTAAATTACAAGATTAATCTATCTTGTATTTCATGTATTTGAAGTACATCTTATATCTATAGACCTTATCTCTGTAGATTGTATATCTATAGATGTACAAACTGTGCATGTATAGATATATGATCCACAGATATAACATCTATAGATATATACACATATTGGATGTGATGTCTGTGTGTAACTTGACACCGCCAGAGGTTTTCACCTCCACAGTGCTTGGTCTTGCTGTGCGACTGAATTCGGGGTGATCAGCCCCGAAAAGTGGGGCTTCCTGTCAGGGGATCCCCCACTCAGCCGGCTCTGAAGCCACTGCCGCTGGTCCGTGCACCTCTTTATGCAGTCCTCGCACAGACAGTCCTCCGTCACCAGATACAGACACCTGACCCGCTTGATGGGGTCCAGGGCCCTGTCCCGGTCGGGTGAGGGGATGGGGTTGCACTTGATGTTGAGCCTGCCAAGTTTCGGGAGGCTCCGGACGCAGGGCGGCACGCGGGTCAGGAGGTTGTTGAAGAGGCCCAGCTCCCTCAGCTCCCGGAGAGCAGCCATGGAGGACGGGAGGGTGTCCAGGCGGTTGAGCCCCAGATTGAGGCTCCGTAGGCCCCTGAGCAGCCCGATCTCGGCGGGAAGGCCGGCCGAGCCCAGCCGGTTATTCGCCAGGTTGAGGTAGTACAGGTTCTGCAGCTGCCCGATGGTCTCGGGGAGCTGCTCGAGCTGGTTGCTGTGGAGATCCAGCCAGCGCAGGTTGGGGAACTGGCCGATGGAGTCCGGGATCTTCCGCAGCATGTTGCGGCTCAGGTCCAACTCTTCAACATCGGACAGCTTGAGGATGCACTTGGGGAAGGCAGCGATCTGCATGTTGCTGAGGTCCAGCCGCCGCTTGCCGTCCACCGTCATCCTGACGGAGTTCCTGGCCACCTTCAGGGTGATTTTCCTCCCCTTTGCCTCGGCCTGCTTTTTCCCTTTAGCCATGACACTGTGAAAATAAATAGAGATGACAATCACTGCCTTCTGGATCATATATGCGTCACATCTGCCCAGATCCGCTGATATTTAATTCACGTGCAAAGTTTGTCTTATTCACTAAGTTCTACCTGTAGTATATTACATTGCTACATTGAATCAGCAGATGGCGCTGTGACATGGAACGTGAATGTAAAAAAGGGAAGCAGAATGAGAGATGCAGATTTGTGAACAAGTCACCCTCCGCTTACCTGCTGTTTCTGCGTGCTTTATTTCCTTAGATTCTTACAAATACAACACTACCAGCTAATAAATCTGCATGCTGCTACGAGTAGTGGATCTGCTCAGATGTGATGAGGATCCAAACTCACAGACCGCGACTGTGTCATTGCTCCTTCAACAGCCTGTCTTCCTCATTAAACTGCAAACTGAACCAGAGCTATAATGCCAACTGACTGCAAAGCTGTGGCCACTTGCCAATGAAAGACAAGAACCGAAGCTGGGATTACGTACAAATGCTCTTCTCATTTCCATAGAAACAGTACGTTCCTGTAATGTCTGGAAGTACTTGGAATGGCCTGGTCTCTTGGTGTCAAGTTGTTCTGCATGCAGCAGTCTCTCTGAGTTAGCACAATATACAGCAATAACAGGAAATGATGCACTGTAGTGAAAGCTGATGACTAATGGAATAAATAGTCAGCGTTTAGCTGACTGATGTCCTTTGTGTTTTAGTGTCTTGGCTAAGTGGAGTTTGGTTGAGCCGTTGATAAATGGCAGCCTGAGAAGTGAGATGGCATTTCCTACATTTTATCTACACTGAAAAGTCTCTCAAGGCCCTGTAACTAATCACAGCAATCATAGCCTTCTAATAATCCAGTAACACATGTATTTATATCCCAAATGTTTTTTTTTTTTCTTGTTAACATGAAACCTTAACGTATAGTAAAATAAACAAACCAAGATGTGTATAATCAGTTTAAAATATACTTAACAGACTGTATATTGCATTATGACATGTCCGGTAGTTCCAACAGAGTAATCCTGGGATTTGTAATAGTAATTACAGTCCCATGTGATCATTGCACAGATACATGGAATCAAACAAAGGCACACAGAAATACATACGTGTGTACGCAGCTGCCTGTCGATTTATTTTCTCCATATGTCCTTGTTTCCTTGTTTCCTTATACCCTCTCTTACCGCTATTCAGTCACACATACTACTGATCACTTGTCATTCTTGAATTTTATGTTTCAGGCTCTTCTACCTGTAGGGTGGCTACTGCTATTTGAAATATTTAACTAACAAAGAAGAAATGGCGTTGTGCACTGAGGACATTATTTTAGCTCTTACCGGCTCTTGTTAGCGTGTTAACTCTCCTAGGTGACTGTGAAGCTCAGCAGTGCTTGCGTCTTTGTAGTCAGAAGACTGGAATGCCTCCACAGGTTTGGGTGCCTTAGCTGACGATTCCTCTGTCTCCTTCGCTGTGAATTATACATGAGGCCTTCAGAGAGCCTTGTAAATAAACCCAGGAGGTATTTCCGTGAGCTTAGCTCATCTTTTTTGAACAAAAAGGAGTGCATATGAAGGAAACTGGGGAGCTCACATGCACTGTGGATAGTGTAAAGCAGGTCCCGCTTTGTTTAACTTTGTTACCAAGCAACAGAAATCTTTGGTTCCTGCCGATAATTGTCATGTCTCCTTGCCTACATGGGGAATAGCTGTTATGGTGGTTAGATTTTTGATGTTCTTTTGAGAAAAAATGTACAGATGTTTATATTGTTGAAAATATTAATATAATGGCTTTGCTTAAGGTACATATGTATTTATTAACTACAGTGTTTTTGGCGGGCATTGATCACATAAATGTTTTGTGTATTACTTAGCATTAATACATTACTTAGCACAGGTTATATTTGTGTTGCTCTTGGCATACCTATTTTTTTTTTGGAAATGAAGATGAAATAGAATAGCTCTTCATTAATGCCATGCATGTGGTGTGTTTTTCACAGAGTGTTGTGTCAGTGTATTTTGTTATTGCCAGTTAGATTTTGTTGTGCCTGCCTTTGTTGCACTCAGACAGGAGGAACATTATTAGTCACACTGAAGACCTCATGTGGTGCTTGACCAAAATACAGTGACATACAGCTCTGTGAGTGTCTGGACTTTAGCAGACCATAAGGAAATAAATGCTGTCATAACTGCACCTTGTTGTAGGTATAGCCCATAACCTCTAAGTGCAATAGCTACATGTCAGCCTTAGCCAAACTGTGTATGTAAGATATGATCGAGCTTTATTTATCAAGAAAAGGAGCTGGGTCTGGGTGCTCTGACGGTCTGATGAAACGATAAATTCCTCCACAACTGCAAAGAAGCACAGTCCTCTACAGAACCCACCGTTATGTTCACTTTAACCGTGCAGCTTTGTGTTCTGACTGCTTGCATTTTCATCTACGTAATAGAAACCCTTATCTGGGATCAGACACCATGATGTGACATTTACCTTGCATGGGCTGCCAGCTGACTTCAAGTATGAGAGATAAAATCCTGTAAGATCAAAGACAGTAGTATTAAATATCAAGACACATTACACACATTACAGGGCTACAAGGGCAGAACTAAGTCCAATATGTAAAAAGAAAACTTTTACACATAAGATTACACAGAGGCCATGAGGATAGAGACTGCATTGACCCAGTTCACAGTGGGACCTCTATTGTCTTCTAAATAGGGCAGGTGGATTACAAAAAGTGACATTCTGTGCAGTGCCAGCAGAGGCTGGGACACTCAGGCCAAAATCCACAGGCGGTGTCTGAAAAAGAACAGACAGGGCCTGTACAACAGTGCTGCTGATGAGTGTGGACAACAGTGATGTCACTGAATCTGGACAGGTGTGATGTCATAGCGCCTGGCCAGTTGTGATGTCACTGTGCCATCATAACTGGTCTAATTGCTTAAGCTTTCTTACTTACTCCCATAATTTATTATGTTGCATCAATATAATATACTTAAATCATTTATAGTGTTCATTCTCTAACAATCCTCACTCATTAAATCCATTCTTTCTCAACAGGGGAAGTTTCCAGTTCATTTTTACTAATGAAAAGTTTGCCTCCTCTTTTTGCAAAAAGCTCAGAGATACCACGCAGTAGCGGGTAAAGGTGATATGGACTACCTGACAGGTGGAACCATTTGGCAATCCCTCAGACTAATCAGCAGACATTTCCTAGCAGCTTGTTCACTGTCTGGTCGATGTACCGTGCCTTGGTGTGGCATTACAGCAAAGGGGATATCTGTGTCACCTGAGATTTGTCCCTTCCCAGTTCCTGTACACGGTTTCTGTTACAGCCAAGCTTCCAGTTTCACACTGATGTAGTTATGAACCTCCGCTAATGTATTCCCCCTCTGTGGGTTTGCTTACACAGCACCACTGTGGCCTGCTTAATACTTAACGATCAAAGTTTCTAATTATGCTGTATATCTTACACACCTATTTAGATCAATGCTATGCTATGCTATGTTCTTTGTGAAGAAGTGATATTAGTTTGGTTTGTCTCAATTCATATTTGGGCTGAAAATAATAACAACCCATCTGAAATAACTCATGACAGCCTAGTCTCTTGAGAGCAGAACAATGGCAAAAAATGTTGGAAATGACGTATGATGTACTGTACAGTGATTTGTCTTCCCTCCAACTCACATACTAAAAAGTGTAGGAAAACAGTATTTATGTTCACCAAGGTGTCATAAAAATACTTCTTGGTCTTGGCTCTTCCAGGTGCACTGACTCAGGTGTGTGTAGGGCGAGGTTGGGACTGCAACACTCACGTCCATCTGAGGATCAACCTGGGTCTCTGCATCAGGCAGGAAAGCCCAGCCAAAGTGGAGTCGGACGTTACCTTTCAAACAGCGTCCAGATGCACTTCATAGGCTCGTTTCATGTCAGCTGATTCCAACATTAGCTCCCCTTCCAGTGAGTCGGAGAGTATGAATACAGGGGCAGTAGTGTAGTGTAGTGCAGTGGTGTGGAACAGGCCGTATAGCTTGTGGGTTGATTCCCAGATGTTCTTACCCTTGCACAAGGCACTTAGCCCAAATTGGTTCAACAAATGTCCAGCTGTATAAATGGCTATAAATGTAAGCTATGTAAGCCGGATAAGGGTGTTTGCCAAGCAAATTAAGCTATCTCACCTTATACTGCAATTTTGCACCAAGCACATGGTTTCAAAGCCATCATTCCAACCCTTAAAGGTCATCTGGACCTATGTTCTGGAAAGTCATCTGAAATTTAACCTGACTTTATCATTTAACATGTTACCTGAATCAGAAGTGTGGTCTTCACTACAGGTACGTTGGATTTTGTCTGGAGGTTGATGACAGCAGTGGTGGTGAATGTCACCCAGATTTGCTGCCTTGTTAAGGTTACCAGCAGGGAATCCCAATGGCAGGACCATGTGGAGTTAAACTACACCCCCAGCTCTTCTGGGGACACTGCCAGCCTCATTGCACTGGTCCATAAGCCCCACATACATTCTGTCCTGCTGCATTACTGTATTGTTACCCAGAAAGCAGCTATGCTTCACAATGACACCCTATGGCCAACACATATTGGATTCAAACACACTTTTCACTCCCTGAGAAATGTGCGGACAATGGATGGCTTGTGAATTTTGTCAAAACTGTTAGTTCAGCTGTTGGTTAGAGGCAGGTTTCCAGGTTTCCACAAAAGACAGCAGATACATGGTTTTTTTTTCCCCTACCGCTGTGACCAATTCATTCAAGAAACAAAATTCTGTTCAAGAATGCTTCAGTGGGCGTTTGACAAAGGTCATCACTCAAGAAATTGGGCTGGCACAAATTCTCAAAGTGCACGTCTTCTCTGTTTTATTCATGTAAACCTTTCAGAGAAGTAGGCTGGAGACAAAAATATCGCTGATTATTTCCTCTCATTTACCTGGCTTCACGGCACTCTGCCAGTTGGTCATGTCTGGGAAGAGGGCGTGTTGATGGTGTATAAGTGATCCTGGGCAAGTAGGTAATGCCAAAGAAGAGGGTGTGTATCTGAGCAGGTTTCTGCCAAGACAGACGGTGTGTAACAGGGTAAGGGGGTGGTGCCAGTGGAGAAGGTTTTTAGTTGGGAATGTGGACATTCCCTGCTTGGGGGGCATTAGCAATGTCAGGGGAAAAGGTGTTTTGCTGGGTGGGTGGGCAATTCCAGGACAGACGAGTTTAAATGCATGGATGAAAAGTTTCAGGGTATTTAGGTGGGCATTTCCGGGAGAAAGGATGTTTAGGTGGACAGGTTTAGGGGAGATGATGTTTAGCTGGGTCAGTACACAGTTCTAGGGGAGAGGGTGTTTAGCTGGGTAGGTTGGGAATTATAGGGGACAGGCTGTTTAGCTGAGCAGATGGGCAATTCCAGGACAGAGGGTGTTTACCTTTGCAAACAGGTTGTTTCAAGGGAGAGGGTGTTTAGAATGGCAGGCCACTAGACCAAACAGAAGGCCGGACATAGCAACCTAACGCCAATTGGCCAGCAAATGTTCAAGCCACTCCCACTCTGCATGCCGTTCATTCAAATAACTGTTGAACTGGCCAGAAAAAAGGGGAGACGGGAACAGTGTGTTTCAGAGATGACGCACATTTTCTTTGGGCACGTTCTGGAAAACTGGCAAGACGACGGAGAAACATGACACTGTTTGTTTAAGACCATAAAGATGCTGCCGTTTCCCTCAAGGTTTCCAGCATAGCTCTGTTCTACGGCATCCACGGCTCAGTAGCTTGCAGAAATGAAATGAACCCAAATCTTGCTTTACTTCATAAACACTCATCTGGTTTGGATGACTTCAAGACATCTGTCTGAGTGTCCTTTACAATTTTTGGTACTGTACACATTAGGTTGTAAGGAGTAAGGAGCATTTTTCTACCTCTTCTGGCGATGCTCAATGATTACATGTAGTTCTTTTAATCCGCTTTTATTTAGCTTGAAATTATGTTTCATATAACATTTACTATGAAAAATGCAATAGTTAGTCACAATTATTAAAAAATGATCAATTTCATAATTTAGCTTCACAATTCACATTACTATGTGGTACACCTTGCATTTGTGATTTCACACCTCCTACTTCCCAGAGCTTGGGCCAGACTTCATGACCCTGCATTTTTTTGAGGCCTCTGAGAACAGTGGGATGTTTTTCTTTAAATGAAAGTCCAGGATGTTTCGACATCTTTGTTTTGTACTGTTTGAGGTCTCTGTTCTCTGTGGCGGCACATCTTGGCTTTCCTTTTGTTCACTCCTGCCTGTGTTTTTAGCAAGGCCACAGGAACTCCTCGGTGCTATGCAACACCCAGCTGCCCCGCCTTCCTCTGTAAACAAAGCCCAGTTTGAGGCCTAATTACACCCGCATGTGTCTCTTCCCTGTTTTTGTTTTTTTTCTTTGCTCAGTTTGACAATGAAGTTCCTCAAAAAAGCACAGAAATATTTATTAACGGATAAATCCTCCAATACAATTATGGCTGATCGATCAAAATGGCAACTACACAATATTGTGTATATTTCACAAATAACTAGCACAAGGCATTCTGGGTTATGTATTTACCGTAGTGGAAACATTTAAAGTTTTGCACAATTTTTTGCCATTGAGTCAACACAAAACATGCTAGCTGCTGCCATGCAGACTCCTCCTATCTGACTGATGACAGCATTTTTCTGTCTGTCTTTTCTGAAGTATCTATAAACACTACAGTCAGGGTCTATTTTCAGCATTCTGTGGAGGTATAGAATAACCTCTTGGACCACATTTCCAAGACATCTTAGCGGACTGGACCAATTCAGCTGGGATGCCTCTACCTCAGCTGGTGTATGAAAACATTATGCTGCATGAAACTTAAATCCAGTACAATGAGGTCATGAATGTAAGGCTACAAGACTCCATTATTTGCTCATGAATGAATGAAAACATATGCACCAAACCACACAATTCAAATGGATGTTTATAGTACATAGAGCATATATGTAGTAGTGGTGCAAACATGCCTTCCTGGCACGAGAAGTCTAAACTTTTGCGAGTGTCCTCATACGCACAAAGTAAATAGCAAAAGACATGCAGATGGTGTTAATGGACGCTGAAGACAGTCTGTCTGCACCAAATTGAGGTCAGAGTTCACGGTACACAGCTGATACTCGTTAGTGGTCCGCGCTGCGGCCTCACGTAAAGTGAAACAAGGTTTTGGGGATTATTTTCACAGTTTGAAAATGTTCTTTTCCCTGACGAGAGCTCGAGTGAGCGCAACATAGCTATTAACAAACATATATATTTTAAATGTTTGATAGTCCTTTATCAAACTTACACTGTGTTTCCACTCCCAGATGCACACTGGGTCAATTTGCATCTGGGAGTGGTATACAGATAAACATTTTCAAATCTGAAAAACAAAAGTGATAGAGCCTGCAGGTCTAGTGGGTTTGGGCTAATGTGAAGGAAAAAAGGAAAAAGGCTTGGATGTTTTAAGTGCGTTGTTTTTCCACTGCTAAATCCAAGGGGTCGTTAAACTCCGCGGAAGAACACTGACTAAGCATTCTAACACGCATGTGCTCCAGGGTTTAAGCACTGCGTGGAAATATGGGCTAGAGGAAAAGAAGTGACTAGACTTCAGTTTTAAGAGTAAATCTGTCACACTTACTTGCTGTGCAGCACCAAAAAAACAAAACAAAAAAAAATAGTCACTTTACAGGAAGCAAGATGGATGGTGAACCAGGTCATTTTAAAGAACCAGATATTGATTGGTTTACTGATGTACTAAATTTCAGGTTACCCAACATCTGACATACAGGAATTTGATTTTGGAAATATGTATTTGTGTATTGTACTTTACAGTAATTACAGTAATTACTGACTAATTACAAACTTCAAACTACAAATGCAGGTTTGATTCATGAATATATCATGCTCCTCCTGTGAAAGTTTTAACCCTGCTTCTTATAATTAATCCCCCACTTCTCTCATGTACTAATTGGAACTTGCACTCATTCTTCAGAGGTGCATGAGGCGGTGCATCTGGGCACAAAGAGGAGTGTTGGCTCAATTGCAGGGAGAGATGTAATTCTCTCTCACTGCCAGTAGGGGTCCTCAGGCTTGAAATAGGAGAGGACAAATGCAAACAGGAGAGGACAAATGCAACATTTCCTGAGGCTGTGTTTTGACAGCTCTTGTGTGGAATTTTGCACATTTACATGAGAATTACCCTTCAGTGGTGTTGTCCTCTCTGCCTAACCATTACTGTCTCAAACAACATTTGTGCGTCACTTGAAAATGTTCATGTAATTAAAAAATAGATTGACAGATTGTTCTGATTAATCTCCAGTCTCTTCCCCACCAGCAGAAGGTCATTGCGGACACCAGTGCTGGTTTTTCTGAGTGGGATATGGGTGGTGCCTACAGCGTGACCTTGACTCAACCCTGCACAGTTGACTTGGAGGAGCTCCAGCACTGCTGTGGAGATACAAGAAGAATGCGTACTTATGCCTCATGCGATGTGTGAGGAGGATTATTTTAAGGAGTTAAGTGTTAAACTCAACACTCAAGCTTACTCTTTCTGTTGCAGCCTGTATTAAAGTTGTTGCTTTTTTGTTTTTCACAAGGTAAACATTCAGGGCATAACTGCAATACAATACACCAATCAATATCAGACAAAATCCAAAAATATATAAACATATAGCACATGGTAAAATGGCAATACAGATCATAAGTAAGGAATGATACATTTCGAAATAACACTTCAGTGGAATGTCAGAGAGACATAATATATTCATTTGGTGGTTCCCTTTGCGGAAGAGTTCAAAGTTCACTTCAGCATGTATTCAATAAGACAATAGGATACTGTGATCCATAACTTTGGCATGAGAGCACAGATGGACTTCTGGGAAATAAAGGCCACGCAGTAGTAATGTAAACAAATTCTAGATTTGTGAGAGGATGAGAAAGCATTGTCTTATTGTCTTATTATTTTTATTATTTTTTCACATCAGAATTAATATCTGATGTGTTTATGGCATTAATGAGAAAAGATTTGATAAAATATGATATTTTGAAATCAATGATAATCCTTAACTCATGACAGAAGTAGCAAGACCACCATTTACTGTAGTGCAATGTTCACACCCCTTATATTTTCATAATTTCAAAATTGATCCTGTCTTAATTACAAATATACTAGGATCTTGTCTGCTTGTTTTTGTTTTTTTTTTCTTTTTTACAAAATATTAAGTCTCAAAAGAAATGAAGATAAACACCCATTTAAACCGCATGATGTTGTCGGCTTAAATAGCCCCATTGTCCAAAAAAACCCACACACACACACAACATAAAACAACATAAAAATACAAAATGATACAATACATCATATAAATAGACAGTATTGGCATTGAATGCAGTTTTGATCCAGGTGTTTCTTTTTTACAGCTGTTTTTCCTCAAAGAGAATCTGGGCGTACACAGTCCCTGTGCACGCTGCTTTGGTGTCAGGCAGTGGTTTGACCAGCTCCAGCTCGGCGTACATCAAGCTTTCCTCTGCAATCTTTGGCTGGGGGGGGGGGGGGGGGATATGACACACAACAGAGAACAGACCAGGGGTCATACTCAAATGCTTTGTACAAAGAGACAGACTTACTACCTTCATACAGAACTACTGATATTTTTCTAACAGTGTAACTCAGGACAGAATCTAGCCTGCTGTCCTGAGTTACACTGTCTTGTGTTAACCATCTGTCTTGTGATTTGTTTTGATTCAGATAACAAGTTTAAGGAGGTGATACTAGAAGAAAATGGGAGCGCTCTAGAGGGAATCACTTAGTCCCAATTATCC
Organism: Megalops cyprinoides; assembly: GCF_013368585.1. NCBI lineage: Eukaryota > Metazoa > Chordata > Actinopteri > Elopiformes > Megalopidae > Megalops > Megalops cyprinoides. The sequence continues at coordinate 50,866,772 of NC_050583.1, forward strand.
CATTAGTTCATTTTAGCCAATAATCACATTGGTAAATTCAGTATTCATGGCAGGAATATCTATATGGGTTGTATGACTGGTAGAGATGAACTCTTTCTTATTGAGAGAATAAGAAGTTAGCAAGAAAGACAAGTTAGATTTTTGTTTTGAATGTGATGAAATAAAATACTAAATGCAGTTTTTGCAATTAGAGCAAAAACTTTATAGTTCTCTAAAGGCTGAAAATTAAATAAACATTACTTGACATACATAAGCTTACTAGACATTCGGATAGTTTTAGGGTGATACTGGAAGTTAAAAATACAAGTAAATAAATAGAAAGAGCATTTGAGCTTAATGTTACTTATTAAAAGAGTTTTTAATATTTATTCATTTTTAGATGATATCACAGAGCCTATTCCTTGCCTGCTCAGAATCAAATACAACCAACACTAACTTACCAAAACCACTTTTCTTGGCTGAGGTTTTAAAAGCTTTGGTTTTCGCAGTTTGTCTGCAACCGGAGCTGAGAAATAAATGAGTACACAACAGTTTTTCAGAATAAAAATTTTTTGAAAGACACAGCCTGGAATACGTTTCTGACATTTCAGCATTGAAAGTCCTGAAACTGATCTGACTGAATTGGCTTAACAGATTTTGAGAGGGTGCAAAAAAAAAGTGTTGAATTTGAATTTTAGGGCGAACTTCCTGAAACCTGCTGAAAAACATTCAGTGCAGTGGTGCATTTAATCTGGTCAGATCTCACGCTGACAATGACAAATGAACAAGTCACTTAAATCAAGGGCCGCGATGTTCTCCAGAATGTTCTTGGAGTGAGTTCGGTTTGAGCGCTGCCTGCTTGGCGACCCAAGGTGGCCGCGCCTGCCAAAGATTGTGTGCATCTGACGGAGGCCGCAGACAGCGTTTGTGCATTTTGGCAGCGCGGTGAGGCGCAGTCCAGAGTGCTGTCATTTGTCTTATCAGATCCTCGGAGTGGAGGACAGGGCTGCGAATGCACTGGGAGAGCTCTGTGGAGACCTGCAATGCTGGTGTTTAGAATTCTATGGTCAGGCCGAATTCATCCTCCACCCATCTCTTTGACATAACTGAAAGGTTTTCGGGGTGCTGCGCAAAAGCATATGATTTGGTTTGCTGTTTCTTCGTTGTAATATCGTAGAACCTGAAGGAAACAGCTCAGACACCAGATAAAGAGAGGAAAGAACCGCTGCCATTCAATTTCAGAAAATACTTACTGATTAGTTACCATGGAATCCAAATTTACAGGTTATGCTGTGTAGATTAATAAAAATAAGACAGTACAGTCATATTCCTTAGTGAAAGCCCTTTACCTTTAGCAGGTATTGCTGGTGGTATCTCTGCGTTCTCTTGGATTGTTTTCTTTTTGTATTTCTTCTTTTTCTTGGGGATCACGGGGGATGAGCTGACAACACTGGTGACCGTCTCCCCTGAGCTGGGGGAGGGGGGCGAAAGGTCAACACACCCAAACTTTAATGGTAAAATTGGTCAGTTTAGTAAATGGTAGTAAATGTCAACATATACATGCAGGCAGAGAAGGCTTTTAAATAACATACAGATGTTTGTGAGAAAACTGCTGTCAAAAATCTGATGAACAACAATAAACTAATAAGTAACAGAATGTGTAGTTTATACATATTTTTGTCATAGATAAATGAAATTACTTTTCAAAAAGCCTCCATCATTTCTACCGAGCGGAAAATGAATTTGGAAAGCCGTCTTTGATTCATAGCAGAGAGCGCACTCATGAACATCTGTTTCTTTGTGATTTGCACAGGTGTGCTCGGGACGCGAGTTCCAGAACAGTCTGCGTCCAGGAGCATAAGAGTGCAGTCTGCCCTCGCTCACGGGCCTGTTACCATAGGCTCTCTAAGACTGTTTCCTGTGCCCTGAGTGGGTCATTGTAGAAGGGTTGCCATGGAAAATAAAATAAAATAAATAAAATCCCATAATAATGCTCGGCAGCCAGACAGAGTCACTGTCAGTACCCTCTGTAAACCTAATCAGAACCTCCATATATGACAGATGACCATTTTTGTCTTTTTTACCCTCTATGAGAGAGAGAGAGAGAGAGAGAGAGAGAAAGAGCAAGAGCAAGTGTACCGTAGGTATATAGGTGCTGGTGGTGGCCTACCTGTTTTGAGGGCACTTGACTAAATAGTAACTGGCTGGAAGGAAGCAAGACAATAGGTCATTAATTAGAAAAAAAAATGCATACAGCAATGGAATTTGATTGTTATACTGTATGTGACATTAAATTACACTGCAAGCATCAAGCCAACTGTGGTTAAAAATAACCCTGATGTTTTTTGTTATGTTAGAAACATGTCTAATTAGATCATAACCACCATGTAATTAGAAAGTACCTACTATGTATTGACACATTTTTAAAAGAGTAAGTAATGTGTAGCACATGCAGTTTCAGCAATTACACAAGTTATTGACTTAATGATCCTTTTTTCTACCCATAACTATAATTACAACCATAACCTTTTCACCTAACCCAAAATTCCACTGTGATCCTTTATGTTTTAACACATTTACCTGTACTTACTTCTGAGTTACACAATACCTGTTTGGAGCTACACTGTGCTGTTCACTCAGTAACTAAAAAACCTTCATGAACACAAATAGCTTTGTGGCCATTTTCATTGGTCCCATAATCTTGTTCACCCACATGCTCTGTGAATTGATGTGTGGCCAGGTGTGTTTACGGTTCTTTCACTCACCTTTCTCCCTCTGCTTCCTGTGCAGGTACTGGCAGGTGATGGCCACAGTGAACATGCACATACACACAAGGCCGACAGAGCAGATCAGCACTGCACATAGGTAGACATCTGAAACAGGTGGGGAAAAAGCAAGCCATTGATTAGTACATCCCCGTCTTTATACTACAGCAGCTTCCATAGATCCTGGATCCTGATTGGTCAGTTCTTCTTTCATCACCAATGCATCCATTAAAATCAGGAAAAGGACAGGATACTTCAAGTACTGTATACATGTATATACAGTACCAGTCAAAATTTTGGACACAACTTTCATTCTTTATTTGTACTATTATTTTAGAATATTAGTAAAGACATCAAAACAATGAAATAACACAAATGGAATTACGCAATAACCAAAAAAGTTAAACAAATCAAAACTATCTTAGATCAATATGTCTTTGAATGCATGTTTCCCATTATCTTAATCAGGTGTGTCCAAACTTTTGACTGGTACTGTATGTATGCATTTGCACTTTCTGTGGGAGCCAGTGAAAGCACTGTAGTAAAATTGTCATTGCTTTTCAAAGCAAGAACTTTCCTTCATGTGATTTTCTGTTATTTGCCTGAATCACCAGCCTGTCGTTGTGCGTGTATTTTCTTTCCAGTCTGAAATAGGCCGATGTGATGACTCTGTGTCATGAGAGCCGGGCCAGGCTGTCACGTGACCAAACAAATCCAATAAGCACGAGTCAGGCCTGACCACTTTGGTTTCAGCTGAGGCTTTTTTCTCATTATTGCAGTGTGTGTCATTGCAGTTTATGAAACCTCTTTGCAGAGCGGGAAGAAATGGGGAGATAGTACTGGCATACAGCACTATATGCACAGACACATAAATCATGGGCAGCAGGTCATTCTCTAGGCGTTTTCCAGGAGACTGGAAATAATGCCCAACAAAGGGCAGCAGTCTGGTGTGTAATCAAACTTTTAATTCCAGAGGGTGCCGGATTTATTCCCAGGTACACTGCTGCCTCCCCTTTAGCAAGACACTTAAACTCCTTAAGTAAGCTCTTCAGAAAACAGCCATCTCTGTGAAACTGACAATTTTTGAAATGTGAGCCATGCAGGCTGCTCTGGATGAGGGTGTATGCTTCACAAACAAGTCATTTAATTCTGGGCCAAACAGGAACTGTGCTGTGTGCTTTTCAGCTTATCAGCAGGAGAGGGGGCGGTTTGCGCTTTTGCGATGGGGCAAAATGCTACAGTATTTAATTGCAAAGCCTTGAAGGCAACGTCTGTCTTCTCTCTGAAAGGACTGTCAGTAGTACAGCTTGCAATTATCAGACAGCATGTCTTGCATACCTAATTGGCATTAGAAAAAGAAAAGAAAGACCAGCAATTTAAAGCAGTGATACCTGTTAATTTCAGTATAATTGCAACTTTGCTGTTTATGTCTCTGTAATGTCCTACACAATTTGGGGGACCTTTGGGTAATTGAAAGTTAGCACTGCAATGTTACTACATTGCTGGTATATCATTACTCCTTGATCCTGAGCTGTAAAGCAAAGTGCAGACAAAACTGAAGCTGAATGGAAAACGGTAACAAGTATTTGAAAATGATTCCCAGGGAAAGTGTTTGGCCGGACAAGAGAAGGTCCCCAAGGAGGCTGATTTGTTTTTAATGGCCAGAGCAGTAGGTTCACCCAAGCCTTTTTCCTGAGTTGTATTTACTCATTCAAATGGACTGCAAACCCCAAAAACATATTCGGTATGACTGAAGACCCAGAAAATCATGGCTATTCTGGCCATCACATTATCATCCTTCTTTTTAGTTGCTCGCTGTCTAGAGCAGTTGGAAGAAAAAGAACACAATCTTACCTTCAAAAAGTTGCCATATTCCTTCTCTGCTTTTCGTGTCTGGCAAAACGTGCACTGGAAGACAAGGGGGAAACTCCTTTGTCACTAAAAACAGCAATGATTATACGTTTCTCAAAGAGTTAAAAAAAGGATTGCAACGTAGGTGGAAGATTGTTGGGACGACAGGATTGAGGTTATCCGTCTAAAAAGAAAAAAAAGAAACACCCAAGCCTTCTTCCTGACTTGTTGGCTCGTGGTAGCTAACACCCACAGTGTTGTCCAGAAATACCCAAACCACTGCGAGCTGACGAAAACAGGGGCCAACATATTCCCAAGAGGAGCCCAACATAGGCAGGCATGGCCCGAAACGCCCCAGGCCGACTGTCTGGGGGTCGACCGCAGGGCAGATCCCCAGATCGCAAAGGAAAGCCGTCTTTTCATCAAAACGAAGAAAATGATGTAAGCATCTTCCATAATTATTGGGTTTCAGTGGCTATATATATGAACACTCAAATCAACTTTCCAATTGAAGGATCAACAAAAATTCCTCTCCTTCACAGTGCTGGAGTGCAGACCCAAACTTGTGTGCTCCGAAATAAAATACTGTACACTCGCAAAACTTACTGTAATGGTTAGCTATACTTTATTACATTTTGCCTTTCCAATCCATATGAATTGCCGTAAGAATTATCTCAATATGAATTACAAAGGGCTCACATTTGTTTTTTTGTACAATGAGTCTAGCTGTGTGTGATTATCAAGTAGTTGCATGCATCTCATGCCTCTGTCCCCAAAAGTTGTAAATTGCTCTGTCTCGTGTATAGAAATATATATATTTTTTTGCTTGCACAGTTACTGACTGATTTACCTCTTTGGTCAAACTGCTGCCATTCTAAACACCATACATCAGCCTCAGCGTGTCCTAGCGATTTGGATAATTTTCATGGTGAAATATTTATGGAAGTTCGAGATATTCTCCATATGGAGGAAGGGGAATGAACAGGGTAGCTCACCATTGTCATGACGTCAGACGGACTCTCATTAACTCTACCAAAAGCTGGTTGGCAGCGAACATCTTCTTTACTTGCTGCTAATAAAACAACAAAGAATAGGTTTTCTCCCAGTTGTGAGGGGGGAATTTATGTTGCTTTTGTTTGATTACTTTCTCCCACCAGAAACATTCATGGCTGTATTGTATCTGTATTGTATTGTAATTGTATCTTTCTTCTGTAAATTGCCCCCCCTCTGAAGTGGGTGCAGACTTCTGACTCCACTAATGAGAGCCCTGCTCTCTACAGCCACTCTTTGAGACCTTTTTTCTGATGCCCTCATCAGCGTTTTCCGTCTCTTTCTGAATGAACTCCAACTAGAGGGAAAAGACAAGGCTGCGCTTTCTCAATATTTGTGACAGACAGCCTGCCCTGGGGTGTTCTACGCATCTCCGCAGCCAATGAGAAACAGCCCCTCTCGAATAAACAGCACGCAGGGCAGTCACACACGACCTCTGTGTCTGTGTTTCATTTGTGCTTTCTGTGTTTTCGGAGCCGAACATATCTCCCTAAATCCTCTTAAACTGCCTGAGAACAATATCCAGTGAAGTCCTGAAAATGAGACAATAAATATGAAAAAAAAACTCAATATAAGAAATAAAACACAAATATATGAGCTGTTTTTAATAGCCCTGTGTCTCAGAATTTTTCTTCTTTCTTGCCTACTTTCCCTCTCTCTTTTTACAGTGCAGCGCGTTGTCCTACATGTGGTTTCTCGCCAGAACCATGTTTGTATGCTGGTCCGTTTCAGCCTGACCGACAGCTTCCTCAGCATTGCTATACTTAACGAGAACCCAGGCCAGTTCCTCCTGCTTTGGCTGTTCTACCCCAGCTGTTAGCCTGAATGCTGAACCACACATAATCTGCTGTGCTTAACACTGCTGGGTCAATGTGGTTCAGTCTCATTCACCTCAGAGTGCTGTAGTGGGTGCAGTCCATACTCCTGCCTCCTCCCCAGCACAGGACACTGGTGCTGAACCCCTTCATATCCTTTTTCTATTGAATCTACTAGCTAGCTTGTACCTCTACTAGTTGGCTTGTACCTGGTCTGGCCAACTATTGAAACCTGGTCATGCAGCGCTTCTAATATTGTTGACTCCTTATATGGCTATTTGCTTGTGTTATACTCTGCCTCACTTGTAGTTTGCTTGGGATAAAAACATCTACCAAATCAATAAACGTAAATGTAAATTTAAAGGGAGGAGAGCATCTGGTGGAGATGTGATTTGGCACACTGCTAAGACTGAGGCTTCATGAACCCCATAATGGGTGGAGCTACAACATGTTGTCAGTTGCTGTCTTCCACCAATCACAAGACAGAGTTGTCCATGCCAGAACATTATGATTGGTTTGTCATGATAGCTAAAGCCATTTTACTTTACTGTACTGGCATCTGTACAGGTTGCCATACATCAGTCTATTTTCTTGGTGAAATATTTATGGAAGTTTGAGATATTCTCCAGATGAGGGAATGTGAATGAAAAGAATAGCTCATCACATATGTCATTAAGTCTACCAAAAGCTGGTTGGCAGCAAACTTCTCTTTGGCCTTACTGCTAATACAAGAACAAAAGAGGAAATTTTCTCCTACTTGTGGAAGAATTTTATGTTGATTTTTGTTTGATTACTTTCTCCCACCAGAAACATTCATGGCCGTTGATTGTATCTTTATGCTGTAAATCGTCCCCCTTCTGAAGTGGGTGCAGACTTCTGACTCCACTAACGAGAGCCCTGCTCTCTACAGCCATTCTTTGAGACCTTTTTTCTGATGCCCACATCAGCGTTTTCCATCTCTTTTCGAATTAACTGAAAGTGAGAAAGAGAAAAGATAGGCTTTGTAGGAGTCATTTGAAGATGTATTCTTGAACATCAGGCTATTTTGTCCAATAACTTCATCTGTGTGTTTGTATTCACACAAGCCACATCCTGAATCCTTCATGCTGTTAGGAGACAGTTTTGTGGAATGGCATGGCGTTTGTTCCGGAGACACGCAATGTGTATTCGAATACAAACGCTGGAGACAAGCGATGTGTATTTGAATACAAAGCAGTGTCGCTACATCCGACCGGAGCCAAATGGCGCCTCTTGTGAACCCTATGGAGCCAATTAGGTTACAGGGCTCAGGAAATACCCAATTAGAGAGGGAGCTGTTTAGCTATGCACAGCTCCGCAAGACCAATCAGAAACAGCACCCCTGCTGGTTATCATAACTCATATGCAAATGTGACTGCTATTAACAGTATAAAAAATGAACTGAATTCTATACCTGTTGAACTTCTGCTCAATGCTGATGTTCCCGTGGCCGGCTGTGCTAATAAATCTTCCTGTCTTTTGCTACGAACATCGAATCTGCTTCTTGTCGTAACGAAACACTTTTTGGTGTTCCGGACTTTGAATAACAATGCCAAGAGAGGTAGGATGCCGTTCTTTCTTTTTGACCAGTCCGCTGAGTGTGTAGCCTTGATTGTTTGTTTGTGTGTGTGTGTGTGTACACTTGGATGTATAAAACAGTGTCCTATCCACACAGGGAGGGAAGACCCTGGTGCTGCCAACCACAATGTTTTCTTTGCTGTTGGTGCCAAGGTGCCCTGTGCTGTCATCTCAGCAGGCCCCAGGTCTGCACATTTTCAGCCCGCATGTCTGTTTTGATTGGCGCAAGACGCCATTTGTTGTGGAAATGATACCCAATGCTCGACAGGCTCACTAAAGCGTGGGGGAAAAACTACACCAAGGGCAAAACCGGGCTGCATGAAAACTACATAATTCAATTTCATCGCAAGTCGCCGGAGGGGTCTCGAACGTGACTCTAATTGAATTGAATTTGTTGTAATCCAGCAGCTCTCAGAATATGTCTGCATCTAAGGTAGCTGGAGGAGTATTATGTGACGCAGACACATTGTAGGGCAAGTTTCACAAGCCAAAGCAAAGCAGCAGAAATTATGAGTCAGTGCAGGTTGCAGACTACACAAACTAGGGGCATCACCCTTTGAATGTATTATCGCAAGGCTTTTTATGGAGCCAGGTCACCACTCCGCACCCTGTCACTGGTGATGATGTGGCCTAAGTTGAGCTGGCTCAGAACAGGAGCTCTGACAGGAGCATTGGGCTGAATCTTGGCCTGAGAGCTTTTAGCTGAATCCAGTCCATCTGATTCATGTGACAGACAGGTCTGTAGAGGCCAACCTGTGCACAGCTGTAAGTCATGGTCCCCACCAAATGAAGCAGTGCTAACAAAAACAGCTGTTCTGCAGTCCCCTTCGAGCACCCCCCCCCCCCAACCCCCGACCACCGCTCCCCACATCAGACCTCCCAAACAGCTGTCAACCTCGAAGGAGATAATCTGCAGTTTGCTTCTCTTTTTGCTTGACTAAGAGTCAGTCACTGTCAAGCAGGGAGCCACTTTATTTAACAACGTGCTGATGTCACTGAAACTGTGCGTGTTTCACAATCACGCTTGAAAAAAAAAAACACAGGCAAAAGATGCAGCCAGAGCCAGAACTGGATTTTATGCAGCCACACAAGCCTAAATTGTGTAAATCTGCATGTAACACTGAGATGAATTCAGCGTGCACTGTTGTGTAACTAGTTCCCTCTTTAGGCTTCAGAATAGTTACCTCTTAACTCTGTAGCAGCTGTCCCGTTGGACGCGGCCCTCCAGCGATTTTGGTGCTTCCTGATTTCCTGCACCTTGCATATGTAAAGGCCCCTGTCCTCCTTGGAAATGTTCAGAATGAGCAGGTTGTAGGCCTTGCCCTGCTTGGCCTCGAAGAGCTTCAGCTTGGGCCGAGCGAAACGCTTGGTGTAGTTCCCGTAGTACTTGGCCCGCTTCATGTTGAGCTTGACGATGAGCTGCTCCTCAGCGCCCCCTGCTGAGAACAGCCAGCGCACCACGAGCAGGCTGTTCGCCCTCTTCTTCTGGGATACTTGGCAGGAGAGTGTAAGGTTATCGCGCTCCAGGGACATTGCGACGGGGCCAGGAGAGACCGTGACGTTCACGGCCTGGCACACCTCTGGAAAAACAAAGCACACCTGTCATGACTCATGGTATCAACCCCTGTATCACTGTTCGGTTTGCATTTATCAAACCCTGTGCCACCAGCGTGACCCAGCAGGGAATCGAACCAGCAATCTTTGGCTGCAGTCTCTGCTCCTTACCACTACATCACACTGCTGTCATTGTACAAGGATTGGTAGACCCTTCTATTTAGTCAGTTGAACAGGGAATTCCCTGCTGTACCTCTGCTGTTGCACCCTTGAGCAAGGAACTTAACCTACAATTACCTATCCAGCCATATAAATGGATACCATATAAAACTTGTAACCAATGTAAGTTGCTGTGGATAAGAACATCTGCTAAGTGACAACAATGTAATGTAATGCTCAAAGCATGGTACTCATCAGTTCTTACTGCACTATGCTCTATTTTGCCATGTCTGATGTCCTATAAGTGCTCATATAAGTGTGTCAGGAAGTATTGAGTATTGTTTGTGATATTGTGACTATTGACACCACCTAACCAAAGCAAATTCCTTGTGCATTTAATGTATTTGGCAAATAAAGGTGATTCTGATGCTGATTCTGATTCTGATTCTATACAGAAAGCTGTGGGGAGGGACACATCAACCCCTTTGCAACCAAATAATGTGACAGACTCACCACTCACTGGAGTGGTGATCAATCCCTATACAACCACTTAAAGTGAGCACTTATCAGTCTCTGTATCAGTACCTGAAGTGAGGTGCATGGCAACATCCTAAGGTGAGTAAAACATTCATAAGTGTCACTTAAAGTGAGCATTTAACTAATTAGGGTGTTTATCAGTACCTTTATAACCAACCCAAGAGAGGGATTTATGAATTCCTTTACAGCCACGGAAAGGAAGCTTTCCTATTAGTCATGTTTTGATACTTGTGGACAAAAATCATGTTAATGGATACCGTGTAGTGGCATACTTAACATTTGCACAGGTCCTTTTGAATGTTGTTTGATTGGATGGAATTGGGTGGAAGTGACTAACTGTAGTGTAAGTATACAAATATTGCAGTGAGGAAAACTGTCATATTGCACGTGGAAATCATTTCTCCACTTTTCTGAAACCGAGACACATAAAAAGGAAATTGTAAGCATTTGTCCAAATTTCTTTGATTATTGCATTATACAAAAAATCTGTTTTTTATGCACATAAGCACACAACCACAAACAATGAACATGTTTCTCAGAACTAAAGAACATACATATCAACATGCACAAAAACACCCATAGCTCATGTTTTAATTGAGCCATAATTCACTCCTTAAAGACTGATACCATTTTCAGCTTGCTAAACCTGTTTACAATGCCAGCTCATCTTGGAACCTGATGAAAAAAGAAACATTTCTTTGAGAAACTGTTATGATTGGAGCTTTAAATGGATTCCATAAATCACAAGAGAGTCATTACTCTCTCAGATCAGGTCAGGATCATTCTAAGGGATCATTCTAGTAAACAAAGACAGCATCTAAAGCCACCGTTTTCAGTTACTGCTTTTGTCATGAGATCAAACAGACAGGTTTTTCCATCACTGTGTGTAAGTTACCCATGAGTGAGTAAAGCTCAAGTATGTAAGTGTTTTTTTTGTTTGTTTGCTTTGTTCAGTTTTGATACACACTAATGTAGTTCAGCATGCTAGTTCCATTTAAATGCCTTTAACTAACCCCCTTGTAGTAGTTTTCTCTTTTTCCATTAATGACCTGCCTGCTCCCCAACCCTTCCACTGCTCCAAACATTCTTCAGCTTTCAGGTTTCAGTGATCCTTTTTGTCTCTCCTATCCATCCATGACCACAGCCTCCTGGCAAAGGCTGTCAGATCACTCTACTTCAAAAGAGTGCGTTTACGAGAAAAAAAAAACTCTTTTTTTCCACCAAGCATTTGAGCAAGAAGAAGAAGGGGAAAAAAGTGTGCTTACCTCCAAGGAAAGCTCTAGTCAGGAGAACGATGACCACTGAAGAAACTTTCATTTTTCAGCTGCACAGGCTCCATAAACCCAGTTAGACGGCTTGAGAGAAAGGAGTCCCAGGACCTCTCTCCCTTTTTTCCTCTCTCTTTCTCTCTCTCTCTCTCTCTCTCTCTCTCTCTCTCTCTCTCTCTGTAATATGAAACAGGGCCCACTCTGTTCTCGGCTAGAAACACCCTCTCCCTCCCTGAACAGCCCTCTCTCCTGCAAAATGTGGGAAATGTCATTTCCTGTGCTGGAGTGCGTTTGGCGCCGACGCAAACCTCCAGCTGGACTTACATCAAACACCTCCGCCAGGTCTCTCTTTTCACTCTGAGGACAGATAATACCTGAAAACCTATTATGATGATGATTATTATTATTATTGTTATTACGTGTTTGTTTATGAGACACCCTTATCTGGAGGTAATGACATAGCTCACATTTTACATGTCATCTATTTGTGGAGTTGGATAATATAGTTGCATGTCTGTCCCCTGCAATGTAATCCTCCAGTCTTTTTTTTAGTGTGTGAGTTTGTTTGAGTTTGTGTGCGTGCGTTCGTGCTTGTGTGAACATGTGTGTGTGTATGCGCGTGGTTGTGCGCGCGTGTGTGTGTGCGGATGTGCTTGTGAGGGAAATCTCTCTTAACGGAGCCCATATCTCAGTGTCAGGACCATGTCTCTACAAGCGTCTCTTCAGTGTCTGCTACAAACGCAAACATTCATTAACGTTTTGAGGCTGTCCCTCATTTACGTACCTCTGGGATCTGTCTGCCCTTCTGACACTGAAGTACCACCCACATTACCCTAAAAGGCTTAATTGAGTCTGCACGCCCAAAACGCAATAGCTCTGCTCTAATTCCCAGGCTGTCTACCACCCTTCTTTGTGGTTGGAAACCTGATCCTTTATTCGCAGGGACGATATGATGAGACAAGTCAGTTCTCCCACAGCCTTGGCATGGGGTGGTTGAATGACACAATGCTTATTAGAAAAACATTTGTCAAGTAAAATTCTAATTGTTCTTTACCCAACTTTTATTGAGTTATACTCACACTGCTCAGTTCAGATTAGTTTTGGTTTAATTCCACAAAGAGACAATCAAAGCCAGTAATGGTGATTGTGGCAGCAGTGTAGCATAGTGGTAAGGAGCAGGGCTTCTAACAAAGTTGCTGATTTGACTCCCTGCTGGGGCACTGCCGCTGTACCCTTGGGCAAGGTATTTAACCCACAATTGCCTCGGTAAATATCCAGTTGTACTGACGGATAGCATATAAAATTGTTTAAGCATGTTGTTTGCATTTGCATTAAAGCAAACATGCTTTTGTCCTTTTTTTCCTGATAATTACTTTCAGTAGAGACTGCCCCTATACACCCTGCGTTTACTCAGTACCATTTTGTTCAATGTCTGTTTTAAAAATCTAGATGTGTTCATTCTTGCATTGCTTTATCATATTAATACTGTGTAAGTCACAAACTTTAAAATGAACTCTTTAAGCAACATAATCTACATTTTCAAAAAGATTGTGTTTTGGAAATGAAGAAATGCAGAGCTGGACTAAAGATGCTGTAAAGCACAGCCATTTTGAGCATCTCAAAGGTTTCTTACGCCTGATACAAAAAACTTTGTTGTGATTTTGGTTTTAAAATGAAGAAATGAAGTAGAAATGCAAACCACATGTTCTTTACAGACAAAGAAGGCATAGAATCAAAACCACTGGCTTCTTCACCCAAACATTATAGAGAAAAAACTCTCACCACATCTGACCCACTTATATAAAATATATAATACTGTATATAAATGCTGGATTCAATCAAGATTCCTGAATCGCAGAATCTAAAGTTATATGCACAAACCAGAGACTCCGGTTGAACCAAGCTGAAAAAAAGAAAACAATGCAGACATTTGTTTTGACCCCAGCATGAATTGAATAGTTACTGCATTTTATGATTATTTAGGGGGCGGAACCCAATGTGTTATTTGACCAATCAAATGCTGGGGCCAGTGACTCCCTGGCAACTTTTCTGAGGAAGATTACACAGTTTCCAAGAAAGAAAGTGCATGTTTGTAAGAAACATCTGTCGAAGTGGAAAGTTATTTTCTAGTGGTAGAGTCTTGGAGGTGGAAAAAAGACTCGTTAGCTCTGATAAACTGTGAGCAGTGAGGACTGACTTGGCGACAAAGCATTGTTTCTGTAAACAGACATGGTGGACGAATCTGGAGACGAGGTTACTCTGTGTTAGTGACACCATCAACAGAAGGGTTTACCCTGCCACCTTGTGGATGGAGTCTGAAACCACAAGACCATATCAATGTACATACTGTATCTTCAGGTGCAAATCTGACACTACGTTGAGTTGGTGATTTGGTCTTGCAAGATTCCAGATTGTCCATCATGTCCAAATCTCCCTTATTCCATAGATTTATTCCATGTATTTCTACCTCTTTGTATCAGTGAGAGAAAAGAGGCATGACATCTGGCTGGCATTTGGCTCTCACCTGAAATAATTAGATGAAAATCTCTTCGTCAGGTCCATCATCTGCTGAGGTGTCAAAGCCATTTATATGACCACTTTGGGTAGTGGTCAAGCAGAGTGACATTCACAATGTGATATGGCCTACATACGCCATCACAGAATAACTATAATTCATGTTTATAAAACAGTCCTTAGCCTGTTTAACATCTGGACCTGTATAATACTATGTGTCAACAATCTGTTGATTATTTAACCCTTTGTTGATTGTTAGGTTTGCATATGCACACTGCCTCACCTGGGCCTGATCCCTCATTAGCAGGTTTAGTCCCCATGTGTGTCACTTTAACAATGGCACCGACAAAAGCTTCTGAAGAAACATCTGTCATCAAACTTTTCACCTGAAAAGACAGGCTGTCACGTGTTGACTGCCAAAATATTTCTGCTAGACCTTGGAGGCTGTATTTTGTTGTTTTTTTTTGTTTGTTTGTCACAGTGTTATGGTTTAGCCTTTAGCTTTATAAAAGTAATGCCAAAAGCAATGAGTAAAATAAAAAAAATATATAGATCTCTGCTTTGTACAAAAAGGTAGAACATATCTTTTAACTTTATAATCTGACTGTGATTGTCTGAAAGCACAGTACTGAGTGGGGAGGTGATGTACTCACTGCGTTCTTAATACTATTACCCTATTCTCTGTGGGTGTGGCCAACATGCTGATTCGTCTCCTAGAGCATTGATCTTTAAATGTTTTTGACCCTGGAACCCCAAAAGCATTTTTCTGCCACCTTGTAACCCCTCACAGACTGCAAAAATAAACTAAATACGTTTGAAAAAAAAACTGAAATAAACACAGTTACCTAGGATAAACTGTGCAGACTTGTACTTGTTTGTATATTGACAGTGCTGACAGTTCAATTTCATAAGTACGCAATTAAATTTAATTGGCAATTGAGTAAATTAATTTAGCTGTTTTTAAGAAACAGATGTATTTTTTTCAGAGGCACAGCTCACAGTGGAGCTGGTATTAATTGCAGTCTGACTAATGCTAGCCACTTAATCTTTTTGTGACATAGTAAAAACCTGCCTGTGACTCACATTGGGTTCCAACCCATTTAAAGAACCAGTGCGTTAATTCAAGTAGGCAGGGGTTTGGTGACAGCATCCACACCACTGATGCAAATGTTAGAAGAATGACATCATCCTCTCAGAGTTTCAGTCTCAAGAGACGTGTCTATACTTAGCATTGGGATTATCTACCCTACTGTTATGTAATTAATGCCAAAATTGGAAAACAATTTCTTTGACTGCACAGGGACTTTCAGGACCAATGTGTTTAGCAGGATGCTCTTATGCCTTGAGCCTTTCACACTATTTGTAGGTAGACAGATAACATTTGGAAGGCATATTCATGTCAGGAAGCATTTGAAGTATAAACTATCTCAGCTGTTTTCTTTGATCTAAAGTGTTCAAACTGTATTTCACTATCTGGAAGAGAGTGCTTACTTACAAGCTAATTAATCAATTGACATGAGCTGGAAAGTTATTCTGTGGCAGGAGGGTAATGCCTTTCACTGAAGAAGTACAGTGGACAAATGTGGCTAAATAAGCAGGTCTCAGTTTATTTTAAACACACCCAGCCTGTGAGAACTCTTCACCACTCTGCTGACATCCTGTCAACTGTTCAGCCTAACCCCTGACCCTTGACTCCTGACCCTAGAGCCACTGACACTAAAACTCACATTGACCATGAATGCTCCCTCTTCCCTACCAATGCACATGGGCTGCATCCAGGCCACATAAATGTGTGTTAATACGTTTTAGATCAGGGGAAATTAAAGGAAATATAATTTTCATGCCTTATGTAGTCAGTTCACATAGGCATAAGACTTTGTTTCAATCTAAGTGCCATGGGCCTTGTTGAGTAACAAAGTTGTTTTTTGAAGTCTATTTTTAATTAGTTCCTCGAAGTTAAGGACCAAGGGCATTGTGAATTGAACAGAGATATTAGAGACTAAAGATGTAGTAGTGCTGATGTTGGGCTAGTACTACATCAAATCACTGGCATTTGTTGTTTACTGACTATCCCTCGGGCTAATGATTTGCAGTCGGTCCGTTTCAAGTTACAATACTGCATATCGCTGGGTTTGCTTCCCTTAAAATAAGCTTCCTTGCAGACAAACGCTCATGGTAGCTGAGATTGATGTTTATGCCATGTGTATGTGCGTCCCTATGTGCGTGTGTGTGTACGTGCATCTATGAGTGTCATTTTGATGATGTAAATATATCACTCCATTTGCTCACTCAAAATTTTTCAGTAATCCCACATTTTTAACTGCAGTTGTAATTTTCATGAGAACACATGAATGTTTTGGAATCAAGCCTGCTGATAGGGAAAATACACAAAAAGCTAATTAACTTATAAATATATAATCAAAATAATGATATTGTGCAGTCATTCGACACAGAAGAATAGGTGATACTTTAATGAAAAGGGTAAACATTTTAAAAAGTCACATGTTTCAAAAACATAAGAAACCCAAGTTCAAACTGTTGAAAACAGTGAAGCTGAAAAAAGTGATGAATTTATTTCCAGCCCCCCCCCCCCCAGCCCCCCACCCCCGCGTCCTTCATATTTTGTTGATGGCCATGAGCTTAAACTTGTCTCTTGCGTCTTCATCTCATTCATGTCCTAAATTAAACACAATACCAACAGCACTGGGTTCATTTACACTGCGGACAGCTGGTGAAAAGTCCCATCATGGAAATGATCTCACCGTTTTCTTTATCACTGCTTGCAAACTGTTTGAATTCACCTGGAATCCTTCCTCAAGTCCACCATAACAGTTCTGAAATTCACAACAACAAGGCAAAAAAAAAAAAAAAAATCACAGTTTTGTGAGTGATACTCTTGAAAGGTAAATATAGCTATATGTGACAGTCATGTTTGGATTGTTGACAGGGAACCCAGAGGACTGTCGTGCGTATTTATTTTCCTATTCCTCAGACTACATCTAACACAGATTTTAAAATAACATACTTACCTTACAGATAGCTTTCTTGATTGTTCGGTATCTACACAAAGAAAGAGAAACAAAGACGTTTTTAATATAAAAAGACTGCTTTGGAAACGCCAAACATTAGTTTCCTGAATGGCCACTTATATCAGGACTCGATCTTCTCTGAAGTTCTGATTTGCCCCACACATTTACCCAGTTTGACATCATTCACATTTGTGCACATATTTTTAAAACATCTTGTAAAATGATAATTGCATTTGTGGTGTGGTGTTAAACTATGTCCATACTTTTACAATGTAAATGAAAAAAAAGACATGGGGGTTGGGACAGTGGATATACATTTCAAATTATTATTTGAATAATAAAGTTCAAAAATTCACCTGGACAACTTACCTGAGAGGTCATTATCAAGCATGTGCTTTTTAAGCATGTAGAGCTTTACAACAACAAATATCACAGAGAAGAACAGCCCAATCCCTGCACCAATGATTGCATACTTGACTTCTGTGGGCAGAAAAAAGAAATGATTCTCTGAGTTTACCGACATACTGAATCACAAGACAAATACACTGACAACTGAGTACCTGGTTATTTTAAGAAACACAACCACTCTTACACTGTGTAAATACATACATTGGTACTTTGAAGGATTATGAGGGTTAATGTAGATGCCAGTAGATTTATAGAGTATAAAGCGATTGTCTGATTCATCACTGACAGTATGGGGAGGTCACGAGTAAACGAGTACTCGAATTGGAAGATGCAGCCAGTCATTCAAAACATTGATTGACTGAATAAAAATGAACACACGAGTGTTATATGAGGTGAGACAACACTATACTCTCTGAAAGGAAGTGGCTTTGAAATGCTTTCATTTATTTCAAGTTATCTTCGGCGGTTGAAAGTCAGGGTTTGATAGGTCTGGAGTGTGCTACCATAGAGATTCACTGATTTGCTGAACCACCTCTGGATTGTGTGTATTTTATAAAACAGCCAAACCAGTGGCAACGAGAAAGATTTTTAAATACTACAAAGCTGGTGTGCCACAAAACCACAAGATCAATGCATCTACATGCACAAGTGTGCCATGCAGAAAAATCGTTATACCCACTCAAGGACAGAGAAAGTAAATGTATGTCACTTCAGGTTGTACCATGCTCATTCACTGGTACAGCCCTGTGTGTGGGTAGAAATGTACTGAGGTTGTCATTAAAATGATTGCTAAAAATATGCTGCCCCTGAGTTTCATTGAATTTGAGTGATTTCAAGTCATGCAATTTACCCTCAACCAATTCAAAAGCTACTTATATATTTTAAGAGAGCATTCAGTAGGCTTCTCTCTGAAGTTCTTAAAACACATGGCCACACTTTGGATTTTGAAATGAGCACTTTTTCTTTTGCTTTCTGTTATTAACGGTGACGTTTCCTCGTTTGTTGGGTTTTGAAATGCTGACACCACTTTTAATTTATCTACATTTAAACAATCAAAAGACACTGCTCATCATCAACTATAGTATGTAGCTGATTAGCATTCCAAGGGGTAACCAGCTACTATTATTTATTAAATAGTATGCTATGTTGTAAAGTAGCCAAATTAGTTGATAAACAGACAACTGGCTGTGCGTGCCGTGGTGTTCCCTATAACGTTAAATTTCCTTTTAACAATTTACCTGTTTCGTTTGTGCTGTTGGGGTCATTTCCATGAACCTTCATCAGCAAAGTATCTGCAAAATATTGACAATCTGTTGCTAAAATACACAGTCCTTAGATTTTTAGTGTTGTGTATAGACAGTGCTATTATTGCAGTGAAATAAGTGTATTTAGAGGTGTTGACGTAGATGCTTATAGATTGGAAAAATATTATGTTGGCTATGGGTATAGCTACAGGACTTCTTCCATGAGTTATGCAGATTGGTGACCACTGTGCCACTCATCTTTAATAAAAAAACAAACCACTAAGTTTGAATGGAGGCAAGCACATTGGCAATCAAAACTGCAAGTCACCTGGAGGGAAAATGCTATTCAATTTCATTCTCTGATTAAAGCAATGCTGCCATAATGACATAAACAGACCATTCATTTCAATCAAAACTGTTAAGCCATCTTTATATAAAAAGTAAATGTAATGGAGGTATAGGTGAGAATTATCTAGACAAGCCAAGCACAAAGGCTCTGCTGGAATTTAGAATCCACCACTGAGGAACAGCACTTGAGGGTGGGTCAGGGACTACAGTAATACAGGATACTTTCGCCATGGTTGCATTCTTGAGATTCCTGCAAATTGTGAAATACACAAATACTGCACTGTACTGATAGCAGACTTATACACAATGGGGGCTTTGGTGGACTTACTGTATGCATTGAACAAGTGATGAATATGTGAATCTATGTAGTAATGCAATAAACATGAACTATATGGAATAAATGTAATAGCATAGGTATTTGTGTGGGCAAGGAAGTGAAGCCGGGAACAAGGGAAGCTAATTGGTGTGAATATTTTAAACCCTGACAGGCAAATCTGCAAAGAGATAAAGTCTTGGCATAGGCTGAGATTTATCCTGAGAAAAAGAGTTTGTACCAATTGCTACCACCTGAAGCAAGCAGTGTAACAGGCAGAGGAGTGATAATCCATTAATATTTTACATTTTGCAATGCACCTAAACTAATGCTCTGACACTAACAAATGTGACTGCTAACATTGACTCAGATTTAATGTACCTCATTTGCTGTTTTCTTACCTCCAAGGAACAAGGGTTGTTTATTACATTTGACCTGATTAATCCAATAAACATTTATTTCTAGAAAATGGAATGCAGCAGTTCTGTTCACTGTTCTGTAAATGTATTTCTTAGTGCAATGCTATGTTTAATTATTTTATGGAGTTGTGTTAATTGAGTTGCATTAAATTGTTTTGTTTTGAACCACTCTTCAATATCAGGTGCTGCCCTACATACGATATCATAGCCCCATGTGTCAATATGAATCATGAATACTGGCCAAATACATGAGTTCTGCATTAAAAAAAGAAAGATGAGACATGGATTTCTGTAGTCTTGAGTGTAATTAAATATGCTGTCGTGCCTTGGATTAAAATAAGAAGTGGAGGGTGCTGTAGACTCCCCAGAACAAGATACAGTTCACCTGCTAAAGACAGGAAGTGTAGTTTCTGTCTCGCTCTGCCCACAGACATGCGCAGATGTAAAGTGAGATAACACTGATAACACTGATGGGAGGGAGAAAAACAATGTTGACCTCTTTATAGATTCCAGACAGTAGAAGTGGACTTGGCTAGTGTTAAAATGAGTTGTTAGTTACACTAATCACAAACTCAATGAAATGACTGCCTTTCCTCTCTTATCACCCTGAATAAGCAAAATTCAAACCTGAATTTATTAAGTGGAATTGCAATTGGAGCCCTCAGTTTCATTATTCATAACCCAAAATTACTCGCAGAAACACTTTTTTGCTACCTGGCTGCTTTTTAGTCAGGGACAATAATTATAAAATTGAGGGTTAAAATTAGTATTAGAGTTTAAAACTGAAGGTATGAGAAATCTAGGTATTCACAAGAGTAAATTGAGGGTTTGAGACTGTAATCTGGGGGGCTTTAGAGGGAGAATACTTTCACATTTTGACCATCTCATGGACTTTTTCTTGCTAATCAGAAGTATTCTGATCATAAAATCACCTTAACAGATGCCCTTATACAGAGCAATTTGGTAGCTTATCCATTTATAGAGCTGGATTTTTACTGAAAAGAAATATTGGGTAATATACCATCAACAGCAGTAGGGTACACCAGTAAGTTCATTGTTTGAGAATCAACCTAAGAAATGGGTCTTCCTCCTTACCACTATGCAACACTGCTGCCTCAGAACAAGGCAGAGCATCTGCCCACTTTGGCCTCAGCAGTGCTACACGTGGAATCCCTATGGTATCAAGGCAGCAGTCAGTGGTTGCTAATTCTGACAATGACTCAGTAACATGGAAAAGTTGACTTCACTCTGTTTAGCTACTGCCATACTCATCAGCCTCTGCTTAACAGCACGTAACACTCTATCCATAACTCCAGAATACAGGCATCGGTCACTCATGAAACAATCAAGGCGTATCCTCGGACACAACAGCACAGGAATGTTCAAGGTTATAATTTTTACTTTGACCAGTCAAATGGACAAACTTGCCATTCTTGTAATTCATTGGCTGTGAAATGTGGTATGGCAAACACCACACTGACAATAATGCTGTTAAGTACATTTTCCAGTTTACATTTTCTGGTGCAAGGCCTTCAGAAAAGCATCTTGGCACTGTGAGAAAATGATCCATTGCAGTTTGTCATTATGAAGCAGCATTTGGTTATTTTATTCCTTTGCAGCACTGTGTACATTAATAACAATAGTGCAGAAGATCTAAACTCATTCAGGTACAGCGCCGAATGTCAGCTGGCTTGTTAGTTTTTCTGTTCCCAAGCCATTCAGAAATGGGACAAGTCTTTCACCGGCCGAATAAATCATCTGGCCATCTTCAGCTGGAATCACTTGCATAACCGGTGCGCATAATGATTACATAATGACACCTTATGTAAAAGAGAGTGGCAGAATGAGGTGACAGAAATACAAGAGTGTTCACTGCTGCGCTAAATTCAGCACAGCCTGCAAAATGTCAGTTCACCCCAGTCAGTGCAGTAATAACACCATGCAAAGCAATCATGCAACTGCAATTGCGCGAGAGAGGCAAGCGGCCGCATGCGCAGCAACTTACCGATGAGGAGCACGACCGCGATGCCAGAAAAAAACCTGAAAGTCATTTTTTATTCCTTTTCTTTTTTATTTCTTCACCATTATTTCTGTCCTGTCCCTCTCCTGTGTCTGCTGCGTTTGGCCACCTTTCACATGCTGTGCTGAAACAGAGCCATTTCCTGTGTCTCATTTCAGTGAAAATATGGTCTAAGATAAGATTTAAGGCTGATATCACTATGGTGCAAACACAGTACATTCTACTACAAACACTCAGCTAGGTCAAGGCAGTCTTATTTTGTATTCACTCTTCCTTGCTCCAGATATTGAAATAATTTGGCTTTTAAGAAAGGTTTAAAGAAGTTTAAAAATAACATTGTGATACATGTTTGTAAAAAGCAGTGGTAAAAAGAAGAAGTGAAAAAGTTCATGCTGAAATGTGCAGAAGCACTCCAAAAATACACATCATTTGTCCTGAAATTAATTTTTAATGATTTGGGTATACTTCAAAACCCCGATTGTTTCATACGATGTAGTACATGGAGAACATGAGCATGTACCTCATTAACTTCTGTTATGAAAGGCACCGTGTCATAATTTCAGTTTCTTGGCTATGTGCAGATTCAATGTAGCACACAGCCTCCATTTGTGTCATTGCTAGTGTACTCTCCTTAGACCATTGGCAATTTTAGACTCTTTTTAGGGGTGCTCAAGCACACCTAAATTTCATCTCAGCACCCCTAAATAATAATAATAATAATAATAATAATAAATTATTATTTTCTGAAATCATTTTAGCCCTCTAATGTTAGATTTTGCAAACTTGTCCGGTAGAGATGGGACGAACAATTACAGGTTCAAATGGCTTTATTTAAACAGGTTTAATGTCCAGTATTCTTTATAAAGTAATGATGCTATATACTCCGGCATAGTAAGTGGCGGCATGCACCTTTAACGTTGGTAGTCTGCCACGCCAGTGAAAGGAGAAGGAGAGGAAGTAGGTTAGTGAATTTCATGGCACAGACTAAAAACAAAAGTAAGTTGAAGCGTTAGCTAATAAAACTGCTGAATGTTCTGAGAACGTTGGGTCAAATTGTTCGATGACCAACCGGCTTGGTTAAATACTCGTTTCTGATTGGCTGGAGGGGTGTGCATTATTTCTCAGTAAATACACGGTAATAATGCACGGCTATGAAGTAGTTCCAATGAAAGCGGCCTTATCACCATAATTAATACCCCAGCTCATTCAACTTTACTGAAAATTCCATTTACAACCGAACATAACGACAACATTGTAATAACTTTAGATAACGTTACAGTTAACAGCAACAACATAGCTAGAGCATCAACAAAGTGACATCGCCAATACTGTCAGGGCTCAGACACGAACTCAGACGCAGACCACATGTACTCAGATTCCAAGGAGTTTATTGGAATTGTTGGACAAAAGCGTAATGGCAGAACAGGCAGGGTCAAAACCAGGCAGGCAGTCCAAAGGCAGAGCAGGGATCAAAAAACAGAAACAGGCTGGGTAAACCGGGTACATGGGCCGATCAGGCAATCAAGGCGGGGCGGCAGGCAGAGACAAGGTCAGAGGTCAGGCAGGAGTCGGTACCAAAAGCAACAACAACAAACAGTCAGGCGGGTACAAAACAGACGAAAACCTTCAGGGTGGTTAACGGCCCCTTGGCTTTGTGGCGGGGACGCATCACACCACCCTGTCATGGTTTATTGCCATAGAACTGCACCGCCGGTCGTGGTGTGTTCCTTACTTAGAAAGTGTCTGGTTATAGTTCCATGGTGTCAATAGTGTCAAAGAACTTTAGCTGACGTATTTCGCTAGATATTATCGGCTAATGTGTGCTTTCTGAGCTAGTCTGCTTGCACAGTTTCCAGCTAAGGAGCTAACTGATGTGCTTTATTATTTTAGTTAAAGTTGTCACAATGTTTCTTATTCTGATAGAATTGGGCTTTATGGTATATTTGCAATTCATTTATGGACAGTGAATTGAAGCATTGGAACAAACCCTAGCTGACTCATTGGAAATGTCTGTTCCTCCATAGATGGATATAGGATTTTTTTTAAAGAAAACAGCCAGGTTCAGGTGAGAGAGTAAGGTCAAAATGACGTTACCTCACTGTATTGCCCACAGCAACCCAATATTCAATTAGAATAATGTTATAAATTGATACGGATCAATTTATACCTTTTATTAGATTATATATTCTCTGTTTGGTTGCTACGTTGGCCATTTGGTTGACAGCACAAAGAGGGAGAGTGCAGGATGGAGTCGGCCAAAAGAGAGAGAGAGAGAGCAAGAAAATTTTTTTGTGGTGTAAAACTCATGTTACTTACTAGTAATTCATTAAAAGTAAAATTAAAATATCATATATAGAAAAATATTAATGTATTAATTGTTATCCAGTGAAATGAGTGATTTAGCAGGGGGCTTGAACACTTTTGCAAGGCACTGTATGCATGTCGCATTCTCATTAAGGGCTGAGCCCCCATAAAGGTCTGATCCTAGAATTGCCCCTGCCTTAGACATCCCCTCAAATAATTGACACAGAAATAATACGATTGAATAGACTAGCTGTCAGAGACCTCACCATAATGTCATGCAGAGTAGCCTGACCTGTTGAATATTCACTTGGGCACAAATGAGTGAAAAGGGCGCTGTTTTTCATAAACAAGATCTGTCTTTACATGCCCCAGTCTTAATTCAAGGCTTATGCTGTGTTGTTTGCTCAGTGTCTAACTGCTATCGTACACTACTGTCATCAAGATACAGGCCACAAAAAAAAAAAACACAAACTTGCAACCAATCACGAGACAGGCATGAACACAACATGTAGAGCAGACACAAGTCTGGGCATACTCTGTTCCTGAAATATGAAACCTCTTTTGGAACGCACACAGACGCATGAGGCATTCTCCAGACTCATGATCTGAAATGATCTTGTTTTTGCCTCTGTTTGTTTTGTTTTTAACGATCAGCGCCTGCAGAGCGAACAGTGACCTTCACTGAGGCGGCTGGGGGCCTTGGTCCCCCCGAGGACCTTTCCCTGGCCCTGCAGGGGGGAGAATGCCGCTAAATCGGTGTCGGGTTCACAGGGCAGTTACTCAACAGCTCTCAGGGGATCGTTCGTCCAGCTCTCGACTGTCATCGTTCCTCTCGGGAGGTTAAACCGTCGTTATTTACTTCGCAGAACATTTTAGCCAGCGCACGAGGGCACGTTAATAGACGAGGGTTTATGGTCAGAACCCTCGTGATCATTTTTGGTACCCGCCCTGTAAAAATTCAGACGAGTCGCGAGCGCTGACAATGGCGGAGCAGCGGAATGTTCCGGGTGAACGGCGTGCCTTGGCAGCGCCGCACACGACCTGCGGCCCCGCTCCTGGCGCGAGGCACTGACCACACAACTTGCACAAAAATAGATTGAGCAAGAGGGGCAGGAGAGATAAGGCCGAGGGTAAACATTAGCACATGATTTCGGTCTTTGCAGGCTGTTAGTGAAGACTGAGAGAGGCCCCGGGCCTGTTTTCAGAGCATGATCGAATTAAACTAATGAAGTTAACAGAAGGGAGGGGAGCTGCTCTGAATATGTGATCTGAGGTCGACAAACAGACAATTGTAATGGGAGACAATAACTGAGCAGAGCAGCAAAGCCTATCATTTAGGTGTAGGATTCTTTATAACCAGGCTCAGAGCTTTCACAGTGTTTTCCTGAATAAGGTGTGATGTGATCTCACTGTATTTGCTCAACGAAACCTCCAATTTTACCACTGTTCTGAACTAAAATCAGACTTTTGGGATAATTGTTTTCCTTTCTAAGGCTCCTGTGACCATTACATTATTACATTACATTATTGTCATTTAGCAGATGCTTTCATCCGGAGCGACTTACGTAGGTTACCATTTTTACATGCTATTTGCCATTTATACAGGATATTTACTGAAGCAATGCTGGGTTAAATTCCTTACCCAAGTGTACAGCAGCAGTGTCCCAGCAGCGAATCAAACCAGCAACCTCTTTTGGTTATGAGCTCTGCTCCTTACCACTATGCTACACTGCCACCCCATTTACTTAATCTCACTATTACTCAGAGTTGCACAGTTCCTTTTTAATCAAAGGAGATCAATCTTGTATCTTTGTAAAACTAAGCAATGTCATATCTGTGCAAAGCATTAGTCACACACCCACTATCAGATCTGAGCCAGAACAGATCAGCCTGCTATTAAATCTAAGGTTCATCTACTTTATTGCCTGTGGTGCACAGCAGCCAGCCACCACTCCATATTTTAAGAAACAACATGACCTGTTATTGCTCAGGTTGAAGCAGCCATTTTGACATCATGTCTATGTATCTTTTATTACTTGCTGTTTATTTCACGTGTAGTATTGCAATGTGTTTTAGATTCTGTGATCTAGTGACTGTGATGTATGGTAGTATACTTGGCTTTCCTTATCTAGTCAAGTTGCGCAAGTTAACTTGTAGGACTTGAATAGTGTTATGCTTACACTTACTGGTCTGGGAGTGTTGTCAGCCTGGTCTGACATCATTGCTCATTCAACTTCAATGAATGCACTTATGTTCTATTCTGCTGGAAGTCCCTCTGGACAAGAGCGTCTGCTAAATGAATGCAATTTAAAGTAACGTAATGTAATGTATCTATACCCTATTCATCCACAGAGCAAACGTGTTTTCTTCATTTGAGAGACAGGAAGTGTGCCCAGACAGCAAACCTTGTGACGAGCAGAACTGCAAAAAGAGTGAGCCTGCTGAGGGGCCAGTCTCCGGGTCCAGTTTCTTGGAATTACCGAGCGTTGGTGTGACCGAAGGCATTCGTGTATATCTCTCTAGGATCACACTACTGCCACAGTATCAGCCTACTTCTTCATGTGCTATTTAGATCAGTGGTAATACTGTCCAGGAATCATTTTAGCGGCACATACAGTAAAACAGAGTGGAGAATACCATCTGTTGGGGAGGGTTCGAAGTGAAGTCCATGCACTACTGTCTGTCATGGACTGTATTGCATGGCTTAGAGCTAAGCCATTGATTGTATATTTGATGTAGAGGATGTTGGGTGTTCTTGATGGTCATAAGACATTGTATAAAGACTCACTTCTGAGGAGAGGAACTCACTCTTATATAACAGAATGGCCAGATAATTGCAAATAATTACCCAGCATACCCCAGAGGCGCTTTTGCTGAAGCATCAGGCGCTTATTTGTTGGCTCTGTTCTTTGCTAAAACGCAATACATAATCAATATAATGTTACTTTTGAAGTGCAGCTGCCTATGTACAATATGTCCCATTAACCAATTAATGCAAGCAGGCCTATGTGCATTTTTTTGGTGTTCGCTTTTAAGGCTTGCTATTAGGCATCAGTCAGCTAAATCAAGGGACATTTTGTACATACATGCATATGCAGTAGACTTTGATCAACATTAACCTGGCACTGTAGTACTTTACAGTATCATGTCTGCCATCCATGGTTTACAGTATCGGGTAAAACTGACAAACCTTCGTCAGGTTCTGAGAAAACACTGACTGACAGCACATGAAGTTTCTGTTCAGATGGCACGGCATATAGAGATGAATATCTGACATTCGGAAAAGGTACTTTGATGTTTAGGGTTTTGTGACATTTCCTGGCGGTGGGGGGTGGGGGGTGTTAAAATGCTGAATCAAACATTATCTGTAATTGAAACCTACAACAAGAAAAGAACCTGCATTAACTTTTCATAGGACCCTTCAAGTCCTTCAGAGCACTGTGTGTATTAATATAACAGCATAGCCATCGCTGTCCCTAAAAGGAAGACTTTCAGTCGTGGCAACAGACCCACTTCTTTGCTCAGTAAAAGTGTGACAAAATTGTTGAACCGGACTGACCTCCCTGTCCTTAGGTCACCTTTCCTGGCTGCAACCAAGCAGACGGGACAAGTTGCCAGGTGATCATGTATTTTTTTTTTATTTCACTGCCGCTGGGCTGTTAAAGCTGTGAACCTGAATAGAACGGGGGCAGTTAAGCGTTGTTGCTCAGCACGAAAGGGAGCCAGGAGTGATCGACATGCCAGCACCAGTCTGGTCTGGAACGGCCAAGCCAGTCATGAAGAGCAGAGGGGGTGGAGGGGTGAAAAATGCCTGCTTTTATCGGGGGGCGCATTAACGGGCAGCGAAGAGCTGGTCGGCGACCTGTGAGTGATGGCTGTCCCGGCTGCTGTTGGAGGGGCTGCATGTGTGAGTGTCCATCACGTCGATAGGCCGGGCTTCACGGCGGTCAAGACTCTGGGGGAGGTGGGGGAGAAGTATCCGCTGCACCCATCTCCTATTATAGCTGTGCCGGCCCACCAGGCCGCCTGCAGAATAAGGCTATGGGAAAATAACTTGGCCATTCGTAAAATCGCGAGTCTGTGTTGCTGGGAAGATCTACCCTCCCCCCCTCCATCTCCACCTCCACACCACCTCTTTTACCTCGTGACTTTCTTTTCTGAGAGGTGAGAGTGGTCAGGTAGTAAAATAAAAGTGGCCGTTTTAAAAGTAGCCCCACTGCTGACCCAGCACAGGAAGGGAAATCCCCCAGAGATTAAACCCTGATCTCTGAGAGGCTCATGTTTACATTTTCACCTAGAATATTATATTTGTACTATATTTGTATTATATTATTTTTTTAAAGGACAGGTGACACAATGTTAAAATTTTAGTAAGCAAACAAAAAAAAACAATCCAAAACTGTACACCATAAAAGGTATATTTGTTGTTTACCTATAAACTTAAAAATAATGTTATGAAATTCCAGTATAGTATTTTCTCTTTTCTTTTTCATGTTTGCGTTAGCACTCCTTTGTCTGCAGGTATAAAATAAAAGCAATGAAGTCAGGTTTTCCATCCGTCTTGCGATGTGTAGCTGGCACAGCGCTGGATGTGCTGAAACAGGTGTCAGTCTGTCATGTGGCGGCCTTGTTAAGATATGGTAGGTGTCAGAGAGAAAGATGACCCATTACTGTATGAAATACAACCTGCTTGAAATAGAGGTGCATGGAGAACACACCTGTGTACAGTAAGTCAGAAAACAGCTACAATCTTCCATGTTTTATGAACGTAATTATACACAGAAGGAATAAGTGCATGCTAAGGAATTAGCATCCTAATATTCTAATAAGGAAAAACATGCATGGGCCTTGTCATTTTGGAAGTCATGGCTTTCTTCAGTTTTTCCTCAGAAGGACCGGCTCTCAATATCAGTACTGTTTTGGATCCACAGGCTTGGAGTGCAGGAATTCTAAGGGGGTCTCCGACCTCTCAGAGTCTTTCAACACAAACTGAGTCATGCACTTGTCAGAAAGCCATAGAGAAAAAGCACTTATCGCCCGTCTCGGGTGAACGGAGACGACAACAACACCCCAGCTGTCCTCCCACACTCCCCGACGGGGCTGTGCCCCTTAGCATTGTTTGTAAAGACTCTTAGTAAACAAGTAAAGCGATCTGAATAATCACCCGAGCCGTCATAATCAGCCGTGGTAATCAGATGCCTATTGCATCTTGTGCTTGCACTAAAAGACGTGTGACACGACATGGGTGATGCAATGGGCTATATTTGCAGTTTGGGGGCACCTGTTTGCAGAAACACACTGGCTCACGGGTTCTAGTCCTGTTACTTGAACAACACGAGGCATTTGGAGGGAGAGCAAAAAGGGCCGTTGCTTTAAGCACCTGGGAACGCTTTTAGAATTGGCACTAGTGGTCCCAGGAGGAGCTAAAAGGTAAGGCAGACTTTAAGGGCCAGAGCGCTCGGCGCACAGAAATAGCCGGCAAGCGTGTCTGTTTCATGTTCCTGCTACTCGACACCGAATGGTTGTTCCGATATGTGTGCCAGCTAGCCTCAGCCCCGCGTTACAACTCTGTTTGGCTTCTCTGGCTCTTGGGGTCTATTTCGAGGGGGGGTGTGGGGTGGAAGGGTTTGGGGGGGGGGGGGGGGGGCGTTTCGCTTTCTACAGACCGCTCCCCTGCTCTGTTTCACATGGGCCCAAAGGCCTGAGCGTGCTGTGTGACTTTGCCTGAGGTTCATTTTGCCGTCGATCCCCACAGACGAGAGCGTGGAAAAACGCGGCCTGATTATTCCCAGCTGCGCTGAAAAGGAAGTTGAAAGATCATGCCCTTTCAGCGGGCATAAGGCGTGGATGATATCCTTGGGATCTTGCTATAAACCTCTTCTCTCTGAGGCCTGACAGATGCACTTTCCTGACAATGAAGCACAGGACAAAAAGGTGAGGTGCCACAATACTCATCATCTCCAGCTTGTTTTTTGTTGTGAATGGACACCAAACACATTTGAATGTGTGTTTTCATAACCTTTCTAGGCTTCCTTCATATAAACACATTGAGACCACCTTCCTTTAAGATACAAGTGGCATGCACTTAACCAGCCAATACTAATTGGTTCTATACTTTTAGATTTTCTGCACAGATATTGAAATGACTCTTTTCTCTGTATGTAGATACTTTGTTGGTATGTTATGCTGATAACCATCCCTTCAGTTAGATCCTGTGCTATAACGATTCTGCTGGTAAAAATAAACCAGTCACATTGGTAGATGCTGGGAAATCACCCAAAAACTGCAACTGCTACTATATCAAATTCTAAAGTGATGGAAAATTTCTTATATGGCAGCCATTTTTTTTGTCTGAAGGGCGCACTTTATACTCACAACACTGTAAGGGTTGATGTTTCATCAGCAGAAATTATGGCAAAAACAGAAATAGTGTATATTTGTATACAGCATGTGTGCACTGTATTAAGAGTTTGTTACTTTGTAGGTTTGAGTAAAACAATTACGCATTTCTAACTCTAAAACCAAGTTTGCTTCTGAGAAATGCTGCGCTTACTCCTTGCACATTTTTAAAATCCATTTTTAATTGAAATGATTGAAGTAATAATACTACTTATGTTTGATTTAAAATTATTATACATCACCTCACCACTTTGAAGGTATATCTCAGACTTAAAGACAGAGATAAGCACTATCTCTTAAGTCAGTGGTATAGCCTTGCCTCAGCTTCTGGGATAAAAATGGTACCATGAGTTATTCTAAGCTTGCGCGAACCGCACTCGGCAGCTGCAGTAAAATTAAGTGCTTATGATGCTATGTTTTACTCACATTCTCAAGGTTAATAGATCCTCATAAAGCGCTGCTGTGGCCGGTCAGGTTATTTTTGTTCTGTCAGCACCACGCAAGGGTTGGTGTGTTGGTGTTATGTATGTCAATGCTACACAGAGCAGGGCAGCCTTATCCAGGTTAACTTAACACACCTAGTTTTAGCTATCCAACTTTACCATAACACGCACATGATCCAGTTATACACATGGACATTCACTAAAGGATTAAATACACTGGTCAGTGGAAGGGCAGGTCCCAACAGGAACTGGGACCAGTCACCTTGTCGTTAATACATGCAGATCCCTGAACAACACTGCACACTGCTACTCAGTGATCAGTAATTCTTCTGTGATTGCTTCAAGTGGTGCTGTATGACAGTCATGTTGTGTCACATGTGCACAAACACACACACACACACACACACACACACAGACAAACACAGTCAATAACACACACATATGAGTCGGTGAATAGAAAGTTTGATGTAATTTTTTTTTGAGTAGCTTGTCCTTATATTACAGTACTGAAACCAAACAGGAAATTTGCCCTGCGTCAAATATTAGTTATTATTCGCACCACTTTTTCACTCCATTACAACTCTCGACCATTTCAGTACCTTAAGATCCTTGCCATCACATTTCGCTCCTCAGAATATCTTGTACAGAATATTCCATACAAACATATGTCCGCCAACAGAGATGCATCAGCTCTCTAAAAGGCGTCAGAACTGTGCTCCACACAGTACTTTAAAAATATCTAATTTATTTTTTAATCTATTTATCTCTCTGTCATGTGACTACTGTAAAATCTTCTATATATCTTCTATATATATATATATATATATATATATAAAGTTATTACATAATAACTACAATAGGAATCAGCATCATTATCACCATTGTTATCATAATAACAACAATCATTAATTTACATATTGGACTTATATTCTCAAATATTATGCCTGCCCCTTACCCCAGAGATGTTTGGGCAGGAATTTTCCAATGCGCTGCCTTTGGATGGTGTGTCATTCAGTTTTGCATGGAGCTAAAAGGAGCAGTGTTCTGTTGCTCCCAAGTGCACTGTGCCAATATGATTAGGTCACCTCCATAGCAACTGCTGTTGGGGGCAACCGATTTAGTAAGCAAATCAATTACTTGCAAAATGGTTCTACTCAGAACAAAAAGAAATTAGTTCATTACGAATATTGCATTGCAGTAGAGTATTTTATACCATTATAAATTGGAAGTGAGGATAAAACATTAAATTCAATCTCTAAAAAGTGTTTTGCTTTGCAAAGGACTTGATTATAGGTACTGCTGATCAACAATCATTTAAAAGGACATTCAGAATTGGGAAATCTTATCTACTCCTTTGGGTTTTTGCCATTTTAACTCTTTGGCTTACTAGCCAAAGCAGTGATGATGTGCACCAAACATTTAAGGGACTCAGCCTTAGGCATTACTAAGAACAGAAAAATGGGGGTGGGCCTCTGAGTCATGGGGTCAGACGGACCACTGTTCAAGGCCTCTGGGCCCTTCTAAACCCCCACCACCACAGCTGTGGACATGCCTGGTTTTTAGGGTGGGAAAGACAGGCAGCCTCCTTTCCTTAAAATAGCTCACGTGTGCTGTGTTGTACGGTCCCTACTGTACATAGTGACAGTGATTCACCGCATGTCACACATACAAGGTCAAATCTACCATTCTCAACATTGAATTATTTTTACACCATTTACTCATATTCGCATTCAAAAATGTTCCTGCTTCCCATCAAATTCTGATCAAATACTACCTCCAGGCCTTTTACCCTCTTATTTTTACTTTTTTACTTTTTACTTCTTCTGCATTTCAAAAATTAGTCTTGCGCTTATTAAACTGTATATCTATGTAACTGTAAATGTGACAGAATAGGCTTAATACACTTAACCTCCGCTGGAACCTCCCCTCCCATCCTGTATGTGATACATGTTTGTAAATATATACGTGTGTGTGTGTGTGTGTGTGTGTGTGTGTGTGTGTGTGAAACATATGCAAGAGGAGGGGCAAAGGCTCAGAGTGACATCATTCCCAATAACATTTTGAATTTTAAGTTTATTTCTATCAAAAGCGTAAGATCCACATTATACTATTATGTAATATAATTATATAATGTTATGCAATGTTTTGCATTTGGATTGACTTGTTTTCAGCCTTTAGAAAGCTGAACTGTGATATTATCAAAAAAAAAATCCAAGCTAGTTTTTCACCAGTTATGACAGGCTTCTGGCTTGTACCTGTGTCTATATGTTCTGTCTCTGGACAACTAAAAAGGGAGATCAAGTTGAATATTTAAATATTTGAAATACTTAAAAAGGCTTACTTGATTTCATGCATCGCACTATGATGTACATCACGTGTAACTATTACTCCAAGGTCGCTGTTTGTATTGAATTATGTAAGTCCATTATGTGACACATTAGACAGGGGATGGAGCTGGCCTGACTCCAAACTAGTGTCCGTCACACAAAAGCAGACTGCTCAGTCTTGGCTCGGGATCAAAGAGATCCTCTGCTGTCGTCGTCTTAATGTTGTTGAAAAAAGATCATTATTAGTCTTCGTCTGGCCATGCAAATATTTATAACATCACTCTCTCCTCTGCTTCCTGTGTAGGTCAGAAAAGAGATCCTGTCACCTTTCAGAAGGTGAGCTTGCCGAATTCAAGGCGGCCTAAGCGGAGCAGGGGACCCGGAGCAGGAGACGAATCAGAGCAGCTGCCCCCCTCCTGTGCCCGGGCAGGCGAAGCATTTGGCATGAGCCGTCTGGAGAAGCGCCATGTGAGTCACGGAGGAGGCATGCAGGGGCACTACAAATACACGGACGGGTTCAGCGACACCTCGAGTGTGGGCAGCTTCATGGACGACACGGACAGGGAGGTCAGCAGCTTCACTGACCGTGCCTTCAGGAGCCTGTGCATCGGCGATGAGGCAGTCTACAATGACTCCGAGTTCGCACCGTCCCCCATCGAGCGCTGTGACGCGTTTGTTGTGGACACTCGAGGCCCCGACGTGCTGAAGTTCGTGCCCCATGATGCGTTTTCTCTCGGGGCAAAGCGGCACGGAGAGGTGGCGGGTAAGACCGGGTTCGCTGCAACATTCCAGCAGTCAGTTATGGACATGGCAAAGAAGGGGCTCCTAAAAAATGACCGCGAGACTCAGCCACGCAATGGCGCCATAGAAACAACCTGGCAGCATGACAAGAGTCACTCGGATATGTCATCTCTGGTCAAGACCTTCAGCACAGTGGAGAATGACCGTCACAGTGGTGTCACAGCAGCGACTAGGGATTTCAAATACAAGCAGGTCAGCAGTGACTCATGGGATAAATCAGTCCTGCTGAACATTCAGGGGGAACTATCAGAGACTTCTGTGACTCGTCACCATAAAGGGGGTCATTCCGAGCCATCCAAAAACCACTTTCAGTCCTCTGGAGCTGCAGCAGCCCAGATTCCAGGCAAGGATCTGGACACTCCCCCCTCAAAGCCCTCGAAGAGCAAACGTGGCAAGTCTGGCAAGCTGAGGAAACTGAGCGCCAAGGGCTCCTTTCTCCACAGTGAGCACAGCCCGTTTGAGTCGTGGAGGGACTGCAACAAGTATCTGTTTCGAGCAGAACAACGTGCTGGACCTCTCGTCCACAAACGAGTGCCCCAAATGGTACGATTCCCCTCTTTATAAGGAGTTAATGACAGGACAGGGAGTGCAAACTGCCGAGGCTAACGAAAGTAAGCCGAACCGAAAACAGGCAGGAGATGTGCCTGCCGCCATGCAGCCTTCCTTGCAGAAAGCCTTGTCCATTGAAAAGAGGAGTGAGTCGGAGACAGGGGCCGGCAGTGCACCCTGGAGACTGAAGAGGAACCTGGCCCGGGGCACAGTGCCTGGAGATCGACCCCGCACGGTCGCACAATGCGGAGAGAAAGCGAGGGGAAGTGAGGGGGTATCACCCTCCAACGCCGGTGCGGTCCCGGCTCTCCAGGTGGTCCCAGTGGTCCCTGTGGTCCCGACAGTCCCAGCTGCTCCGGCAGTTCCAGCAAAAGTGGCTGTCACGACAGTGGGAGAGCCGACGCCCAACGGCGTGACACCGTTCAGTATCTCCCAGCTGCTGACGCCCATCATTCAGTCCAGGAAAGAGACGGAATTACCTGACATACTTCAGTCTGCGCTCACTCCTGATGCCCTCAATCTTGACCTTTCACCCACCACCGACTCCCCAGTAAAACCAGCTCCCGAGGTCAAACTACGTGACAGCTACAAGGCCATGGCCTCCAGCCTGTTGTTCAACCTCAAGGACAACAGAAAACGAGTAAAGAGCACCTACAGTCCCCCAAAGTTCAAGACAGCAGAACACAGCAAACCACCCTCCAAGGAAGAAAATGTTTTACCCAAAAACACCCCAGCTATTTCTGAGGCCCTGGTTGCTGAGGTCGGCGTATCCCTGCAGCCAAAATCAAGCGATGTCCGGCCCGGGAGTGGGCTTGTTTTGGAACCGACTGGCTCGCAAACCGTCCATCATAAAAAACATGCAGACGGTGGCGTATCGGATGACTATTTGACATTAAGCTCACCCCAGACTGTAAAA
Organism: Megalops cyprinoides; assembly: GCF_013368585.1. Classification (NCBI taxonomy): domain Eukaryota; kingdom Metazoa; phylum Chordata; class Actinopteri; order Elopiformes; family Megalopidae; genus Megalops; species Megalops cyprinoides. The sequence goes on from NC_050583.1 coordinate 50,902,380, forward strand.
GAAGCTCCCAGCTACAAGAGCAGCAGCATACATGAAAATTCGCTGGGCATAGACCAGCATCCAGAAAGTGGAAGTGGCCAATATGGCAGCTTTGCTAAGTCACAATCGAACAAAACGCCAGTGACAGGGAAACAAGGCTACCCTTCACTGAACCTCTACAAATCAGTCAGCACAACAGAGACTATGGCGCCAGTCATTGATATGCCTGCTCGGATCACTGCAAACAAGGAGAAAGATAAGCGAAGGAAAGAAATGTATTCTTTAAGAGAAAACGAGACTGAGATTGTGCCTAAAGAAAACGAAAACAGAAAAAATCAGCTGGCCAGAGAGGAATTCAATGGCGAAAGGGAGGTGCGTGTCAACAAACAAAACGAAAAGGGCCGTGGAGTTACATTGGTGAAAGATGGCGATATCATTGCTTTGAAAGAAAAGGACAGTCCTAAACGTACCATGGCAGTGCAAAGAGGGGACAATGCTAAACAGGATGCGCATGCTGAATCTGAAAAATTGCTGTTGGTCAGAGAAAGAGAAAACATGAAACAAGGAGAAAGAGGGAATGCTAAACAAGTTGTGAATAAAGAGAGAGAACGTGCTAGAAAGGAAGGCCGGGCTAAACATGTATTTTCAGCCCGACAGAATCAGTACATCAAAAATGAAAGATATGCGATGCGAGATGACAACGAGGAAGACCAAGCTGTTAAGGATGGACTTGTGTCGAGAGAGGACATACGCTTCTTGGGCGAGTTGTTGGAAAACAGGTCGTTGCAACGTGCTACACAGAGCACTCTCTCAGATACTGTGACAGGTGTTACAGGTGAGGTGCCAGCTCTGAAAGGCCACAACGTCGTACTTTCAACAAGACAAAGTCAGCACACTGAAAAGGACTCATTCATAATTAATGAACATAACCATGCTAAAGAGGAAGTTCCCGAGGAACTACATGCAAAGGCAAAGAGCAGGCCTCTCAGAAATGATAAAATTTCAGCTGACAAACATGAGGATGATGGAAAGGTCATGGTCTTAAGGAGAAGGAGTACACACACTTCAAATGATTTCCTTGCAAATGAAGAACATGCCCAAGCTGGGCAGGATGTGCTCTCCACAAAAAAGAACGCAGTCAGGGGTGAAGCATTCACAAATAAAGAACTTCAACAAGCTAAAGAGGAAGTGGTAGAGAAAATATGTCAAACAGGAGAGAACAGAGTGTTACTTTCAGCAAAACAGAGAGAAAACTCTGAAAAGGAGGTATCTGAAATTAAAGAGAAGAATGATGTCAAAGTGCAGCCTACTGCTGAGAAGGAGACATGCATAACTGAAAATGCTGGATATGTAGCTGAAGAAAAAACCCAAGAGAGCTCAAGTGCAATAAAAGAGAGGAAGGCTGCTAAAAATGAGGTGCTTGCAAGTAATGATGGAGGTACTGTTAGACAGGAGGGCCCTGCAAAGACAAGGCGAAAGCACATTGTAAGTGATACATCAGCAGTGAGAGAAAAAGAAAGTGAGAAAATGAGAGAAACTGGATCAAAAGATAGGGAGTGTGCTAAAAAAGAGGAACTCAGGGATGGAGAACCTGTCATGGTGGAAGTACTTAAAACAAAAGAAAAAGAAGAAGACAAGGAGAATTTGTTAAAAGAAGCACCTGATTTCAGGGGGAAGAGCACACCTGAAACCGGAATGCTTTCAAACAAAGAGAAGGACAGTAAAATAAAGCAAATCCTTAAGCTGAAAGATAAAGTGAAAGATGTGCTTTCGATTAGAGATCACAAAGCCAGAGAGGACACGGCTGCAAGGCAAGATAAGGGACAAGCTAAACAGGATGTAGCTCAGAAGCATGAGAGAGACCACAGCCTTCTTTCAGCACGTCCAAGTAGCGAAAAGAACAAAGCAGCACAAGATGTGTCAGCTGCGCGAGAGAAAATCAAAACGGAACTTGCTAATGATGAACGTGAGATGATAGCAGCTACAAAGGATGATGCCAATGAAACTGTGAAGGAACAAAATGTTAATGAACGCACCGGTAGACATGTGGCACCCCCTATACCTTTGAGGGTCAATGGAACTAAAGAAGGGGAGCCAGTTAGGGTCAGCATGCCTACACAGTCTTCCAAGGAATCCTACCTTTCTGTAAAAGGTTCCCCACAAGAAACAAAAGCCCACTCTCCTTTAAGAAACATTGGGGACAGACAGGAAAAGAGCGAAGAGAGCAGAGCGGTCACAAAACCCTTGAGGAACGATTTGGGAGAGACGGTACTGCAGTATTACGCTCCAAGTAGCAATGACAGTGAGACAGGCTTTAAACGCAGATCGTTTGCTTCACCTCCCATGGTGGAGAGCATACTGTTCAAAGAAGAAAGCGCCATATCTCCGAATAATTTAGACGAAGGTGGGTGGGTTCGCTGTCTGATAGAGTACGCCAAGTCACAGACCCCAGGGCCGCGATCCAACACCTCGTCCCCGTCTCTGGGGAAACCCACCCTGTTTAAAGTGAAGGACAACACTTTCAGGACATCTCCACTGACCAAGACCGTAAAACCACCTATCCACAGGCCGTATTCAGACGAGTTCAGACTGAGCTCTCCCAGGGACAGCTGGAGCGGGTCTGAGAAGGGCGAGGACGAGCGTGGCCGGCCCAGGGAGCGTGCTGAGTTCCACTCTTCTCGGGACAGTTCGACCGCATCTACCAGAGCACCCCGCTGGAGGGAAATGTCAGTTCCCCGCCTGACACCCCCAACCGCGCAATTAACCACTGAGAGAGAAACCAGGAGGAATCAGCGGAGAAACCCATGCCAGGAGGAAGATGCAAGTCCATCAGTTATGAGCACAGTGTCAGAGGAGGTTGAGGGTCATGCAGTGAGCGCGGTGGACGCGGTGGACACGGCGGACGCGGTGGAGGAGAGAATCTCCAGTTCTGTCCCCAGCGAAGAAGTGGACGGCTGCAAGGAGCCCAGCGAGAGGTCCGAGTCCACCTGCAGCACCAGCGAATCAAATCCACTGGGCAAGCCACCGCCCATCCTCCCCAAATCGGAGAAGGCCCTTCGGCGTGCCAAGAGACTTACAAACAGGAGGATCAAGAAGGCTGAAGTGGAAGGCAAACGGGAGACTAAGAGCCAGGCTGGTCAGAAACCAGTCAAAGAGCTCTCCAGTGAGTTGTCAACCCCAGCTGAACCCTTGCCATCACAGCCTACATTGTCATCACAACCCTTACTTAGCCTTCCACCAGCACCCCAACCTCGCGCTGATCCCAGTCTCGTCCAGCCTGCCCAGAGCGTGGTCACTCAGTCTTTCCCTGTGACCCAGAGAAAGCTCCTGCAAGACCCTGACTCAGGGCAATACTTTATGGTCGACATGCCCATGCAGGTGAAGACCAAAACATTCTTCGATCCCGAAACGGGGAAATATGTTCAGCTTCCAGTGCGGTCGCAGGAACAGCCTGCACCCCGAGCATCCCCTATGGAGGTTGTGAATCCCCCATATATGCTGTACCACGGGTTTGTACCGATGCCCGTCTCATCCCTACCACCTCAGAGTTCTGCCTCCCAGACGCCAGCCTCTGAATCTCTCTCAGAGGATCAGGAAAAGCCGGAGTGTAGCACCACCTTGAGGCAGGAGGAATCTGGACAGACCTGCGGCAGAGAAGCAGGGACACACGTTGAGCCGGTGTGTGGGTCACATGATCAACTTTCAGAGGGATCGTTATACAGCGAGGGCAAGGACAGTGTCAGCTCTAGAAATCTCAATATTATGTCCATGAGTGAACAGGACAATATCATAGTAGACAACAGCTGAATTCAGGGATTACTGGTTGTTAAAATGCACTGTTTTTGTTTTTGTTTTTTTTAAGCTTTTGAGCATTAATGAATGACACTGGAATAAATTAAATGGAAGCAGAGTATATATGTACATACATGTGAGAGAAGGCAATATAGCTGTAAATTCGTAAACGGGAAAGAGATGGTCACTGGTTTGAATGTTCAGTTGTTTTTTTTTTTTTCTTTTCATAACGTTTTAAGCATTGCCAATTCTGTTGTAGTCTGTATAAAATGTACTGTTAAACTGAAAAGGTTTCATTTTTTTAACAAAGTTTAGGTTTTGTGATGGATACTTAGACAAAGCAGGGCTATTTATTGAAAGAAAGTTTTGTGCTAAATTAAAACATATATATGTAAACCATTCCAGTAAAAATCATTTGCTAACACAAGATATTTCAGAGATTAATTTAAATTTATAATTTTGCACTCCCAGGAAATCCTGTACTTCTACAGATGGCAACAAAAATCATGTTCTCTTAAACAGAATCACTGCTTGCTTCACCTCTCCTAATAATCACTGTATAAATGACTGGTATGAAGTTAATGCTTTCCTAATTTTACGAATATCTCAGTAATTGAATTTACTTTACTTTACTTACAGCCAAGGCAGTTTAGACTCCCTGGTTATAGTCCCATTATTTTGGGGGTTATTTTTCACTGTGATCCATACTATGGAGCGGAACTTAACATAGCCTTGCCATCTTTCTTCAAATGACTTAGTATCTTCGTAAGAATCTTGCACAAGAGCCGTTCAAATCTACATGTCATCTGGTGTAACCATTTTACCTCTACTGTTTCCACAGACATCGTTCAGCGCAAGTGTTTCAGCTTCATTCTAAATGAAGCGCTGTAAGACTCGCTTCATTTAAGTGGGATTATCAATATTTCAGCAATGCTTATAAAGCATAATTCATGGTATTCACCATTTCCAGATAGTGCATTATGGGTCGATTGTCACAACCTGGCACCCAAACCAAAATAGAGTAACTCGATATTTTGGATATTTTTGCTGGCTAGCATCGAAAGCGAGCATCTAAACAAAAGGAGGTTAGGAAATGTTCAATGAGACAGGCTTGTGTACACAACCGTAACGTACGCCGTCTGGCGGCAACATGGCTTTGTAAATGCTTTTGAGTAGTACTGAGCTGCACTGTGGGGCGCTCTAGTGGACATTACGTTACACTACATTACATCCGTTTAGCAAGCGCGCTTATCCAGAGCGACTTCCAACACGAGCAAGAGAATAAAGCATACACTCGGCAAATGCTTTCTTGCCTATTTTATTTCCCAGTGCCTTTCCCTTTGTATTTGTCGCCCTTTAAAGTACATACAGGACAGACGTAATATCAACAAACGTAACATTAATGTGCGTAATATATGTTGAATAACCTTTATCTGGTGCAGCTCATTCTGAAAAACAGTCCTCACTGAAACGTGCCTGACAGATGTGACACAGGTATGATGTGCATGAAGCTTGTCGCTAAAAAAAAACTCATGATAATTGACATACTTTTAGACAAGGCAAGTCACCTAGTTGAAACTTTCCTCATTCAATGATGTGGTATACCATTATTCGGCTGCTTTTAAAAACTCCCCCAAGCACAACGTTCCAGAAGGCTGTACGCGCAAACACCAATAATATTCTTATTAAGGCAGATCTCTTATTTTCCTCATACAGATTAAACAATACCAAAAAAAAAAAAAAAAAAAAAAAAAAATCGGTTCAATACCTACTGTGTGTGAGCGCTACACAGTTCGCGTTCGTGGTGCCCATGTAGTCTAACACAATAATGATTCATTATTGCAACATAGACTCTTTATTTGGAAAAATATCGAAATATTGGATTTTTATAACTTGCATTTAACGAAGGCTTTTGAAGATTTATTATTGCTAAGTTTTGTTTGAAATATCCTTACAAAAATATATTCAGAGAACACGATGGGTCATTATGATTAATGACAACCGCAGCTGAGTGCTACCATGTCGTCGTACTGTTTCAGAACCACATTCTCCTCGTCGTCAAAATACAACAGGCTGATGGACTGCAGTTTGTCGGGCACGCAGCAGGGCGTCTCCACCTCTCGGGACAATTTTAGCGCGTTGACGATGGACTGCACCGTGGCGTGGTTGGTGGCTCTTAGGCTCTCTCCAAGTGGGAACGGGCAGGAACCCGAGCAGTGGTACGCATTGTAGCCCCGGGGAGAGATTATCCACCCGGACCAGCCGATTCTCTCGAAATCCACGTAGAGAGGCAGCCTTTGGCATGAAATGGGATGGCCGTCGGAGTAAGAGGGGGCTGCGCGGGTTCTCCTGCTCTTATACACCTTCTTCAGTGACGCTGCGCTGGCGTCCTTGACTTGCTTCATGGTTGTATCGGTGCCAGGGGCCTTTCTTGGTCCTAACAGAATACATGTATATATTAAGATCAATCAATCAACCAACCAATCAAGGTGTATTGTGCATTTTACAATGAGGATTGTCACAGAGTGATAAACATACAAAATAGTACATGAAAAAAGATCAGAAAACCCAGGCCAATCGTGAAAAATAGAAAAACATTCCCTGACCCCAGGGAGAGACACGTGGTGTCTAGAGAGACACCTGGAAAATAATAACAGAAACGTTAACATGGGCACAACACATGAGGCATCAGTTCATCTCCACAGTTCATCAGAACAGTTCCATTCCACAGCCAGTGAGACGGACAGGGGATCGAAATCTTGACCTTACGCAGGGTATGAGTGGGCACCCACCTTCTGAGAGTGGATGATGGATGGTCCAGGCATCTTATTTGTTAGGACTGGTAACACCGGCATCCTCTAATCTAATCCAAATACTGCGCACGGATTGGTTACTGTATAGTCTCTTTCTAGAGTTTTTACCCACACGTTGCTGGCTGACCTCCAAATGTTACACAGTTCTGTAGTATTGTACTAATGTACCATGGTCTACTTTTCTCCCCGCAGTGGCCCAATGGAACATACAATCCCCACTCTCTCACAATCAATCAAATCACTCTCAATAGCATAGCACCATTATGTACAACAAGGCCTCTGAATTGTCATTCGAATAGAACTGAAGGAGCTGTGTATTTATTCAAAATATATATTTATTCAACTATAATCAACTTTGGTGAGATAATATTCTTGTTGACGCGATTTTAACACGTGTATTTTTAACAACGTGAAAATAACCTGTAAATTGCATTTCTGTATATCAGTGAATTACCTTGGTTAAGTGAATGACCTCTCTTTGATTCTTCCCTCCCGTCGTCCGAGAAAATGACCAGATATGCTTTTTTCTTGCTGTTTCGTTCAAGACCCGCCACATCAGAGTCCACTATATTTCCCGAAGGCATCGTCGTGACCGCCAGAATACCATTATTCGCGTCAGTCCTGTGAATCCACTTGGAAACCTGTCACGGGAACATGCGTGACTGGTTAATGGAGAGATCTATCGATACGAGTCCTCTCATTAAAACGGATCAAAGATGCTTTTAGCTGTGCCAGGAGATACTTCTACAACTACCATTGCCAGTATACAACTACTATTTGTAATGCTACTACGACTACTACTACTACTGATAATAATAATAATAATAATAATAATAATAATAATAATAATAATAATAATAATAATAATAATAATAATGCTATGAGTAATAATTGGTCTCGCTAAAATAATAACTCCCCAGGGAATCTTCGTACTATATTTGTGACATTGAACACCTCCCACCCTTGAGTGTACAAGGGTAATAATCGTGACGTGATTAGGTTTCCTCTCCAGGGCGCAACTCTGCTGTCCAGCCGCTCGTACAGGTCAAGCTGCAGAAGAAAGAATAACAGTCAAGATTTAGCACGTTACGTTTGAAGAGGGACTGCAGAGCACAAAGAAAGCAACTTACTCTATAAAAATGATGTCCATACGAATTCCGGGAAAGAACATTTTGTTTTTGTCTAAACAGGCGGAATTCAGCTTTGATGAGCTTCTCGCTTTTGTCGAATGACGACAAATTGAAGAAATGAAATATCCGATCGGAATGTCCTGCGGAGAGAGAAAGTTATATGTGGAAAAAAAATTATATGTGGAAAAAGAACACTTCCTCGATTTAACGCTTGCTATTTTACTTACAATTCGTTTTCGGGTATTCGTTTAAATTCTGGGGTATGTCTGTTTCTAGTTTTTTTTTTTTTATAGCACAGTTGAAATATCGAACCTAAATCCTCACTCTAATAGACACTTGAGCGCAACCACACTCCAATACGCACCCCTGTCTTCGAAACTTCGCACAACGTTGCCCTCTAAAATCTTTGGGTCCCTGGTAACACCGTGTGAGTCCGCCACGGCGTTGAACAGGTCAAGCATGAATTGCGGAGGCGCTCTGTGATGGAACAAGTTTTGCGGCAGGTCTCCAATGTGAAACACCTCGTGTAGTCTCTTTATCGCCTGCGAGACAACTTCACGGGCGTCTTTCCTTTCGGTCTCCACGGAAAGAAATTGGGAGGAAACCCTGAAAAAAGAAGCGGGTCTTAGTAGCAGTGACAAGGAGGAGCAGACCCACACAGCCTGAAATAGCATGTTAGCGCAACTTTTTTAGTTAAAGACTGACACTTCCTGTTTTAATGCTGTGGTACCTCCGCGACTCAGTCCTGAATTGACACTGAACGAGGACATGGGAGAATTTAAGCCTCCGGGAATCCTCAGAGCTTTGCATGTACAACATGTTCAAATACTGCCAGTGTCCAGTGACAATGACAAAATGGGCAAACCCCTCAAGATGAATAATTTAAGATGATGGCCATACAAAACAGCAGCACGATACTTAGGCGCCCTTGCCTTCATATTTGCCTGAATGGTTACTCACCTAACTTCATCAACTGTTTATTTATTTACTTACTTACTAACTTATTTATTTTATTGGGGCATTTTCCACACAGTTTTGTCTGAAATGTTGTCACCCGTCCCATGCATCATGTGTTTACCTCATATATTTTTTCTGTTTTTTTCACCTCTCTTTTATCAATTGTTCCAACCGAGTAAATCATTTAATCGTTAATTTAAAACGGACATCGTGACATTTGCTCGGCTGGTATCCACTGTTTATTCATCAGGAGTCTAAAACAGGGACGGATTCAACAGTTCTTTCAAGCTTCGAAAGGTTGCCGGTGGTCGCTTCACTTGCAGTCATTTCTTTTGTAGAGGGCTGTAAAGTTTGACATCGCAATTAACGCTGTGAGGCAAGGCAAACTCATGTACCACAAAAGCAGTTCGTGGTGCTTTGCATATTTCTGAAATCTTCTCAGAATGTTTGCACATGAAAAATGGGAAGACTGCTTGTGTCTTTGAGCACACTGAGCAGAGACTAAGAATGAACCGTGCAGAAGTAGTCTGCATAGTTCTCTGTCAGACGTGGAGAAATCACGGGAGCTACTTTTTATTGCGTGTGACCCTGGTGGGTTCTGTAGAATCAAGAGCATGTTATCAGTATGCAACCAGTCTCCTCACAGAAAAGAAGGCAAACGAAAACGCAGACCTCTGACGCAAACGAAAACAGTGATTTACGCGCTATTACCCTGCCAAAACATGTCTGTCCTAATCACCATGACACCCGAGCCTCTCCTCGACGCGCCTTTTGGGTAATTACGGCGAGGATGAATGGCTAAATGATATCAAGGAGGTGTCAAAAATCCGTCTGATCAATTTAACGCAGTTAAACTAATCGCGGATTATCTTCAATCACGTTGGTCATGGCTGCTGGAAAACTCCTTACAAACAGTGTTAATAAGACTATCGCTCTGATAAAAAAAAAAATCTGCTTAAAGGCGTAGGCTTTTCAACCAAACTGTTATCAAGCGCTTTAGGATAACACAATTTATATATATAAGAAATGCCTGTCTGCCCTTGCGCAGAATTCAGTACCATGGACAGAGATGTGCATCGCTGCGAAGCTCTGGGACACTTCTCTTGATCAAGAATATAACTCCTTCTGACGGCACCAAAACCAATCGCATCAAGTGGCAGTGTTGCTTTATCGCATGCAAATGCTAACAATTTACATTTTCCTGATAACTGCCGATTGTCATGTCATTCTGAGCAGTGGAACTGCTACTAAGTGTACGATGCTGAAGGTTATTGAAAATTAACAGGCCTAAGGGTAGCTTCCATTTCATTATGATATGTCACTGTAGAGATGTCCAGCATAACCATCTTTCTCTGCCTTTTGGCGGAATTTACCTAAGTCATAAAGGCAAACAAATCATTTTAACTCTCTTCCTAAAGAGGCTAAAATGATTTTGACCTATCTTTTATTTCTTGGACATTTTGAATTTCTGTTTTCAAAAGGAACACATTCAGTCTAAGCAAACTGATGAGATATACAGATGTTTTTGTGTTCAAACAAATAAGTAACACATCCAGAAGTCAACTCCTTAGAAGTACAGTAAATGATAAAAAGGAGTTTGCTGGGTGTGGATATACATGATTTCATCTGGAAGAGAATGTGCTAGACTTTGCTTCAAGTGAGATGTCCCAACAGTGAACAGCTCATTCAAACCAAACTGATTGAGAGCTCAGCTGGAGTGAAAATCAGCATAGATTGTGGGTCCTCAGATGCAGGGTTGAGGGAAACTGTAGATGATCTTCTTGTCTATTCTCTAAGCACATCTCTGAGCCTTAACACAACAGCATAAACATTTTTCAATGTTTTCAATGTGAAGATCTTTATCATCTGTATGCCATATAGCATTGAAGAGCTACTCACTATAAAACTTAGAGTTGATTGCACTGGGGTCTGTCGAGGGGCAGAGATGATTACCTGGTTAACTCTGGTCAGCTTCTTGTCTTGACCACTGATACTAGCCAAGTTGTCTGGCATGAGCCAAATTGTATTCCCCCTTTATTTTTGTACACAGACAATCAAATCTGTACATTTACAGTACATGGATTAAAAACTCTATTTGTATTCAATGTTAAAAAGCAATGTTGTGTAAACTGAAGAACATCATATGGAATACTGTGTTGATTTCAAAACCACACAGACATATGTAAACTGTCCAAACCGTAAACCTTGGTGTCCCCCCATATACAACAAAGCCCCAGCAACAACTCCACATCTCTCTGCTTGCCAAAACAAATTCAGAAGCTAAAGTTTTCACCCAGAGGCAGCCAATAACCCAGGTTTTCTCGCATGACTTTTGACCCCTATCAATGAAGCCCTCTAGTAAATACAGAAAATAAAACCGTCAGTGTAATGCTAGCGTGCTAATGTGACAGTTGGTGAAAGCTTTGTAATGGAGACATCGATAGACTTTGAAAACGTAGTATACAGGCTTTGATGATGGACAGGTAAACTGCACAGCCATTCTACTGGCCTCTGACTCAGTATGCATCTGAGACCGTCTGATGAATCACACATTTCCCTGCATTTGTTTCTAACTACAGCGCGTGCATAAAAGCAGCAGCGGGGGTATTTGAGGAAGACGATCCCTCGCAGCAGTATTTTCTACAATCGAGCGTAAAAATGCAGCGGACGGCGTTCTCTAAGACCCTGTAAGGTGTGCACTTACGGGGAAGGCACGGGCGTTATATTAGCGAGGGTGGAAGCAGCAGTTCAAAGCGCTTTTGAAACCCCGCACCGGTGCAGATGGCTGAGGGTGATCGGGTTCGGACGTGTCCGATATGGAAACGCCGCAACAGCGAATCATGCGGTGATACTGTCGTAAATCTGTGCCAACATTCTGACAGGGGCCGAAATATTTTAGTAACAGGTAACACATGTGTTTGGAGCTTGGGTGAAGGTGTGGTCGAAATAACCTCTCCGTCAATCACATGGACTTGCTCCACTCTTGTGCATCGCCTTGCCACTGCTCATTTGAACATGTGTGAAATAATTTATACCTCAGCGTTCAGATGAACAATATATTGATGAGAACTGTACATATCTCACTCCTTGATGGATTGATTGGGGGGGTAGTACTAGACGTGTGGGTTCATGTGTTACACAGCATAAAACGTACAAGGGATGAAACTAACCCATAAAGGAATTCAACATTACAATGTCCTTTTATTCATGGGACTGGATTAGCGCGAAAAACATACCTTCTATGTGTATGCATGTACATTTCCTATATGTCTATATATTCTGCCAACGTTTGTCATCTGACAGCAAGATGATTTGGACGCAAGGGGAACGACATGCATTTACGTAAACGAGAGTAAACTGGAACCCCGCAGTTGCGTCAGCAGCATTCGCGGAGAGAAAAAACAACGCTCCGGGGCCAATGAAGCTGAGTGTGTGGGGGCATTGGAGATGTTTGGATTTAACATGTGTCGATCACTGATAACGAAGAGGCTAAACATCATGACGATCTGTGTTCTTTTGCCGAGTAGTAATCACACAGCCAGCTACCGCGCTATTTGCACTATGATGCGAATGCCACGTGAGAGTGAGAAACACATACTCTGACTAAATACAAACATTCACCTTTTGCTTTCATTGTGCTCGCTGGGGGACGCTTATATGCAGTGTATGGTGGTACATGGCTTGAATACTCGTGAAATTATAAACCGTTGCAACTGCATTTCAGTAGGCCTGTTACCAAAACGTTACATTAATACAAACATTAATATTTCATATTACATTATCTTTAAAATTTTAAATACTGTTAAACAGTGCAGTTATATGCATTTTTTGAACGTCGCTTTGGGTAAAAGCGTCTGCTAAATGAATAAATGTAAATGTAAATGTGTAGCCACATAAACTGGCCTATCCATCACAACCCATTCCAAACCCATTCTATGCCATGTGGTTCCTCCGATGAATGACAATACAAGTCAATCGCTCAGACAATTCTCCATTGTACAAAACATAGTAAGAAAGAGTGGAGATAAGTTTCTTTGCCCGCATCTCCCCATTCAGGAACCGATTCACTCCTTTGGAGTCTACAGCATAACTATTTTGACGACATGGTGCTGACCTCCAGTTAACCTGCAGAACGTGACCTAAAACGCAGAAAGGAGCTTCTTGCACTGCGCGCTCGTGCAAGTATTCGGTGCAAGTACCAAAAATGTGTCTGGAATGTTCACAGGGTTAAATTGTCCCACGAGCACGCCAGCTTCGGTTAGAACATGGGAAAAAAGGTACATTATGTGAGTTATGCTTCATAATAGCGTATAAAAGCGTATCTCCTTGTTTTTATAAGCAGAGCGAGGTTTGCTTTAACATTTCCATCAAAAACAAGCATGTCATTGGGTAACCACTTACAGTAACTGGTGTTAGAAATTAAATAAATAACGCCTGAGAAAGGCTGGAAAGCCAAAATGTCAAGATTTTCGTTGTCCTAATTTCTGTATGTTCCCTCAGAGTTTTGAAATAAATACTTGCAGATGTTCTTCGTGAGTAACCATTGTCAGATTTAATTAACAGCTTCTGTACGTAGTTTGGGAAAAGATGAGGTAATCGTCCACAATGGCTGACATTCGCATAATGTACAATTAAATAACTCCATCTGCCTTAATGTTATCATCGTCTAAACAGAATGTTTTCTTCAATACAATACATATTTACTGACCATAAAAAACAGTAAAACCAAGTTAATTGTGTCAAATTATGCTTCATGTTTCACAAATTTTTCATAGCTTGCATTTTCTTCGAGACTGTCTTGTAGAAATATTGCTGCAATGAATGGTAAGCCAAAGAAGAGTTTGGGCTTGATTTGATGAACTTTATTTGACAGGCATCAAACTCAACCTAAAGATAGACAAAGTGTGTATCTTGTCCCCAGATTAAACAGATTATTACTAAAATACAGTATTTGCAGTTTATAAAAAAATTACCCATTTCATTACATTCATGCATGTTGATGATGTTGATGATGTTTTTTTTCTTTAAACTTTTTACCTGAAAAATCTCAAACCCCCCCCCCCCCCCATTTGAGTTTATTAAATCCATATTTATCTCTTAAAAATGTAAAAATATTTTTTGTTTATTATTTATTTAAGGCAAGAAGTCAGATATTATTAAACTGAAGAGCTTAAAATTTCAAGGTCAGTTTTATAAACTGGTCACAAGGTGGCACACATTGCCCTTGTTTCAGTAAATGTCTTCTACAGTGACTATACAGTGATGAATTTCAGTATTGAATTAAATTTTACCTAAGCCATGGAAACAACATACAAGTTACATGTATAATAATTCCAATGTAGAAAGGTATGTACAAGACACATATACCTCACAAAATTTCAGTGGTCAGAAATAATTCACATCATCTGTATAATAGACACTTGTATCCAGACTGACTCACATAGCTTGTATGTCAGCAATTTCATATAGCTAGAGATTTTATTATTGGGTTAAATGCCTTGCACAAGGGTACAACAGCAGTGGCCCAGCTGGGGATTGAACCAGCAACCCCTGACTTACAGGCCTTGTTGCCACTGCCGTGCTTACCACAATATCACACTGCATGGATATGGTAGTCTTTCATTTCTTTCATGATAGAAGATTGCAACACAAAAGCTTCAACTCTTAATATTACAGTAGGTCTTTGGCAGCAACCACCTTTCCTGCTGCATCATCTCAAAAAATAGCTCTTTAGCTGGACAAAAGAAACCCCTCAGTCTGAGACGTAGTGCTTATTAACAACAAACATTCTCCCTTGTTCTCATCATTCATTTCTCTTCCTGTGATTCTTCCTCCAAAAATACCATTCCACTGCTGAATATGCATGCACTTATTAGCAGTGAATGCATTAACCACGTGCACTGAGAGCTCATTACATTACATTATTGGCATCTAGCAGACACTCCTGCCCAGAGCAACTTACATTGATTACAGAGTTTTTTTTTTACAATGTTATCTATTTATACATCTGGATATTTACTGAGGCAATTATGGGTTAAGTACCTTCCCAAAGGATACAGCAGCAGTGGCCCAGTGAAGAATTGAACTGGCAACTTTTTAATTATGAGTTCTGCTCCTTAAGTGCTATACCCCACTACCACCCACCAATACCAGGCGCTGTTGCCCCCCAGTCTTCTGTCATCTCGGTGTGAGTCAGGGGGAGTTATGGGGCCACGCAGTCGGGGTGCGGGAGACACACCTGGCGGGTGAGCTGCGCGGTGAGCGTGCTAACAAAGACTTGGGAAGGAAGCCTGGAGCCTGATCCCGGGGCCGGGCCCGGAGGATCCCACGAGAACGGTGAGCAGAGCGCCAGCGTGCGGACACAGACGGGTGGGGGGAGGAATGCGGCATGGCCTTGTCGCAACCTCGGCCCGGGACGGGCTCGGAGTCTCCCTTCTCGTCCCCGCTCACCTATGGGGCCCTTTTGTTTCACAACAGATATTTCAGGTCTGCTCTTCCTGCCATACAAAATCCGCAGCACGTTCCAAAAAAAAAAAAAGTCCTCATAGTGTTTTCCCACCTGACCTCATTGAAGCCCGATATAACAGTATGAGGTCGCCCACAGGGGTGTCCTTGGAGCTTGGGTCAGATGCCAAGGTGATGAGATGATAGGAAGTCTGCATCTCGCACCCCTCCAAAACGTGTTTAATGCGCCGATTGCTTTTTGATGGAGAAGAAGAGGGGAAGTGCAAGTAAACTGTGCATTCTTCACACCAAAGTCAGAGCATTCACTGCTTAAACAATATATGTGATTAACTCAGGAGACATTTGGGAAGATAACGCACAAAGTGGCTGTGGCCAGCTGTAGTCTCTGCGGGTTTACCAATAGTAGCAGTGTGATTCACATCAAAAATGAAAGTTGCTTAAGTTCTGAAATATTAATTCCACAGCCATGCTGTGACAGGAAACAACTTGTCTCCTGGGGGCTGATGCATTTTTTTCTTTTTTTTTTTTTTACCGTCAAGGTGTTAGTCACTGACAGTCCAGGTGGTAATTACCTATTATAATTAAGAGCAATGAATGAGTCTGCAGAAGGTACATGCAGTTCTGGAAAGGCATTTGTGCTTTGAATCATTAGAAATGCCAGGCAGGTATTGCCAGGCCCAGTGAGGTATTCAGGTAGAGGTATTTGCTTTGAAGAGGACTGTTTCGCTCTGAGTTCCTCATTCACTCGTCTTGAGTGTGTTGTGCCAGTGGGCAGAGGAGAGTGGGTATCTACCGCACTAGCAAAATTCCTCACACACCCTCAGCGCTGGAATGTCAAGCTTTTAATTGGAGGAGGTTCAGCTGTAAACTAATGGGCCATCAATGAGGTGCTGAAAAGGTCTCAAATACCTGTTCTGAGCTGGAACCAGGCCAGAAGGAACTGCGGTTGGGCAGGATTGCACTGACATTGCATTACCTGCACGCATGACTGTAGCGCATGCAGTCACACTGGCATTTGGCCAGATTTAGACTACAGTTTGACCATTGCCTACAGCCAGAAGATGCTGTTTCCTTCCCCTAAAAAATAAGGAATGAGACTAGATTGCTTGCTGTGGTCTGCAGTTGATTGTGCTCCTCTTTGCCCCGATTCACTTTGACCTCTCTGATTTTGAGTAATGGTAGTGTGCTGACGTGAACCAGGATTATCATTGAAAAAACAATGATAAAAAGCACCTGGAGCCTGAAAGGCAGACTGGTGCAATTGGTGCAGCGGGGACTGGGTCAAGTATTTCAGGTAAATGCCAATCAATTCCAGGTTTTCAGTGAGTAAGCTTTTATTTTTTTCCAGGCAACTGTCTGGATACTCAATTAATCAATCACTCAGATTCATTTTTTGCATTCTGCCCTTTATGATGGACCTATAATAGAAATATTCTCTCAATGATCTGAATACAATCGTAATTATCAAATAATTACAGATTGTTACACAAGGGAGCAGAAAGATGCAATCAAGATGAGCATCAAGGAGAAGAGTGACGCAAATAACTGCCTAACAGCAAGAAACCAGTGGTAGCATGATATAGACCAAAAAAGATAAACACACTGTATGGTATCATGGTGATGGAGAATCCATGGAATTGTGCTCCCCTTGTCACTGGTTAACTGCACCTGTGAGAGGATGCACTTTTGGTAGTCATCCAAGAGTTGCATTGCTGCCCCCTGTTGATGCTTTTGTGAAAATGCTGCTTCTGTATAAATTTTTTCGTAGGTGTGTGTGTGTGTGTGTGTGTGTGTGTGTGTGTGTGTGTGTGTGCACGCACGCGTGTGTGTGTTGGAGAATCTTCTGGTGTCTCCTCATCATTTTTGTATTTACAATGCATTTTTTTTTGGATTCAAAGTGTTTACAATTATTCTTATACAATTATACTTATATAATTATAATTTGCATATGTATACATGTATAACATACATATTATGTACATACTACTTTAACTTATATTTATTGTGTAAAAAGTCTGTAAAAAGACAATAACTCATTGTGAGCGAAACTCAGGGAGAGTATTGTGTCAGATTGTGTGATAAGTACACATCAAACAGCCCTTTGATAAATTGTGTTTGTTAAATGCTTTTGTATGTTGAACCAAGCTCTTTCTCCAGGTTTATGTTATTCTAAAAGCCATTTCAGGTGCTGTCCAGGCTTATAGCCATGACTCATGAGAATTCATATGAAAGATCTTCTTTGCAAAAACTTTTTTTTTTTTTTACAGCAAGCAAGAAAAGACACACACAGCCCGCCTACAAAAAATGTGCTCAACAATAGGAATGAGGTTTGATTAGATGGATCAGTATGTATTTGCATGTTACAGCATGTGATTTCTTGGCCAAATTATGCAATGTGAGTCTGGAACCACATATTCCCCAGAACAAATAAAAAAAGCTTTGCTGTTTCTCAGAACTGCTGTTAAATATTTGATCCTTGTAAACATCATATAGTTTACTGAATGGAGAGAGAGAACACATGTACTCCTCATTTGGGATGCTGTATTCACTGGTCCAGTTCAATGGGCATTGCTTCTGTGTTATACCACAAGAAAAAGCCTTGTGGTTAGAGTTGTGGTTGTGGATTTAATCCCCAGCAAAGTCTTAACAGAATCTGTACCTTATACCTCTATGTGGAGCTCAGCATTGCAGACATGGATTAAGGCAGTGAACTAAGGCTGCATGGTGTCCAGGGGGACTTGTTCTTGAACTTGTTCTTCTTCCTGTTTAGCTGTTTCAAACCAATGAAACAGGACACTCTGAACCTATGCTAGCCCATTGGGCTGGGAAAGTTTCCTTGGTGACATTTTAAGTCTGTTCTTAATAATCACAAGAGAACATAATTGTGTGCCAGGCTTCTTTCAGCTGTCGCACAGACACTGACTTTCTCCAGTGGCCTATCAATAATTCTCCAGTGGAATAGGTGAACCTTCCCTGAACATATATTTTGACTTTCTCAGATCAGCCCTGTTACAGAGGACCCACCAGCCGCTGGAGAGAACAGCTTTTCTGGCCTCTGGAAAGCAAACACGATCATGACAATTTGAAGGATGGAACAGGCAACGCTAAACAAGCCATGTTGTTCTTCCTAAATGGTCCATCATCCGTCGAGCCGCTGAGACCACGCTCACACGCCAAACAGTTTTGCTGGAATCCCAGTCAGAGGGTTACATTTGGAAAACCTCCCTCATTTTTTTCTCTCCTTCCCCCCAAATCCCGCTCACACATTTTGCACAAGTGCGCCTTGAAGCTGAAGTGGACAGGAGTGGTTTTAATTAAGAATGAGCTGGAGTCACCAGTGTTTTAATTAAAAGATTCCTGTTTTGATCCTTACGAGTGGACTGCCAATGAACAGAGGAAGAAAGATTCCAAATTCTAAACAGGTTTTTTTTTACAAGCAACATTGTTACTGGATGCTTTTTCTGCATAGGAATTCATTCATTCATTCATAGAGAGTGAGCTCACTTTAATTGGCAGGAGAGCCATGAGGAAAGGAAACTTTACCAATCATTCTCACGTTTGCCAAAGATAATATACAGGAGTCATTTTGCAGCTTCACTCTATTCAAATGTCATACTCTCAGTGTCCCAGACTGTGTCTTAACAAGCCAAGCCACTATAAACGAAATCAATAAAAATGGCACCTCTTTATCTTTTAGGCATCTGTCTTCAGTGGCCGTGTCGTTCTCACAGTAAATGAATCAATGTTTTGGGTGCGAGTTTTTAAATGGGGCACAACTGATTTTCATTTTATGCCACAATCTTTGTAAATATTATTAGAAACATTATTTTCACAGGACATTTTTAAAAATATTTTGCACAGGCTAAAAATAAAATGACAATGTGAGTAATAGGCATGTAATCCTGACTAAATCTGTATCTGTAAGTTGATTGAGTATGTACTTAAATGTACCCCCCCCCCCTACACATGCACACACACACACACACACACACACACATATACCAAACACCCCCTCCTTGTTTTGTTTAACATATTCTGGACCAACTAATCATACATTAAAAAATTATATGAACCATGCTAAATGGAGTTGTTTATCTATTCAAGATAAGTTTATTTGTTATCCTATATGAAAACAAATGCTGGCCTTAAATGCAAAAATCTCATCCTCATTTCACTGATAAACCCCCTCAGTGAGACGTGTGAAAATAAACAAAATCATAAAGACGAGCTGATTCCGGTGTCTTCCTTGTCCAGAGAGGAAAGACCTTTGCATCCATGGCCATAGTTGTGACCTGGAACTCTGACAGACTAAGTCAGCCGAAATTAATGATGAGAATTATTCTAACAAAGACTAAAAACCAGTCACAACTGTCAGTAGTCACATACTCTATAGTCATTCAAATAAAGATTTTGGTTTATTCAGATAACTACAACTAGCAAACAGAAACTCATCCATGAAAAATATTTGTCATGGAAGCTGGTGCTTCTTTGAATGCTAAGGGTATACCGTGACTCCTTGTGTTGGTTGCTTAGATACATGTCAGCACTTTCCTCTGAATACAGTTAACATTCACCCTTACCTTATGAAAAAAATGCAATTATAAATTATAAGCAAATCCAAGTCTTTTTTATTATTATTATTTTTTATACTATTATTTTTAACTGCATTGTAGAACTCATCAAAAATTATGTAAAATCATGTAAAAATTAAAAAAAAGAAAAGTTTAAAAAAGAAGTAATACTTCTACACTGTTTGATTGTGAGTCAAATTTAAGAACAAACTTTGACTGAATCCAGGGGCTGGTCTGATGAGTCTCAGTTACGTGAGGGTGTGCTTCCTCCCCTTTCAGATCTCACAATCATTTCCGGACATGTCATGAGCTTTAATTATGCTGAGTTCAATGGGAGTGCTGGCAGTGTAGGAGCGCTGCTCGTCTGATAAGCGTTTGGTCACGGGCGAAGCGCTAATGAGCTCCAGGTTCTGAGCTGGAGGAGGAGCAGTGTCGCACAGAGGTAAGGAGCAGGGCTTGTGAGGTTGCTGGATTGATTCCCAGGTGGGGCACTGCTTTTGTACCCGTGAACAGGTTACCAAACCTGAATTGCATCAGTAAACATGCAGCTTTATAAACAGATGTAAATGACTCTAGGTAAGGGAGCCTGCCAAATACATTGTGCAAGTAACTGAAAGGAGGAGAGATAGATGTAGCAATGCAAAACACCACACAGTGACTTTGCCAGCTCACCTGGGGCCATTGAGACCTAGGGGGAGACAGATAGATTCTAAACTTGGTAACTGCCACACATACCTCTACTGTCCTTACCACATGCAAAATCACATGCACATCTGTGTAAAACCACCCTCCTCCCCACCACCCCCTTTCAAATCCCACCACACCTCCTGCCCGCCGAGCCCCTGCCGTCCTCATAACTTATCTCTCCTGGGTGCTGTCCAGGTACTTTTTGAAGTAGGAGGACCAATCAAAATATTTGCACGCGCACAGGTTTGGGGGGGGGGGGGGTTATTTTGTAAATGTTAATGAGGGTGAGGGTAAGAGTCATTCTTGACATTTGTGTCACCTCACGAGGGGGTGTCTTCGGAGGGGCCGGGTTCTCCAATTCGGCAGGGTGGAACACGCAGGTGTGGATGTATATAAATCAAATAAATGACCAAATGATTCACCTCCCCACTGAGCGATGTGACTTTCCCCCATTATTCAGAGCGTCACAGGGGCTTGGGACTCTGAAAACTGCCCCTGCTCTGCTGGTGCAGCCCTCGGAGCTCCTTATCTTCCTGTTTATGTCATTATAGTATTTTATCTGTCAGGTTTATTAGGTGAGTACAGGTAATAACTTCTACAGTCAGACGGAGATGAATGCGGCCGGTCCTCTTTGGGTGTCTTTTTCCTCGGGGGTATTTTAAACACCATTAGTGCTGTACCCAAAAAGCCATGATTAATGTGGTTCCCGAAATGATGATGTTTATATAACTGGTCAAACCTGCAGAGGGTTTTTGTGCAGAGTAGCTTTTAAGTGCATTCTTGCAACAGAATGCAGACGCAGACTCTAGAACTCTTTAAATACTGCTTCAGATGTATGCTGTTCGTGGTACATTTAGAAATTAAACCTTGTGCCTTTGAGTGTCATTTGAGGCATATGTGAGGAAGTCTATGTGCAGTGCATGAGATAAAGGCCTCTTATCTCACCACGATGCATTTTGTTCTTAACTTTTGAGTGACAACTTAAATCAAGTTTCCTACACATCACATCACATCACTTCTCCCCTGAAATAGCCATGTAGAGCCAAATGTGAAAAAGGCACAATTGCTCAATACTTTATTCAAACTTACGGACAAAATGCACTGCAAATGGGTTGAACAGAATTTCCCTCCAATTTATGTTCTACCTCTCTGTCTGGTGCCTGATTAGGACAGGTTCCAGACCTTGCTGCAGAGGTGTGATTGGGTGCTGGTACTCACCACATCCCTTTGTCGCCCTGTTACTCTGTTAACCTTTGACCCCCAGCGGCGGCCCCACACAATGGCTGTATATCACTGCTGGTGAGAGGGCCGCAGATTTACAGTCTTCTGGAGGAGGTCTGGATAGTGTTCATCCTGCCAACACCTTCCCCGAACCTCCCGACGCCAACACCTCATTGAAGAGGCAGCAGGCAAAACAAACAGCATGGTTTTATTTCATTTCACGCTCCGTATCTCGTTTCTCCCTCTTCGGAGATCCGCTGATCGGCGCGTGGGTGAGCAGGCCAGAATAACTCAGCCACAGACGTAAACAGACTTTCTGAGAGTGTGGAACACCTTTGTGCTGCCGTCGCGGAGCAGAGAAGCTGGTAGGTTTGAGGGCGGCCGTGACAGTAATAACAAGTAATAACTCGCAGGGCGCGTTTCCAACGGTCTGTCCTCGTTCCCGTGGGCAGAACGCTGGATTTATTGACTGGCTGCTGGAAGCGTGACGCTGGGGGATTCCGCGTCCTGACAGAGAGAAAACAAAGGGAAATCGACCAGAGGAAGGAAGCGAGGCCCATCAGTCTGCATGAATGAAAGTCCGAGCAAGCTGACACAGCCCTCACGCTCCCGAGCCTGCAATCTGACAGGTGTGTTGGAGGAGAGCAAATTTGCTCAGACAGAAGAGGGCACCTGCCCAAGATAAATCAGGAAACCTCCATATGTTTGCTGAAAGTGCTGAACTTTTCTTTTCAGGCCTTACGGACAGCAATGCAGAGCCTCTTGAAGATGGCTTGCAACAAAAGCATCACTCCCTTGACCATGGTTTCAAAGAATATTCATTTGTTTAGTTTCTGAAGCTGCTGTATTCACATTAAAATGGAGAAAAGACATCTCTTACATCAGTCAGTAATCATAAAATATTTACAACTCAACAGAACACTGTGACAGAATTTGCCAGAAAAACAGGCACTTGGTGCTGTACAGGAAGGAAGGTCAGAGCTTAGGGACCTGTGGTGTTCAGAATCAGCCAACACGTTATTGGAGAGCAAATGGTGCATATTATTTTCATAATTAGGTTATGTTCCGACGCTGTTACTCGTTGAAAGGTGCCTTGCTGAGATTCTTGAACCTGGGATATTCCATTCCGTGTGCATCTGGGCAGTGCCGCATATGGCAGGACCGGGCTGCGTGCTGCTGTCAGCCTCCCAACGGCACCCGGCATGATGAATGGCTCAGGCCTGCGTTTCCCATTGTAAATATTTGACTTGGAAGATATCTACACCGCTCTTCCCTGTACCCCCACCTCCCCACCCCAACCCCCATGGGCAGAAAGTCCTGCTGTCCCGCTCGCGCATCTGTTACTAATTCAGTAAATAAAGGAGGCAGTACCCCACCCTCCCCACTGCATGTCGAGGTGTGTGTGGCAATGGAATGGTGAGGCGAAGCTGGTGCCTGCACACCTGCGGGAGGGACGTGGCCTCTGCGCACATCACACCTGTGTGCCACTGAGGTACATGTCCTGCTGCCCACCATCTTGGTAATTCATCTCTCCTGCACACTGTCCAGCTCCTTTTGAAGTAGGAGGACCAATGAAAATATCTGCACACGCACAGGTTTGAGGGATTATTTTGGGTGTTACGTCACATCTGTGTGTCACCGTGGTACGTGGACAGCAGGCGTCCTGTAGCTCCTGACCTGATCGTGGTCCAACATGCTGGGACACCAGTAGACATCAGTCATGATTTGCTTAGAATCACATATCTACCAGGCCCAGGCCCAGAGACCACTGTAAACCTGTCATACCACTGGACTTTACAAATATACAACATTGACACTATAGAGGACAATGTTGTTTGCATGTGACATCAGTATCCATTGCAAAAAATATATTTGTAGTAGTAATACTGCCAGTAGGAATAGGAGCAGATGTGGTAGAATTAATAGTAGTAGTACTTGTAGTATTAGTAATAATAATGATAGCTGGGATGGTACCAGTGGATATTTTACTAGCAATTGTAGTAGTATCTGTTGTAAGAGCAGTATTACGAGTGGTAGCAGTAGTACTAGAAGCACTGTTGTCATCGGAGTAGCAGAAGCAGTGAATCTTTTTTGTGGTTAAATATGTAGAGTATGTGGTATTGGTGTAGGCAAAACAAGTATACGGTGGGTTAATTTTGGGGTTTTAGGATTGGCTTGCTTCTACAAGAACTATCAAAAGATTAATAACCACAAAAATGAGCTCTCTGACAATGTGTAAGAAGTATAAACCTGCTGTCTAACACCAGGCACTGTACAGGTTGTGAAGGGTTCAACTCGCAAACAGTGGGCTCTTTGTACTGCAGACCACAGCTGCCTTATCTGGGAGGAGGCAAAAGTTGAGAAACCAAAAGACATAACAGATGAAAAATTAAAATGCAGGACAGATTTTCAGCAACCAGTTTTGTTTCTGGTAGAATTCCATGAATTCGAAAAGTATCCCTCCAAACATAAAATGCAGTATTTTTTAACCTATAAAGGAAACTGGACAATGGCTAATTAATTCAGCGGGTCGGAGCTGAATTTGCTCCAGTTTCTTAGCCAACAGAGAGATCCAGAGTCTCAAGTGCTCGTTATCAAATAAATCAAGCTCTCAGTCGAGCGCTTGGGTATTAACAAAGGAACAAAAGCCGCGTATCTTTATTTTTCCTCTAAAAAAAAAAAAAAGCCAGCTTATTGAGAGATTCTGGCAGGTTTGCAGTCTTTTATGTCTCGGAGGGCTTTGTGTGTTTCTGCCATGGGAAGTCCACTCTTTCTTGTTCTGCTGCAATGCTGTGACATCCACCCATTTCTGTTTGTTTTGTCATTGTTTTCGGAGAAGAATTTCCGTCCATCAGCACAATAACCGACCTCACCCCCACTGCCCCTTGTCCCTAACCAGTTTTATATCAAATTTAATTTCCTGTGTCACAATACTTTTGAGTAAACTAAGAATTATTTCAGGACTTGACTGCATGAAAGAAATTAAGATCTGGAATTAGCACTGGTATAAAAACCATAGTTATTAAGAATTGACCAATTCCATACACATGAGACGTCATGACAATATATTCGTAATTCTCTCAAAATGACTTCAAGTACTCCCTTGTGTATTATATAGATGTTGATCTGATTGGTTGTTTAATGCTGCAAACATTCCTGTGGATGAAAATTTATCAGGAGGTTCTTCATTGTTAATAGCCTTATTATTTTTGGCACAATATTTAATGTGTCTTATTTTGAGCAGGGAACCCTTCCTGTCTGCAGAGGATTTCCCTTTGTTTTCTTTAATAAACAACAAGACAAGAATAATTCATAGATGAATTCAGATACACATATAATTGCACTCATCTCTGTAAGGTGCTCTTTCACCACTTTGCTGACAGGATTGATCTACCTGTCACTTTAGACTGACCAACATCATGTCTGTCACCAGTCTCCAGCTTTCTCAGCGTTTTATACCACCCTTGAAGTGCATAAGGTTAAAAAATGCATGTTCACGGGGGCGGCAGTGTAGCATAGTGGTAAGGAGAAGGGCTCATAACTGAAAGGTTCAATTCCTCGTAGGGGCACTGCTGCTGTACCCTTGGGAAAAATACCTAACCAACACCTGCCTTAGTAAATATCCAGCTGCGACGAATGTAAGTCTCTCTGGATAGGAGTGTGTGCTAAATGAAAATAACGTAAGGTAATGTATGAGGAGCTAATCTGTATGTGAATCTACCCTAAGACAATGAGCTGCACTCCTGAAACAGTGATCAATGCACTCTTACCTTAGAGTACATTAAAATATGACTTTACAACATCAAATCACCTCTTATTTTTGACTGATATAAAAGCAATAAATATGACTAAAAATATTGTGGACTGATTGGTGGACTGATTTTCCCTCTTGTGTCCTGGATTCCCTACACATTTATTTAAACTACTAGCTGTCTACAATCAGATGTGGTTAACCCCTCTGAAATACCAGAAAATATGATTATAAAATGATAATGCATGTTCTAACAATTGCATAACTATATGAATGATGAAATATTTGCACTAAGTATGATCTATTTTTATTTTTGTTCCAATGTTAAGAGGGAACATAACACACTCTGGTGTACTCTTCTGTGTGGTAATGTTTTTTGCTTGTGTTGTAATGTACCTTACCTGTAAGTCGCTTTGGATAAAAGCGTCTGCCAAATGAATAAATGTGATGTAATGGCAATTAATTCAGGTTAATATCATGGTTGAATGTCTGACTGATTCAGTGTGGCAGGATTTGGAAACAGAGGCATGT
The DNA here is from genome assembly GCF_013368585.1 of Megalops cyprinoides. Classification (NCBI taxonomy): domain Eukaryota; kingdom Metazoa; phylum Chordata; class Actinopteri; order Elopiformes; family Megalopidae; genus Megalops; species Megalops cyprinoides. The sequence goes on from NC_050583.1 coordinate 50,928,277, forward strand.
TGCAACCTTAAGGTCAGGAGCTCCAGCACAGAGTGCAGAGATCAGAGCCTACAGTTCATGATCTCCTGAATGAGAAACTCTGGAATAAAACAGCCATTCCTTTGTTCCAACACCACATTATCCTCAAGTTCAAAAGGTGACAGGGTTAGGTCATGTACACAACCATTTCTGATTTTGGATTTAACGGCAGAAACATTCAAACTGTCTGTCTTGCTGCAAGGAACATAGTGTGTGCTCAGCCTCTTACACTGTGTGCTGTACTGTCCAGGGGCCTTCACATGGACTTTACACAGCTTTGCCCATTATCACCTTAACGCACAAATTAACAGCTTGGCAATTCCGCTCAACACCTTAAAAAGCAATAAAAGCGTCAGAATGGGCTGTGAACAGTTTGATTTAGGTTTTTTCTCCATAGCTACATTTTGGATAAGTTCTCTAAAAGAGACGGTAGTTAAGTGCTGTTGCATAACAGATACACAGGCAATCTAAGAAACACAAGACGCCAGTAAGCTCAAAAGTTATTAGCGAAATAATTAATAGTTAATGGCATGTAATCAGATCAGCCCACATCATCCAGTGCATTCAGAATATTTACGGGTTTTCATATATGGCGCTTTGATGGGTTCATATGCAGACTGCGTGCAATATATTTCCCTGTAATAAGTGTGAGGTCCACTGTGGTGTTAGAGTCCCCATTTAACATGCTGATTTATGACAAACGCAGGTCAGAGAGTGAACAGTGACAGCGTGAGACAGAGGAGTGTCATAGTGACAGAATGAGCAAGTGAACAGTGACAGAATGAACAAGTGACAGCGTCAAACGGGGGATGTATGAGACCAATGAAGAGTGACACAGTAAACAGGGAGACCAACAGTGACAGGGTGAGACAGGAGAGCAAAGAGGGAGCAGCGGGAGAGCGAGACTCCAGTGACTCTTTAGATCTATGGCCTCTTGCTCCAGGTCCAGGCCCAGCGCTGGCCCCAGCGCTGTAAGTGATACTACTGCAGCGGCCCGCCGAGTCACTTCATATTTATAATTAGAAACATGCGTTGTACGACTGTCAGGAAACAGACATGGCCGTTATGTAGAGGGAAAAACAAAAGGAGGAAAGCTTATGCACTGGGTCGGCATGTACGGTAATTGGGGGGTCTGGGCTTCTTGAACAACAGGCCCGATTTACTACAGTACATACCTGGGTGCATACTGTACAACACACACAATGGAGCTAATGAGGTTGGAACACAGGCCCATAATTCGCGACTATATTAACAAATACTGTTCATTCTTCAAGAATTCACTATACATCTGCGCAGGGACGTGGCAGGGAGCACACGCTGCTGATTCACGAGGTCCCAAATTAGCAGGGTTGATGTATGGCCTGTTTATAACGCATTCATCAGCGTGTTTTTTCCATGCTGCGCGCTGCCCGGTGTGGGACAGGTTTCAATAGGAAATCTGCGCGGCACCTTCGGGAGGGTCTGCCGAGCGCTGTAAAGCGAAATTTAGCTGTAATTGACCGATCGATGCCAAAGGGCTGAGTTTTATCAGCCGAAGCTATAGCTGCCTCTGCAATTGGAAACACATGTTCAGTTAAACATAAAGCCAAATACTGGCTCTGGCCTTGGATGTACAGTTTGCGCTTTGCCGGAACCAAAAAGAATTCTAGTCTACCGATCTAATCTTGTTCACTATATGACTCTGCACAGTAGGTTTATCAAAGTACGCTTATTAAATCACCTACAAAGCTTTTTTTTTGCAATCAGCTCTCAACTAGACAGCTAGACACATAGGTACAGCTAACCATCTGAAAAAAGTGGATGCCCATTTTACCAACCCAATAATGAGTTAACCATCTCAGAAGGATTTGACAAAGGCTGCCTATGTGATGACATGGAGATGTTCAGTGAGGTGGTAACATTTCTTTTTTTCACCTTATCACTTTTGTTCAGAGAGAACAGATTACACATTTTCAAAGCTCAGAGTGCGAAGCTTCAAAGCGTAGAACAGGAACATCACCAAAGTTTTGATCAGTGACATGAAAAAAAAATTTAAAAAGACAATCCACTGCAAAATGCATTTCATGCAGAAAATGACAGCAATCAAAACTGTGTGTTGATGAGCAAAGAAATGATTAATTACATGACAGAAAAAACCATTGATTTAAATTCTAGTGTCAAATTATTTTATTGCTTGCAAAAATTAAATACTTTCTGGGATTCAAAACCACCCCAAAACAAATTAGTTATCACGACATGAGAACTGGAAGGACAAAGTGTATTGTTATGAAATATTTAAAAAATATCCTCCAGTGTCTCCGGCAAAACATGAAAACAGTGCGGTTAAGGAAAGTATGAATATCTATCAAATTTGTTGACAAGGGGAAGTTGAATACACCGTTGCGCAGTAATGAATGTCCTTCTAATGACAATAGAAAAACACTTAAACAAGCAAACATGAACATCTATTAGACAGAGGTGAAGAAATCATAGCCCAGCATAGAGCTAAAAACTATTGGTCAGTGACAGGATTGAAATAGTAATAATGTAAATATATGACCTTGAATATCACTAATGTTTAGTCCAAAATTACGGTTAATTAATTAAGGTCTCTGGTTTGCCTATACTGTCTGAATGGCTGATAGTAGAGATCATGTTGTGCATGCCAGAAAATGCATTCAATCAATGGTGCACTATGTACAAGCAGCACATGTCAGTATATGATAAAGGATTACATTTGAATTACTGTGTATATTCACAAATTATTATGCATATTACAAACTTTATACATTTCTACTAATTTCATCCATGAAATTTCCTCCATGAAATTGTATATGTATTGTAGAATACATTTTACAACAGAACTCTAGAAGCTAACTATAAATGAGCTTGTTTTTATTGCTTGTTATAAATATGCTTGTGCATATTTCTCATTAATTTCTCATTAACTGAGCAATCTACTTTTAAACAATTCAAAATTATGAAATAAAGAGGAAAATGGAGAGGAAGGATGAATTAGAGCAAGATTGCAATATTGGAAGAGGGATACCTAAGACAAAAGGATGGAGGGAGGAGGTGGAGGGGTGTTTGTGGTTGTACTTCACACCCTCCACAATCATTTAGCAGACGGTCTTATCTGGCGTGATTTACAGAGATTACAGATTTTTACAGGCAGTTGTGGGTTAAGAACCTTGCTCAAAGGTACAACACCATTGCCTCAGTAGGGAATTGAACCTGTAACTTCTTAGTTACAAGCACTGCTCCTTAACCACTACACCATACTGCTCCGCTGCACTGTTTTTCCAATTGCCGCTTCCTGATTATCACCTGATCTGGTGCCCATGATGACCACAGGGCATTCACTGATAAACCCTTCTGGAAGTGTGAGGGCAGCATATTCTTTCTTTCTGTTGGTCAGTTTCCCCAGTACACACGCTGGAGCATGTTTTCCCACAATGGAACTGTGAGACCGCAGGGCCATGGCCAATCCCAATTGCATTATCCCTCGTCTTTTGACCAAAAACCTCACTAATTTGATTTTGGAAGCATTCAAAACATTTGCATGGAGCTAGTTGGAAGAGGTTACCCCCCCCCCCCCCCCATCCCCACTCCACACTTTTACATTCTTTCACTAGGGAATCTTTCTTCATAAGTCAGGCTTTTTTTCCATTTTTAATTCAAGTTACTGTCTTTTGCAGCAGTCAAGGTCTCCTCTGCCAGAAAAAGAGATACTTGTACTCATCGGAGAGAGAAGGTCAGCATGTAAGGTCCCTTAGCGGACATGACTAGGGAGAGCCCATAATCAGCCCTATTTGGATAATTCACTGCGCATACTGGCCTTTATAGGATGCATAGCCAGGCTGCTAGCACCCTTGGGTCTCTGCAGCTCCAAATGGCCACAGAAAGGCCAACCCAATGCACTCAGGGAGATGGGAGTCTGCCTGGCCTTTGCTCAGACAGTGGCTAAGAATAATTCCATGGAGTAAAGCTGTTTTTGATGTTTTTGTGGGCGTTCCCTTTTTTGTTGATAACAAGATATGCGCGAGCGGCCGTCGTGTTCTCATGGAGAGGAGAAAAACAAGCCCCGACGCACGCCCAAGCCGCACGGAGCGGGCCTCCCCTCGCAGCGGGCGTCCCGGGCCGACGGGGCCCCGCTCTGCTTCTGAACCCCTCAGGCGAAAGATGGAACGGAGGCCCGAAGCCACCAGCGACACGCAGGCCCTCCCGCCCAGACAGGTGGCAGCCGGTTTCACGGTGTTTGCTTTGGCCCCCGGCCCCTAGACAATAAGTCTCCTTTAGCAGCTACGGGAATTTCCTCAGGCCTGAACCATTAATATTCAACAATGCCCCCATCTCTTCGGGATGCAGCGAACACACCGAGGTGCCCCTTCACAGAGAGATTAAATCTGCAGAGATGTAGTAAACCAACCCCCCGCGGAGCAGTTTCAGATCACACAGTGTACCTGGAGTACAATGTACAGGACATCATTGTATGACTGTATGTTCTCTAGGTCGGCTTGTTTATAATGCAATCAACACTGAGACCCAGTGGGACCACTAGTTCATGTGTTCTACAGTTAGAGAATGGAATCAGTACATGTGTCTTGAAAAATGTATGTTTATATTAACAGTGAAAGATTGGGACAAAAAAAGTGAAAAAATAGTATCACAATGTCAATTCATGAAAAAAATGCTGAGAACATTTGGTGATCTTCGAGAGCAAAGCCAAATTTTTTTTTAAAAGCTTCAAGAAGCAAAAGATCCTATCTTTGTGAATGATATATCCCGCATTTATGCCTAGACTGTTTGTGTCATGCTTATGTTCAAATGTATATTTGCAACAGATTGATGAATGTATGAACAAGTATCAACAGAATATCAAGAATGAGCCCATACAAAAATGTAATATAGTGTAATATATAGAGAAATATGTTGTTCAGACCAACAGTATATTGTCAATACATTTAAAACATATTAATGCAAAGCAGAAATATGTATGTAATATGTAATATATATATATATATATATATATATATATATATATATATATATATATATATATATATATATATATATATATATATATATAGATCACTTTATCTTGACCTGTGAAGTGCAAGCCAGCATGGGCCTACTCTTGAATATTTTTCCATGAAGTGTACCTGACTGCTAAGTAGACCAATGAGCATGTGTTAGTAATTCAAGACTACGTGGTATTCAACAATCTTTCAAAGTATGTTTACAGCCAAATAAGGGTTGTTTTGCCAAGAATCTTATATGGAATCTGTCATATGTAGCTTTTTAAAGCCAAATGATTAACTCAAAAGTATAAATATAATCCTTAGATATTAATCGTTGATGACATATGTGAGTTTAACAGGCATATTTTACGCATTTGCACTCAGGGATCAAGCTCTGTGAAAACTCAAGGCCCACTAAAAATGTTGCAATTGAAATATGCCACAGTAGAAATATGATTTATTTGATTTATATGTATTTTTTTAGTTCTGTATCATGGCAGCCTACATCAGAAAAATGTAATTGTTGGAGCCAGTGTAGTCTGTCAAAAGGGATCTGTTTCCAAATGACCAAATTAAGATTGCCATAACTACAGCATCTACTACTGTTGACTGTGTTGTAGCTGTTCGGAGTGGAGGGGCAGGTGACATTGCTGGCAAAGTTCATAAATTTTACACAGAAAAGAGATGTTCCTCACTTTTCTATGATGTTGGATGCTGCTTGACATAAGAAAAATGATAACAATAACAGTATTAATAAGTATAGAAGGAAGAGGAATAACAACAGCATCAAATACAACAGCAACAACAAAAACAACAAGATTTACATATATAAGCCCCCCGGGTCTTAATCAGTCAGCATGTGTCATGCTGTCATTTTAGGCCACGCACAGTATGCTCTGACTCGGCTCTCTCTCTCTCTCCCACACGGGTTACGGTGGAGCGGAGGTTCCTGTGTTTGTGCTGGTTCCTGTCTCCCGCTGTCACCATGCTGACTGTCGCCATTGTGTCCCGGGAGTCTCTGCTCGCGCTGGCCTCGCCTCGGAGGAGCGGGCGGCGTACTCCCCTCCGTTCTCTGTTTACCCCTTTCCCCAAAACAAAAAAACGTTAAAGCTGTCGGCCAGGTCCCCGGAGAGGATGCTTTCCCTTACGAGCATGAATCACGGTAAACAGGCCCGCCAGCATGCCAGGTTGACACAATGATTCCCCCGTTTGCAACGTGCTCGGCTCTAAGGAACGGCCTTTGTTAGAAAAGAAGGGCCCACCTACTCGTTTTCCCTCCTAAACAATATTTGGTACATTCATCAGCAGTGTACAGGAAGGTGGCTGTCAACAAGAGGATACAGGGAATGGACAATATTAACAAGGAAATGCCTGGTAATGCTTGGTATGCCATAATCCAAACTGGGCACAGTGAAATGACCCTTTCCCCACTTGCTGCTGTTCCTCCATCGCCTTCGAACTCTGAGACATTCGTACTTGTTGACCCAACAGTTCACATTCAGTGATGTCTCGGTTGTCAGTCTATGCTGTCCTCCTATAGCCTTTTACCGTTTGTTAACAGCATAGCTTGCATTCACAAACTTATTTTCACATGGCTGTCATGAGAGAAACGGGTGAGAGAGAACTGTGACTGTTAAATCCAACAGTGGCCAACATTTCACCATTTAAGATATGTCATTGTTTTGTGGAAAACCCCAACATTAAAAGTGACATATTGCACAGCATTTTCACCTCTGTCAGTGCCAATGTTCTGCAACTTGGACACTTTAAAGCCGATTCAATATTTTCATTGGCTGATTTTTTGTTTTAATATATACATTTACACACCCCCTCAAAAAACAAAAGCCTGATTTGGAAAATATAGAGAATATTTAGCTATAAAACAGATGCTTAAAGACAGCTGAAGGCCTGGGTGCAATATTATTATATTTTCCATCGCCCATATAATTTTGTTAGTTGTGTGTATCTTGGACAGTTCTTCCTGGGCTGTATTGGTCTCAGCCAATCACACTTCTCCAGTCTCTCATCACCTTTTTCCACCCTCATTCTCACAAGTCCCAGTGTAGTTATTAGCAGTACCACTGGTATTTAATTGCTTGGCAGATCCCCTTATCCTGAAAAACCCATACGGTTCATTTGACACATTACCCAGTTGTACAGCAGGATATTCACTAAAGCACTTCAGGTAGCATCTTGCCAAAGTGAAAAAGCACGTCTACACCTGAGAATCAGACCTGCGAGCCTTCAGCTGTAAGCCCAGCTCCTCACCGAGTGAACAGAACAACTCGTTTAGGCTCCCATGTCAAACATGAGGCCAAAACACAGTGCACCCCGCTTTTGACTGCTCCCCGTTATACTGCCAGCCTCACTTGCCGGCAGCTATTTTCCACACGCAGACATCTGCTAAAATACTGCTCCCCTGCTGCCACACCATTGTTGTAACACCACCTCCACTTAGTCGACAATCAGACCCTCGGTTTCGGTGGGTTTCATAGACGATCACTGGAATGGCAGTTTGCAAGCTTGCCCCTGTGATGTTAACCGCCTTTAGCGCACTGTTTAATAAAGTTTGCATTACCGCACGTGTTTCAAAGCATCCATGACTGTGATCTGTGTGCAACCAGACAACAAAAGAAAGTGTTCTTACTCCTCCTTGCATGGTCCACAGGCATCCGTGCTATGACCATGCAGTATGCTTGTGGTTCTGTTTCTGAGAACACCGGAGCTCTGTCCAGTAAACTCGTCAAGCTTGACCCTGTACTGCCGCCTTTGCAGCACCTTAAGACATGCAGTACAGGACATACCCACAAGACAGGAGTTTTCAGCACTGATAGTCAGTGCTTAATTAGGTGCCACATTTGAACTCCAGCCAGCTCATTCATAGAATCGCATTGCAATAACTGAAATTAGGGGGAGCATAACATGTTAATGGCCGCCTGTGTGTGTGTTCTTGGCAGAGAGGCCCAGGCTTGTCGTTTAACACAGGACTCAAGTCGAGCAGAAATGTACTGCAAAAAAAGTTTAAACATCATTCCTATTGTTATATGAGACTCTCATCCCCAAGGCCAAACAGTGTGAATCCTAGGAAAGACAATGATTGATGGCCTGAAATCTAATAGCATTGTTCAATTTCGCTGTGGCTTTGGGATGTACGCAAAGCATTTACGGCAGTGGGAAGTGAAAGGTAGAGGAACTTTTTTTTAAATAAAAACTGTTTTTCGTGAATTAAAACATCATGCTAGAATTGACACATATTACAGTGTGCTATGTGGTGTTGGAGCAAAATAAATTCTAATAATAAAGAAATCAAAGATGACAACATCAGGCATAAAATACCCACTCTGTATTTGATTATGAAGTCGAGGCTTTCATTTTTGCGCTGAGGGTATTGCCATGAAGATAGAACTACTCTATAAATCCCTCAGCTCTTGTACAGAGGATAATTATCTAAGTGCAATGTATAGGCATGGAATCAATTTTATAGCTAATGTTTGATGCTGTGCGTATTATCGTTTCTGACTGCACGCATGCAGATGGTATATTGACAGCTGTTCCGGATTGTTTTGTGCATCTTGGGTTTTCCAACCTGCGCCTCCATTTTTACTGCCTTCTTTTATAAATCACTGGCGGCACGAGCCGGGCAGAACATTTAACCGCTGGCCCGAAGGAGAAACGCTTCGGCTTAACTCCTGCTGCAAGACGGGAACATGCGCAAAAGAGGTCATGTGTTTTCAATCTGCAACAAAAATAATGTTAACATGGAAAAACCTCAAGACACAAACAGAGCTGCCATTGAATGTGAAGGAGAACCAAACAAGAAGATGCAAAAAAAATAACAGAGAAAAATGTTGTCGGCCCAGTTATGAGATCTTTTCAAAATATATTATTCGGTCTTTTCATGGAACTGATGAATGTCATCATCAATGGTCAGTATCCTTTTTATGATACGATAAAAAAGGTGATTTGTGCTTTTGAAAAAAAGTGCATTGTGTCAGGTATAGCATGTTAAACATTGGTAAATGAATAATAATGTTTTTTTTCTGCAAGAAAGCATTACAAAGGCATGTGTTTAATCAGGTACATTTAGTTAACAAGACCAAGCCATTAACATCAATATTTTTCACTTTCCAAAACCTAGGTAGGCCATTTGGCACAATGTCACTCCATCAATATCTGACACACAGGAAAAAAAAAGTACAGTGAAGATCAGGGAGTTTGGGAGAAAGGTTTGATGACTCCATGCGGAATACATCACCCACCATCAGATAAATCCCAACCCAGACTGAGATCTGGGCAACTCCCAAGACTCCTGCGCACTCAAATAATTTATAATAAGAAAAAAGTATGTATAAATATAGGACATGTTTGCTCTGTTCAAAAATATCTTTGTCCCACTTGCCTGCGATAGGGAAGATGCATGGGAATTGTGGGTGAGAATATACAGCTTTGATGACCACTTTGTGCTGTCTGGCTCCATAACTCATTTTGATAAATGTAAAAAATGCATTCCTGAAACTTGCATTAGCTCTTGGTGAACTTTGCGTGTGCAGCTATAATAAGAGCATGTAGACAGAAGTAGCATGCTGTTACATGGTCAGATTAATTCTGCAGCTTTTCAGCTTTTCACAACAAAAGTATCAATGGAAAAGCAAATTTTCACTTATACAGGTTTTCCTGCTGTGTACTGAACTCACAAACCAGCGATGTGATGATAAGTGAGATGAGATGGTAAGCATTGTCAATATACAGTATGTGATCTTAAATTTCAACAATATTTTAACATTTTTAAAAAATTTTCAGTTGCATACTATAAAAGCATCAACTGATGCAACATTTTCAAATATGTATTTGTATGTGTATAGTATATGTTACAATAGTTCGATTATATTAATTAAATTACATATAAGAAAGCATCAACGAATATCAATAGATGGTAGATATATCAATATATCTGTAACATATTACACCATTTGTTGCTGTCAGTATTTTGATTTAAATGTATGGTTCTTCACACCAAGCCACCCATCTGGATAGCTTTGATTTTTTAACATTTTTTTCATGGTCTTCTTTTTTCCTCATCTTCTCTCTGTTTTCTCTGCTTTCACCTTTAAACTACAGTTTGATTTCCTCCTTTGGTCATATTTTCTCAGCTGGTCCAGGCAAAGTGGCACAGCTTGAGACCAAGGGGGCTGCAGGGGCTTCAAATTTGTTTTTCTGTTAAACATGGCTGGCTCTTTCTAATCCCCACATAAGCATCATGTTATTATCCTTCACACCTATGAGCAACCTGGGCTTTATTGGAAATCTTCCCTCCACAAACTTGCTTCCTATTAGGGTCACTGTGTCGGATTGCTGCACCTGGAGTGTCTTTGAGACCCAGGGCCCGAGGGGTGAGGGTAAACAGGGTCACTGGTCCTATTTAACAGAGCACCCGAGGGTAACTTAACTCTGGAAACGGGTGTCTAAACATCCACCCGGTTTGAAGCTGTGGGAGGATGGATATGCTTGAGTCAGGGGAGGCCTGGTTGCTGCTTTGCAGTGTTTTTGTTAATACATGGTGGCTAATTTCTCTAACCCAATGCACACCATAAGGAAATCCCAAATTTACCGCTAGGGCAGATAAGAGGCCATTAAAACACTGCACCAAAAGCCAAAGCCACATGGGTAAGAGGCTTGTGTATAATGGATTAAACAGTCTTTTGCTATAAGGTGGGATCAAACCTTCTCCTCTGACACTGCATCTTGCATATGTGCTAAAATGATGACATTAACCATATGCAGGTGATGTCCTCAGGCCAAATGCACATCAGATTATTATCGTATGACTCAACATTATCAGGTGTGTTAGAGCACTGAGGATGCTTTCCTTTGATGTTGCGCCTGCATACAGCAAGAAGCAGTGATCTGCACAACAGGCAGATTTCCCACGGGGTGACATTCTGCCCCTCCCACTCCTGAATAGTCAATGCCAGTGGGTAGATGTCATCAAATAATTTAAGTTTACAAGGAGGAGGGGGGGGTGACTGTTTCTGTCCAATGTGTCAAATTTTGATTGATGTTTTAACATCTTACCACGCTCACTGGCATCATGCCTGTTCTGCCATGTCACAAACACACACGCATACACACATGCACACATGCACACTCATACACTCACGCACATACACACATGCACGCACGCACGCACGCAAGCACACACAGATGTGCACACATGGATGCAAGCACGCACACACACACACACACACACACGCTCGCACATGCGCGCACACACACACACACACGCGCACTCGCACACGTGCACACACACACACACACATACACAGAGCTACAGAGCTACACAGAGATTGTGCTTGAGCATGTGGGTACAGCATGACATGCACATTTCCTCTTTTGCTAAGCATGCTGACATGTCACAGACAGGTCCGTGATTGGAATGCAGCTCAAACCACATGCTTCAGGCAATGCAATGTGTGTAATGAAGATGAATCACAAATGGTCCATGGAAACATACCTGCACTGATTAATAACATCCAGGGGCTCCTGTTATATGTGAGGACAAATAGACAGCCACTCTGAGCTCCTGTGGCTTGTGGAGGAACACATGGCCTTCCCCTAACCAATACCACAGCGATCCCAGATTCCAAAAAAGATGTGGAGATGTGCTGTGCTTTACAAGATTTGATCCTTTCTCCGAACTGTCTTTTTGTAAAAGTATGCTCTAGCCAAAAAAACATGTGCAGAAACTCGAGATGGTCATTTCCTTTGCAATGACCTTAATGTAGGCCCAGATTCCATCTCACCACAATGCACATCCTTCCCTTTTGGTATGCAATGTACTTGTGCGATTTTCTGATCCCTGTACCTTTTCTCATTCATGCAAGCACTAAAGTATCATAGAATAAAAAATAGCACCTGCTTTAAGTCATTGATCAAAAATAAGACCATTGTAAACACACTGGCACACTGCAGACTAAATCTGAGCCTTTCTGTGAAGCAGTTTCCTAATTTTCAAGTCAGTGCATGCAAGGCAGTTTCCGATAAAGGCATTGTTGTTACTAGTTCTTGTAAGCACTTGCAGACTCACTTAAATCTTAATTCAACCCACTGTGTTGTGCTTTACCTAGCACTCTCTAATGGTTTCTATTGTGAAGTGCAATACAGTGCATGTAGTTTGATTGATGAACGTTTGCTTAATTGATTGATTGATGAGCGCTTTGTGGATACAGCCATTTGAAAGCAAACCCTGTGCCATTTCAATATAACTGTGGTAGGTAATAGTGTGTCCATCTGGTAACTCGCTTTAAACAGTAGTGTGTTTGCCAATGATTCTGAACCTTGCAGTGTTCGTGTATGTCTCATATCTGATATGCCTGCAATGTTGACTCCTATCTGGGCGCAAAGACAAGGAACACAACAAAAGTATCCATTTCCCAGAACGGCAGTTATAAACTGCTACTAATATTCCTGATTCTGAGTCTGTTATCACATCTATCTTTGCAGAACAATGTCATTTGAATCCGTCTTCAAAAGCATTTCTATGCTTGGGTTATGTTTTATTGCATCCCGACATTAATCTCTCCTGTTTCTCAGACATTGTTTGCGTTCAAAATTTGGATTCAGATAAAGGGTTGACTTCAGTGCAGCATGACTGGATATTGAATTTGAGAAGGGCTCAGTGATGCATGATTTTTTTTTTCATGCAGACATATCTATCATTATATATTTATCCTTAATTTGTCTGGTATTTGATTGTATCAATTAAGAAATATTAAAAAGTGTGAATTGACATGTCATTACATGTCAATTTACTCTGTAGCCAGTGTCCAGCAGTGGCGGCTGGTGAGCTGGAAACAGGGGAGGCTGAAACATTACCTTTAAATCTATCATTACTTTCGACCTGTTCCCCTTTATCCTCAGCCTCCCCTGTTTCCAGATCACCAGCCGCCACTGGTGTCTAGAGCAGGTAGATATTCAGAATGAGAAATGGTTGTTAAATGTACTTACCTGGTGATCGAGGTGGGCTAGAGGAAAGAGGGGACAGAACATTCATTTTGATACCCGCTTTAGGTACATGTTTCTTATGCATGAAATTTGAAAGTGAAGATCATCTTTTGGCACACTGTCTTGTGGTAACCAGAAGTAAGTGTGTGTGTGTGTGTGTGTGTGTGTGTGTGTGTGTTGGTGTGTGTGTGTGCGTGCATGTGTGTCCGTGTGTGCATGTATACATGTGTGCGTGTGTGTGTGTGTATATGTAACTGGAGTAAGACCTTAATTTGAGTTTTCTGTGAGACCCACACACACAAACACACACACAGAAAAGTCTATGTAGAAGGTAGACAACTAATAATGCTTCTGTAGAAGCCTTTTAAGATAAGGCATTTCATTCTCATTACTTTCATATTTTGTGCTTTATCCACTTAGTCAGATAAGTCAGATGAAAAATATAGATTATAGATGGGGTTTACCTAATTTATTGTCATGAACTATTTTTGTGTTTAGAAATTTGCACAAGTTTATCAGTTCATGTGATTTGCAGGAACCCTTATTCACTCCTGCATTTTTCACACAACTCCTTCAAGGTCTCTGCTTCCATTTGTCTCCTGATTTAAGGCCCCTCCCCCCCACAACTGCCCCAAAGTTTGACCTCCCCCCTGTAAAAAAGATGGGTGGTTTCTCATAGGAAAATAGGAGTGCTCTTTTTTCTACCATGGCAAAGTACCATGCCAAAATCTCCCGAGAATGCAGGGCTTGGACTTGGAGCAAACAGTAAATCACTTACATGAGCTGAGCTCAATCTGATTGAGAGAGGGACAGAGAGAGTGATCAATTTGCACGGGTCTCCATTTTCTCAGTAGTGTTGCAACAGCTCATATAGCCACTTGTTTGTATGTAACAGGTATGGAGCTTACATTGGTGTTGTTAACTTGTTTTAGGAGACTATATGATGTGAGACTGTCCAAAAAATGTATGTCATGTGAGAGGTACTTATTTTGGCTGGTGCTCTGACAGACAGACCTTGAATGGGAATCAAACAGTCATATGCATGCCTTTTATGGTCAGTTTAAGATTTTGGCCAAGAATATTTTTAAATTATGTTATACTGAGGGCAAAAGGCTTTGAATTAAGAAATTGCTCACATCAAAAATTACTTGCAACAAGGCTAAAAACTAAGTAATTACTGCTTGACCCTGTCCTGACATAATTTCTCTTGCAATTAACAACTCCAATGGATCACCCTGGTATTAAAGGGGGTGAAATTTGAACTCCTCCTCCCTCCACTTCTTTTAAAGTTGTTTTAAAATAAATAGTGTGAACAGTGATATGGCAGAGGTGTGAAATGTTTTTTCACCCCAGCACTTAATAGCCCAGCTTCATGACTTGTGATTGACTTAGACTAACAATTTTAAGTGTAATTAAGGACTTTAACATAATTTATGTACCATTGTAAAAATGGATCCTTGGAAGCAATTGCTTTCTAGGTCCTTGTCATTGATTCCAAATGAATCTACGTGTGTGTGTGTGTGTGTGTGTGTGTGTGTGTGTGTGTGTGTGTGTGTGTGTGAAAAAAACACTTTTGCCAGATTTCAGTATCAATTTTGCGGTTCCCAGGCTGACACTCTGTTTGCAAACACACCAAAAGATTCTAATCTGTTTTCCTTTTGTGTGACAGCATGTCAAAAAATGGCTCCTCCAATCTGAAACCCAATCAGGCAGCTGGCTAATGTAAAACATTCAAATTTGAGAGTATGCATGGGAAAATGTCACATGGGCACCTTGGACTGATATTATGGGTGACAGTGCAGCTTAGAGAATGGACTCAAAAGCGTAAGGTTTGAATTCTCGGTGTGGTTCTGCTGCTTTACCCTTGATCAAGATGCATGACCTGAATTGCCTTTATGCATAAGTCACCTATAGTGCCAATGTTTAAGAAAATTGAGAATTCCAATGACTAATAAGGCCAGTCTGGCACACGGGGTAAGATCTATGATAGATATAAGCGGTAGAATGACAGAATGAGAAGTTGGGCAGGGGAGTGCTCACTCACTCTTCACAAACATTGCTAAGCACGGCATGGTGTCCACATGAGAGCTGGGACCATGACCATCATAATCAAAAGTGCAGAAATGAACCTGTAAAACGATGGGCTTTTGCTCCCCAATCAGTTCCTTATGTACTGGCATCATTACTCATTCATCTGGCATATCATTTTATCCAGAGTATCACAGGTAGAGGCCAATTCGTAGGGGGCAGGTTTAGAACAGCAAGTAACACTATATTACACTGTCATTTAGAAGACGCTCTTACCGAGAGCGACTTACAGTTTTTACGACTTACAGTTATCCATTTATACAGCTGGATATTTACGGAGGCAATTCTGGGTGAAGTACCTTGGCCAAGGGTGAACGAGCATGAACCAGCAACCTTCTGGTTACAAGCCCTACTCCTCACCACTAACACATCTACAATATTACATCAGGCTAGAGCAATCCAGTTATATTCAAACAAGTAAAGCTGTTATTCAGACATAAATTATCATGACATAAAGTATTATTTTCATACAGCACAGATATAGAGCCTAACAATGATGTAAATGTGTAGTATAACCACAAATCACACTAATGTACATGAAGTATTTCGCAATGATCCATTAGAGGACCATAACCTTACCCCACTCTATACATATACATGTAGTATCCCACAGTGATGTATACCACTACATCAAAGGGGGTGATATGGGGTAACTAGGTACAAGGAGCTGAGCATAGGCTATGGCTTAGATCTGGGAACGCTAATGATGTCAAGAAAGGTGAGTTTTGATTCTTCAATGAGAAATGTTGAATTAAGATGGCATTAATTCACACTGATATTTTGCAAACCAGTTCTAAATGGGTGGATGATTAATTTTCTGTACTGTGATATTTCATGATACCGTGAGGTAAACGGTGCATTCAAATACATACAGCAGTTTGGCAATAGCCGGGCCCTCCCATGCCAGCTAATGCCGTCATCTCCCACCTCCTTTGCCATGGCTGTCATTTTCTCAGGAGACCTCGGCATTCGCCCAGACATTTTTCTGGCTCTATTTTGCTGCGTGAACTCCTTTCTCCCCTCATCTCTCCCACCCCACTCACAAAGCCGGTTATGGGCTTATATTAACACGCCACTACAGACAGGTGCTCTTTTCTTCTACTTCTCGGACTAGCTATCACACTATCACCATTGCCTTTTTTTTTTCATTTGCTTCCCATCCCAACCCTGCGGCCTGTCATCTTTACCTGTATCTTAGCTCTGTCTTTCCAGTCCCGTTGACCTTCTCAGCACTTCCTTGCCTCTCCTCCCCTTAATCTCTGATAACAGTGCAATATACTGATGTGGCCATGACCTCCGACCTCCCACATTCTCCCCCTTCTGGTCTTTGTCAGGGCTGCCCCGTCTTTGATCTATCCTCCCTTCACATCTCTGACGTCTGTACAGCCAGCAGGAGAGATGGATTCCTCTCTGAGTGTCCTCAGCAAGTGCACTGTTCATAGTTACACATCTTTTAAACAACTCACATTTCCAACTGTACAGTCTCAGGTCTTTGGGCTCCATCCCACCACTGCAGCCTACATAAACTCACTCAGTGACCCCCAACGCCCTATTGTCCCAAAACCTTGGCTGCTTTCTCCTTATCCAAGTGTTAAGACCCCACTGAAGTGCCAGATTACACTTTACAGGAAGTGTACCTTCATGAAAACTTTCTACTGTATGAGTAATACCATCATGAGACATTACATTGACAGTGGGCGGCAGTGTAGCATAGTGGTTAAGGAGCAGGACTCGTAACCGAAAGGTTGCCGGTTCGATCCCCGCTGGGACACTGCTGCTGTACCCTTGGGCAAGGTACTTAACCCACAGTTGCCTCAATAAATATCCAGCTGTATAAATGGATAACATTGTAAAGAACTGTAACCTATGTAAGTTGCTTTGGATAAAAGCGTCTGCCAAATGAATAAAATGTAAATTACATTACTTTATCATCTTTTAGCATCATTATCCAGAGTGACATAAGGTTTGAGTACAATGTGAATCTACTAAAATGGCATTCCAAGTTGGATTAACAACAGGCATACAGTAATATACCACATGCATGTTTCAATTTTTCATATAACATGGGTTATACTACTCTGTCAGCTGTCACTAATGATTGCATTTGTTTATGAATGCTTTATAAAGTAGTAACACCATGTTTATGAAGGTATTATGTATTCTTATGAAGACACACACTTTTAGCACCCTTGTACCTTTGAAGACAAAGTACAGAAACAAATTGAAAGCTATTCCTGGTAGACATGATGAAAAAAATGTTTCTTTCCTGAAACATTTTCACTCGGCTGTTTTTTTTTCTGACATTAAAGCATAATTGGCCTTCATTATAAATACTGTATATTTCCTGTTGTCTGGACGGCTCCCAGTGAAAATAAAATGTCTTGTCGTTATATCAAGGACATTGAGTGCATCCTCTGGTCTCATTCATATTCTCAAGAAATAATATAAATACAACCTTCCGGTGTGTGATATCTCAGGGGCAGACAGAGAACAGGGACAGTGGCTTCCAGTTGTTTTCTGTCAGACTCGAAACATGAGTGAGTCTGCATGAAGCCAATGCCTATTCCAAACAAAAAAAAATCACTATTGTAACCAATAGGCTGAGCAATCCATAAGAATGTCATTTTAATAAAGTCTTTACTACCATCATCATTATTATTATTGATATATGCATGTGATGTGATGTAATGTATTCTGTCTTTACACTCAATCATCATTTGTACCCAAGGGATAAGGGGATTTTTTTTTTCAGTTGTGCCAATTTAGTTTCAGTAGTTTATGTATTTTGTATTCCCTCTGGAAACAGTGGACCATAATGTGTCCTGTGACAATTTGATTATAGAGGGCGTTGTACAAAATAGTTCAGTGATTGATTGATTAACTGTTTCTTTCTTTACTCATTTATCAGAATCCTTTATAAAGGCATACAAAAGGTTTGTAAAATTTGTATACTGTGCATTTAAAATGCTACACATGTTAAAAATACAGCTAGAGGAAAGAAACTGAAAAATAAACTGGTGAAAGATAACTGCAAGTGAGAAAAAAAAGGAAATTTGGGGTTGTTTGAAAACATACATCAAACATAACTGATTAAGACTGCTTTCATGATGAGCCTTGAAGCCTCCAGCCTTTCGCATCCTGCCCGGAACAGCGGATAAGAACAGCATTGACTGACAGTTCCTATCCTTTGTGCGAGAGCCGACACAAACATATTGCCAAGTTATGCCAAAAATGGTGTCACGCAAGCAAATTAAATGCACTCCCTTGTGAAGGGATAATCTCCCTTCAAATAGAACGATTTATATAAAGGCATAAGGCGACATGAATCACCACTTAATTAGCTCTGGGAACTGGCAGCAATTAGCGCAACTGGGTAGCAGCTCCTTAATGACAGAAAACGTGCCAGCTGTGACAAGAATCAAAATAGTTCCTAGTCCTCAACAGCTATTGAAGCATCACTGTTTTATTTCAACAACAGAAGAGCGACACTTTTGAACGTGTAAAAAGAGAAATTGTCAGGTTTACATATATGATTTACAAGTATCTTTCATAAAAGTACCAAATGGTGTCTGGTGGTCCCATCACATCGCAGCACAAAATCACAATCCAGAACTTTCTCCACCGTTGTCCACTGATGGTGGAATGAACTTCCACACTTCATCCATTATGTTGAGTCCCTCAATATCTTCAAGAAACATCTGAAGACACAGCACTTCTGCAGGTCACTTGATCACCTGAGACACTACCACCTAAAGCAATTTCTGATGTCTTACACTTTTTCCTTTAAAAAAGTAATTTTGTGGTTTAATGCACTCGTAGCTCTACCAGCTATCATTGTACCTTGTCTGGCCAGCTATTGACACTTGGTCAGCTAATATTGTTGACTCACTTGTAAGTCTTTGGATGAAAGCATCTGCCAAATGAATAAACGTAAATGTACATTTTCTAAAAAGAGGCTGACATGTGGACGCAGTGCACATATACTGTACATTTGCTACAAATGCAAAATGCAGTGAGCTGCAAATAAATAAATAAATATATAAAGAAAGCTGCATGTGAATCTTTGACTGAGCTGACTCAGGCCTGTGTGACCGACTTTTCCCTTACTGTACGGTAGTACATCATTCTAAAAATCCCCTCCGAAAGTGCTCTCCCCTGATTGAATCATGTCCTCCAGCACTCTAAATCACATCTCCCATTAGTCAAACCGCACTGCGCCTTGTCACACGGCCATCCCCGAGGGTTGGCATTATCGCTCTGCCAGCTGTGGAAATGCATCGGGCTGATTTCATCTCACGGGGGGTTCCCAGGATAGTTTCACATTAAAACCCCCTCTTGCCCCCTGTCCCCCCCTCCCCACACTCGTAAGGGTAATGGGGCATGCCAAGGAATGCCAGACAGAGAGACTCTCTTGGCTCGGTGCAGCTATCTCCACAGACCCTTTATGTCCCTTTATGCTACCATTTATGTAATCTTGCCATTTATGACCAAATATTTAAGCTGAAAAGTACCCACAATGTGGTTTTTTTTCCAGGGAGTTTCAACTGCTGAAATCGATCAGGGGTGAGAAAAAGAGTAATATCCATTTATAACCAGAGGCCTCTTCTGAGACCATGTTAAAAATGTACCTGAAGTCTGTGAAATGCTTTCAGACAAAAACAGAGCATCAGCAGCCTTCGCTTTATCTATATTGGTAGGTGCAATGACAAAAAAACTGTGTGTTAACTCTTGCATATTATGTTTGCAGTATTATGTAAACCATAGCACAAGCATGATGCTGAAGTTGCAACTCAATTTCCAAGGAGACCACCTCATTTGCATATTTTGTGCAATCATTTATTTGTTGTTGAGAGACATATAATCGTAACTATGCATTGCAGTTACACAATGTCTGCCTTCCACCCTAGTATCTCAAAGCTCTGCAGAGTGATGGGATAAATAGATGTGTCACACAAGAACGATCACCACACATCAGTTGTGGTGGCAAATCAAGAGTTTCTTATGAGTTTGTATTCTTCTGCTGGCTTTTTCTTTTGGTGACTTGTTACGATCATAACAATACCATATGACCATAGCTGAGTTTGAGAACAGTTGATTTCACGCAGATGTGCTTGTGGTGGCCATGCTCAGATCTGGTTTTTTCCACTCATAGTCAAACATTCATGCCATACTTTGGTTCTTTCTTCGGCCAGGGGAGGCAGCGTGCTATTGTGGTTAAGTGACCAGAGGTTTTAATAAGATATTTGCAGGCTTGGTTTGCTGGTGCAGAGACATTATCGTACTCTTGGGTAAGGTATTTAATCTGAAATGCTTTGTATGTGTCTATGTGTATGTGTTTGTGTGTGTGTGTACGTTTCTTATGCATGAAATTTGAAAGTGAAGATCATCCTTTGGCACACCATCTTGTAGTAACCAGAAGTAAGTGTGTGTGTGTGTGTGTGTGTGTGTGTGTTTGTGTGTGTGGTCATAATATGTAGCAGTCACAGACAAAAACTGAATGATTCTACACACATAACAATTCCACTGAGATACAAGCTCTAATTTGACATGTTGATCACAACCATATAGTATTAACCTGGGATTCAAGGCAGGGTGTGTATGCAAAAGTAAGAGTATCCTGCTCAGCATCAGGCCTTGCAGATAACATCACTTCTAACTGAGTGCCAACACTACAGGGAGGCAGTGTGGTGGCATGGTTAGGGAAACTGGCATGTAACCAAAATGTTTCAGGTTCAGACCCAAGGTGAGTAAGTTGCTTTACTCTTGATTGAATAACTTGACCTGAAATGAGCTGTTAATCTACTCTCTAAGGTGTCTGAAAGATAATAAAAACAGTAAGATAAATACAGCATAAATACAGCATAAGCAATGCTCTGTCCTTACATTACATTATTGTCAGAGCAGCAATGGTAAGGAGCGAGATTAGTTACTGAAAGGTTGCTGGTTCAATTTCCCTGCTGGCACACTGCTGTTGTACCCTTGGACAAGGTAATAACACACAATTTCTTCAGTAAATATCCAGAAGCATAAATGAATTACATTAATTTACTGTTATTTAGCAGACGGTCTCATCCAGAGCGATTTACATAGGTTACTATTCTTAAATGTTATCCATTTATACAGCTTTGTGTTCACTCAGGAAATTCTGAGTTAAATACCTTGCCAACAGGTACAACAGCAGTGCCCCAGAGGGGAATCAAACCAGCAACCTTTTGGTTACTCACCACTATGCTTCACTGCTTCCATGTAAAAGTCTTTGCTCAGCTTTTCAGCCAGAGTCCTCTACCTTGGAATGTCAGTGCCGAACGTAAAGGGACCGTTACCGTGGTTTTACTCAGTCCCATGACTGTCGTCTGTGCTCTTTCACAGCTATATTAAGTTCTGCACTTGCTTCCCACCAGCAGCAGAGCGTCTTTGGGGGAATGCAAGCCCATGCCACCCAAGACCTCATCTGATGAACCCTGGCCTGACAGCATTCCCCACTGCATAGCCAGCGGAGCCCAGCAGACCTGGTGCCGAGAGGCCACCCTGAGAAGATTCACATGGGTAACTTAACGCTGCTAGAATTTTCTCTTTTTTATGTCTTTCCATAATTAGCATGGTTTATTTTTCTTTCCACGACAGACCGCTACCTCCCGGTCATGCATAGATGCCTTTACCATGTGTTCTCTGTCACACCTTTTCGGAATGTCAACCATCCTCGAGGGACATCTCTACTAATGGAACTGACCCCAGTGGAGAGGAGCATGTTACTTCAGCTACATTTGACAACATGAGTTTGGTTCAATGACTTTGCCAAACCTTTCGCTTTGCAGCAAAAGCAAATGTATGAGTAGTTCCCAGTATAGTGCTGTGTGAAAAGTCCGCAATTTATATCAATTAAGGTTTGATTTTGTGATGCTGGGGACTCCAGAGGGACTTGGGACTTGCTGGCTCAAGAACGACTCCAAGACATGGGAATTTATAAGAAATTTACAACCTCCTTTAGTAATTGTCATTCCTGGCAATATTCAACAGGGAGCAATTCGGACACTTTGTGTAATGTGTGATTATTTTCTGTGTTTTTTCAGTGTTATTTTCTGAATTTTCTGTGATTATTAGTCTGTGACATTACCCAAGGCTTTCCTTCAGAAAATGTAAAAAAAAAAATAAACCCACAGATTCAACTGTAACTCCAATTATTTCACTGACTTAAAATATTAATTGAATCAAGAGTTGACAAACTGTCAGATAAGCCAGGTCTTCCTATAACAAAAAGACAGGAATATTTTGCCATATTCCTGTCCTCTCACACAGCATAACAATGTAATGGCGATAAAGCATCACACTCTGCAGTCTGTTTATCAAAGAATAATCATATCTCTAACAGGCCACTTTGCTTCCACGGTTAGATAATCTGTTGATATTGCATACAGCATTGCTGTCCTAGATGGGGTCTTGGCTACCAGCCAGTCTGCTCACCTTAATGTGACATCAAGAGACATCAAGCTACGCCAGATAATTTTCATCTTGTTTTAAAGCAAACACATATGTTCTGAATGTGTGGTTTTTACTCTAATACTGTTATTTCTAATACAGGTATAAATCACCTGTAGATCAGATTATATTGTTTGGGGGTTTTATTTTTTTTCATTTAGGACCTTCAACTGTTTTTTCTTTTCACATTAACTTGCCTGGTATTCTGTAGTCCATTGAACTAATCTCTGATTTCTGAGCGAATTGCAAACACAAATGGAATTCAGATAAATCCACACTACAGATACAGTTGAATCAGTTCAGTTCTTGGCAGACAGCAACAAGTGAAATGACCCAGAATGTCCAAGTAAAGCAGAGTATCTTCATGTTGACTTTACTGTCAAGGACAGAAGGCAAAGAGTGAGTTTTTGGCTGAAAATAAGACCTGCTTTAATGCACCCAAGATACACAACACATATGGAACCTGTTGTTTGACATGATTCAATGGCTGTTCTTTTTAAGTTGTCAAGAGTTATCTAAAGGGAGGAATGAATCCAGCATGATACTTAAGAGGTTTGTAACGTTTCTTGAAATGCTCTGTCCCACAATAGTGCTCACCCCCTTTTGGTTTTTCCTTGTGTATGACTACAGAGAAAAGGATTTATTATAAAACTGAAACAAGCAGGAGGGTGTGCTGTGGCTGGTAAGGAACTGGACAGGGAACCAGAGGGTGTCTGGGTTGAATCTAAGGCTGGGATCTGCCTTCGCCTATAAGCAAAATGCAAAGTGTAAGTTGTTAATATATAACATGATGCAGACTTGGTAAGATGCCCTCAAGTAGGGTGTCTGCTCATTACATTACATGTATTTAGCAGACAATCTTATTCAGAGCGACTTCCATCACAAAAGAACAAGTGTATCCATTCAAGTTGAATGAGCAACAGCGTCAGACCAGGCTAACAACATTTCCAGACCAATGAGTGTGAGCATAACACTATTCCAACCCTACTACAAGTTAACTTGTGCAACCACACTAGACAAGGGAAGCCAAGAATACAACAATACATTAATCACTAGGTCACAAGATCCAAGACACATTGCAAGACTACACATGAAACAAACAGCAAGTAATAAAACTAATATTCATTACCCCACAGCATGGCTGATGGTTCCTATTGTTCTCTGTGTCTGCACGGTCCCTAGTATTAGACATTATTGACTAGATACTGTCTAGATCCATATGGATCCATCTATTTATGTTTGTATTCATCAGTCATTTACAGATATAAGTAAGTTCAGAGGAAAACTGATGTGATAGTGTACTGTACTCTATTAGTAAAACTTCCTCAGTTTAATTGTCTTGCAGTCTTGAGTCCAGATCAATGCGGAGAACTGTGGGATCTGGATAAGTAAAGGGCTGTTCTGTGAGAAAATCAAATCCAGGTAAGGCATTCGGTTGGAAGTGCCAAGCATCTGTAAAACAGCATTGTGAGCATGGTTGACCTGGCATGTACTCCGGATGTCCAACCAGATGTTTTCCCCAGGGTTCATTTTTGAACACTTATTGATTTGTTCCTGAAAACGGTAGGTGAGTTTTGAAAATAAGATAAGATGCATATCTTGATCATTGTATGATAATCAGAGATGTCTCTTGTGAGAATGGCTTTCTGTGTCCTTCTGGATCACTGGTGTCTCTGACTGCAGCCTGATGTCCTAAAGTTGCCTTATTTGGGATTGTAATAAAATTTTTTTGTTAGCGCCGGTGGTCGGGACACAAACGCGGACCGCAGGATGTTCCGGTTGCAGGCGAGAATAGAAAGGGACAGGCAGTTCGTAAATCCAGGGACAGGCAGGGTTCGAAGCACAGAGAAGCAATCCGGGGGCAAATCCAAAATCGGGAGTCAGGGAGAACAGGGTCAGGAATCAGGCAGGTGAGAGGCAGCGATCAGATCCAAAACGGCAGGCAGGAATCGAGGTCAGGAAACAGGCAGGATCGGAAATGTAACAAATAACTCTCAAGTAAATGAAGCGCGGGGACGAGACAGGTGAAACACACTGAAATGAACTAGCAACAAGACAGAGACACGCAGGGAAGATATAGGGCTGGGGTAACGAGGAGATGGGAAGCAGGTGAGCAGGCAGGCAGGTGCAGGCAATCAGGTGGGCGGAGACAGGGCGGAGAGCGGGGCAGGGCTAGAACACAAGGAAAACAAAGGCACATGGACAAGGAAAACAAAAACACTGCGGCTTAAGGGGGCGGAGCCCTGACATTTTTGTTCTCAGAGATTCTCTGCCAGCAATGACCAGATCAGCTGCTAGTAGCTTTTATTTAAAGAATTAAACATTGACCCACAATGACCCAACCACCTGCAGATGGGTACTACCTACGCATTTAAATATCCACCAGCAATGACTGGATCACCTGCCAGTGGGTACCATTTGAGCATTCAAACATCAACCTGCAATGACCCAATCCCCTGTCAGCGGCCTCCATTTCATCGACAAGCAGTGATCCAATCACCTTCCATTGGGTACCATTTAATCATTTAAACATTGACCAGGTCCAGATTTCTGCAGATCTATCTTCCCCTGCACCAGCATTGTTATTATATGATCACAATGAAGACCAGCATCAAAACAATAACAGAGCATGGACCAATACTTCATCCCACAAGGGGAAAAAGGAATGCAATTCCTTATTCAGAAACAAAGGTAAAATTGTGATCAAGCGCATATTTTATTGAATATTTTTCACATGATATTTCACAAAATAAGACAGAACCTGAGCAGTCTTCTCACTCTTTTGCCAAGCATCGTCTTACATTATGTTCTCACACTCACAAAAAAAAAAAAAAACATTGTTTTGACAAACACATGCACACGCTAAAAAAGTAACTGTTCACTTCTGAAGTCAGCCAAACGAATAAAGAGAAACTCATGTTGGCAACCTTTCTGACGAACCCCTATTAAAGAAGAGTTTGCATCCGCGCTTACGTCAAAGTCTCTGGGCTTGATTGGAAAAGGCAGGAGTAAACTTGTCACCACATTTTCCCTGTTTACTTTCGTTGACAGGCCTGTTTATCATGTGCTTCTCTGTGCTGAATGAACTACATATTTACTTTCAGCTCATATACTTCAGAGATGGAACCATGAGGCTTGTCTGACATTCATTTGTCTGTCCAATTTTTCAACACTCACAAATGGCAAATGACGAGGCTCTGATCTTTTCGCTCTTTGTTTGCCTTTCAAAGAGGGTTTGAGTCTTAGCACATTAAAAGCCAGAAAATTGGGTAACAATTTGGGTTTGGGAAAATAATTATGTGTTTTGAACAAAATCATTTCAACATCCTGAAATCTATATGGTTATATGAATAGGCACCTACATCCTTGTGTCAGTTCATCAAACTGTGAACTGAATCTCCCAGTCCTCAAAAATGAACACTGAGCCTGTCACTCCTTCAAGATGAGCAGTACTGAATCTTCTAGTCCAGCATGATGAGCACTGAGTCTTTCAGTCCTACATGCTGAGCACTAAGTCTTTAACTCTGGCATGCTGAGCACTGCCTATTAGTCCTGTGTGCTGAGACCTGAGTCTTTTAGTCCTGGTAGCTGAGACCCAAGTCTTTTAGTTCTGCATGCAGGGTACTGTCTTTTTGTGCTGCATACTGAGTCATACAGAGTCTTTTGGTCTTGCATGCTAAGCACAGAGTCTTTTAGTCCTACATGCTGTCCACAGAGTCTTTTAGTCCTGCATACTGTACACAGAGTATTCTAGTCCTCCCTGCAGGTCACTGAGTTTATTAGTCCTACATGCTGAGCACTGCGTCCTCTTGTTGTACATGCTGAGTACTGGGTCTTTTAGTGCTGCATACTGAGGACTTTGTTTTAGTCCTAAACACCTAGCACAGAGACCTTTAGTGCTGAATATTGAACACAGAGTCTTTCAGTCACACATGCTGTGTCTTTTAGTCCACTAAACTGAGCACTGAGCCTCTCAGTCATCCACAGTATGGCCTGATCAACAGGAGAGGAGTAATTTCTCAGCTGTGATGAGATGAGAGCGGAAAATATAGATTTTCCATAATTATGTGTTTCACTAGTGATTCATCATGGTCTTTTCACTAGAAACATTTCCTAATACAAATGCAGATGAGAACGTTTTTTTTAATGTTTTACTTAATTACTAGCTCATTTATTTGATGCACATACTCACTTGGTTTTCCAGCTCTCTGTAGAGTTGAAATAATTGTGGGCGTATGGCAATAATCATCAGCATAACGGCTCTGCATGTAATCCAACAGTGCTTTTTAGAGCTGGAGCCACAGCTGGCTGGCCCTGAACATCACTATTGCTTTTTGATTGCATTGAATTTCCCACATCCATAGCTGCGACACTGTAGTGCTGGCCAGACAGGGATGGCTGTCTATAGGAACCTGAACACCATGATATTTATACTTACCTCTGGTTGCTCGGTGTGATAAGCTATGGTGGAGTGCTGTTTACTCCTTGCAGAGTGTATCTCCTTTTGCCACTGCTGCAGATGGAAATAGTTTATTTATGGCATGAATTTTCATAGTTTCAGTCTCACGGTGGCATGCAGAAGAAATGGAAAAACTCCACCCTCCATTATGCTGCTGTTACTATGTGCTGTGACTCCAGAATTTGCAGAATTGCTTGATCGTTTTCAACAGCGCTGACTTTTTTCCTCATTAACTGTTGATTAATTCTGTCCTTCCAAGACACCCAGAACAGGACAAAATCTTTATGCATTTGGCCTTGATTAATGCTCTTTGGTTCACTCACAGTGTTAACAGAATCAAAGACACTGAATTCCCTTTGAACTCCAAATGATTAAGAAAGTTTCAGACAAGACATGTTTGAATCCCTGTTCCAGTTCAGAAACCCTTGTCCCAGGGTAACACCAGACCAGGGACATCAGATACAGCAACCCTGAGTGCTTGCAAATGTTGAGACATTTCCTCCGAGGCAGGGAACCCAAAATCACTGTGTTCCAAGACAGTAATGTACGGGCTGTTTCTCGGAATGGCTGGTGCTTGGTCTAGATAAGGTGAAATTTGGATGAAGTTACTATGTTGATAAGCATAGAGAGGAATGCACTGAAAACTGCGGTCATCCTCATTTGTTTGTTCCTCACAGAGGGAATCAGCACAATTTGGTAAAGCTGTCAACACATGCAGACATCAATCAATATTGTAATGTTGCTAAATTTGTATGCTCCCGTACCTGTATCACAGGTTTGTGATAAGTGCCAGTGTAAACATTAACATAGTTATTGAAGAGCAGCGGTAGTAGTGTTTCCTGTTGCAAACTCATGAATAAATAAGGTCAGCAATGTGGCGTAGTGGTAAGGAGGGAGACTAGTTACTGAAAGGTTGCTGGTTTGATTCCCCTGCTGGGGCACTGCTGTTGTACCCTTGGGCCAAGTACTTAACCTAATGGATTACATTACATTATTGTCATTTAGCTGATGCTTTTTTTCCAGAGCGACTTACATTTATACATTTATACAGCTGGATATTTACTGAGGCAATTGCGGGTTAAGTACCATGCCCAAGGGTACATCAGTAGTGCCCCAGAGGAGAATCAAACCAGCAACCTTTCAGTTACAAGCCCTGCTCCTTACCACTATGCTACACTGCTGTTAAACAATTGGATACAACTGTAACCTATGTAAGTCGCTCTGGATAAGAGCATCTGTGAAATGACAATAATTCAACAATGTCATTAACAATTTCAACAAACTTATGGATAAAACACACTCTGATCTTCTCTTTCTATCCCTCTGGTAGTAAACAATTGTAAAATTGATTTAATTCTTGGATCATTTCAATAGGCTCGTTGCTAGGGGTGTTTTCTATACTATTGGTGTTGTACAGTGGCAAAGGTCATAAAGGTCACTGCTAAATGCCTTTCTAAAAACTGAAGAGTATGTGAAGCATCAAGCTGCCTCTGTGGTATACAGAGCCTTATCCAAATGCTAGCTGACAATTAAAGGCATAAAATAACTGTCATTTCTATAAGATATTAATGGACTTCATTAGACTTCATTACCTACATCAGAAACCTCTATAACTCGAGTGAGGCCTGCCTCATACCCATCTGACGCAACTGTTTCAATTGATACCAGTTCATTAGTAGGATTCCTTAAGTTTTGCCAAAGTTATAAATGGATTGCAAAATTGTAATCTATTCTTTCTCTGTCTCTGTCCCTCTCTCTCACCCTCTCTCTCTCTCTATCTCTAAGAATGGAACAGATTGTATCTGCAGAACTTGCCAACAAATGTGTCTTGGAACAACCTGTTTCTAATAGTCTCCTGGCTATATTGCGACCTTTCTTCCCAATATAAATTTAAGGCAACATTTTGTTCTCCGCCTTGATCAATTTCAGAACATTGCGGGTCTGTTTACAGTTAGCCCTCACTCTCAATAAGAAAAGCTGCGGGACACGAGGGATCTGTGGTAGCAGGAACTATGAACTTTTTGTCCCTCAGTGTGCTTTTGTCCTTAAGACATTGACATAGCTACGGATTCCCCCGTCACTAGTTTAAACCGGCTGATTGCTTATGACAGTTCTGCTAATGCCCTCAAAGGCAAGCGGTATTCTTGCATGCATCCACATTCCTGCACCCTAATAGTAATTTTTGTTTTTGCTCCAAAAATTAAAACTTTGGCATACACGGTTGAGCCAACACTAGGCCCCCACTACACATCACCAGTGGGAAGGCAAAAAAAAGAAAATCCAGAGATCAATTCAGAGATCGGGTTTCACTCATCAAGTGAAAAAATGTATTGGCTCAGCCTATCAGTGTCTTCAAGTGCCAATGCTCAAGAGCTTCTCCTTTCACCACAATTATGTTTCATCTATAATGTCTCATCAGTATAATTGTTCCAGTAATTATATATGATACATGTGTTCTGCATAAGATTAGATTGGAGCAATTCTGGAGCCTGAGGTGCATGAGCCAAGCATCCAAATCTGCAGCTCACTGTAAAGTCCAGCAACACTCAGGGGACTTTTGTTACATAAACTAATGTTTATTGGTTCTAATAGTAAAAAATATTTTATGCAATATATATGTCCTGTGGGTGTTGCTAAACTTTATGGTGGGTTGTATTGTGCATACAAAAATCAAAAGCTTTAGCTTCTGGGTGATAACCCGAGGTTGTATTTCAGGTAAGATGAAATCATTGGCTCAGCTTGTTGTGCCTGTTTTTTGATTTTATCACATTCATTTGGTGCATAACTGCAAGTTTTCATTTGAATGTCATCTTTTCCATCTCTTTCATATGTGGGTCGTTACTTTGCTTTGGTATATGGTAAGTTTGTTTCAGGGCTGCCTTTGAAAGGGCAACATCAGTACTCTGTTGGCATCTGAAACCCTGATACACATGACTGTACATGCACACATACACACACACACGTACACACACACATGCACGCACATACAATTGCACACACACATACACACACACTTGCACCGATAAACACACAAACACACACACACACACACGCATGCATGCACACACACACACACAGATAAACACACTCATTTCACATGCAAACACCCATTTATATTCGCATACACACACCTGCATATATGTGCATGCATAAATGCACACACATGTGCACACACATAAATACATATCGAAGGTATTTACTCTGGTTTCCCATTGCTTTTTGGTAACACAGGCGGAAGCAACCCTGTCAGACTGCAAGTGCTCGCTGTACTATTTTAAGAGTAACAAAATCAGTGCAGTGTGTTCTCTGGAGCAGCACATTCCCCATTTTCCAAAGCTGCCATGCTGCCAAGAGGAGAATGAATCCCTCTAGTCTGTGGTCACTGAACAAGGTTTTCATTTCCCAGATAAAACATTACACTCTCACAATGCTGTTACAAATTTATGCCGATATATTATATACTATTCCTACAGTGTTCAGGCAACCTGATAGCGTTAGTTTTACTACTATTCATTGACACTCCATGCTTTTAATTAACAGAGTAACAAATGCATTTATGCCTCTTCAATGGTAACACAAATAATTTTCCAGTCTGATATTTAAGGGCCAGCCATTTTTACAGGGTGCATTTTACTGACATAATTCCAATGAAGTACTTTCTTCAAGGGTATGTAGCAGAGCCTCATCTGAGACCCCAGCCTGAAATCTTGGGGCCACACCATTGTGCCATACTACTGTTTTAGCCTGTATCCCACTCATCATGTACAGCACCAGACAAAAGTCTGAACACAC
Source organism: Megalops cyprinoides (assembly GCF_013368585.1). Taxonomy (NCBI): domain Eukaryota; kingdom Metazoa; phylum Chordata; class Actinopteri; order Elopiformes; family Megalopidae; genus Megalops; species Megalops cyprinoides. Next base: position 50,959,111 of record NC_050583.1, read on the forward strand.
CTGATTAAGGTAATGGGAAACAAGCACTCAAACACATTTTGATCTAAAGACGTATACCTAAAGTCTGTTTCTCAGAAAAATATAAATAATGAAGTTGCTCATGTATGAAGTTATGTATGAATTTCTTTCCAAAAAATATAATCTAAAATATATGATAATTTTGATTTGTTTATAACATTTTTGATTTCTGCATAATTCCGGTCATGTTATTTCACAGTTTGATATCTTTACAATTATTCTAAAATGTGGAAAACAGTAAGAATGAATGCAGAACTTTTGACTGGTACTGTAAATAGTAAAAATCACATGTTGAAGTGTTTAATTCTTCTGCGCATGTGAAAGGATCTACCATATCTTCTGATACATATCTGTTTCTGCAATGCCACTCATACATAAATCAACAAACAGGTTATAATGTACATTCATTTTGTTGTAATTTCATGCCATGAAATGCATGACCTCCTATTTGTGCAAAGATTTTCTAAGCTGATTTGTGTGCTCGGCTGCGGTCCCGTGTGGCGTTATAGCAACATCGCAGCAGGGGGTTAACGCACACAGATGTGCGGTCACTTCTCAGCATGCTTCATGTACTTAAAAGTCACTGGGAGGATTGGACATCCAGTTTCTCTATGCATTCCATGTGTGTTGCATAAATGATGAAAAGATATGTGAAGTGAATGTTTGTAATTTCATTCTCTTGTCATTGTTATTGTCCCAAACATATCAGCCTTTAATTGGATCGACAGCAAAATGCATCTTTAAAAAAAAATCTTTAAAAAAATGTTAACTATGAATGGCAAGTGCATGCCATCCAGTGATTATGCATGTGTTTTTTATTGTGACATTGCTGTAAGCAGATTTTTTTGTAATATTTTTTAGCCAAATGTCAAAACAATAGAGAGTGAGTGAGGCAGGAGTGTCCAGGCTGTGTCCATCATCATGTTAATGAATGGATATAACTTAGCAGTAATTATTTTTCAACATTCAGAAAAAATAAAAGTGAAGGCAGCAAGATTCACCCTTCAAAAAAAAACATTGTGATGTTCCAAGCTTAGGACTGTTTTGTACAGAAACATTTAATGCAGCATTTTTGCTGGTTTTATAACAATGAAATTAGCTATATTAAAATGTAATTTAATTAATTTAATTTAATTTAAATTTAAGTTTAAAAATGATACTGGGGCAAAATCAGATGTTAAAACTATTTGAAAGTAGTTGAAAAAATTATTATAGTTGTCATTAAAACAAGAGTGACAGCCAAAGCAGAAAGAGTTACCCAATTCGAAATCCCTGTCTCTTGCTAAGCCTGTCCGTGGTACATAGAGGTTTGACTTACTATAACTTCCAGTTCATGTAATCCTACCAGTATGTCACTTTTTTTGCAAAAAAGGTTTTGTGATTGACAGATGGCAAAACTTGTACAGTTTGTTTCTGCCATTGAATAGATTGTTGCGCAAAACTGTTTTACAAAGTACTGTACCAGCAGTACATTTTGAACAAAGTCCAAGATTAGCCTGTATGAACACAACTGAGACTGAAATTAAAGACTGAGAGCAGAATCAGTCTGTTTCAACAGGAAGAGAGAGGGACAGATAGAGAGAGAGGGAAGATTGATCATCTGTGTTCATAAACTGCAACACTGGAAAACTCCTAATGCTATTCAAGCTGATTTGAAACATTGAATCCTTGACTACCGAGAGAGAGAGAGAGAGAACAATTTTTACATGAGTGTGATTGGAACTTGGATTTTTGCTTAACTGATGCAAAATGAAGTGCGAAACTGCATCTTAGTTCAATCATTTCCTTGGACAGACCCAGTTTACATCTTAAAACAACTTGAATTAGCAAGACAGTTGCAAAGTAGACACAGTAGGACGTATGCCATAGGACATTTTTTTCAAATTTCAGTGGTGTGACTATATATCCCTTTGTCACAGTGGGTTGAATTATCTCAGTTCACACCTGGAACCCTTTTTGAATGGAAGTAAATGAGGAGGCTCATGTGTGAATTGTGAACCCCTACTCATTTTGTTAGTTACGCTATACCTTTCAGTTGATGAATGTCACCTCTTTTGTCATTTCATCATACCTTTTGTGACCCCACAAAGGTACTGCAAACCATCCACTGATACTGCACTATATATTTCACAGAGAGCGTCCATGTGCTCACTTTTTAGCTTTTTAGCTTTTCAGTGTTCTATTTCCATTGACTTTGAGGGGTAGAAACTGCCTGCAAGGCTCTGAAAACCAACACAGGTTCTATCTTATTCTATCCTCAGTAGCGTGAATGTGACGAAGGCTGCGTTGCATAATGTCTGTGCTCACTTTACATTTGTCAGCTGTAGACGGAGACAGATATTGATCGTACAGTGTAGTATAGTGGTAAGTAACAGGACTTGTAACTAAAAGGTTGCTGGTTCAATTTACAGTTTACAATTTACAATTTGGCATTTCACAGATGCTTTTAAACCAAAGCGACTTACAATTAGTACAATCAATCAGGTTTAGCTGACTTCCTCATAGGCAAAAGATCACTATGTAAGTCGCTTATTGGTTCAATCCCCCCTGGGGCACTGCTGTTATACCCTTGGGCGCAGTACTTATCCCAGAACTGCCTGAGTGAATATCTAGCTGTATAAATGGGTAACATGGAAAAAAATTGTAACCCATGTAAGTCGCTCTGGGTAACAGCATCTGCTAAATGCCAGTAATGTAATGCCTTCAAAGTGACAATGCAAGCCTGAGGTAACTCATGTAAAGCTATATAAATTTACTCTTGGCTGTTTCCATTCATTAAAATAGCATGCAGTATACAGTACAGAACACTTGTGCATGTGTATACATAAACTTTATGTAACTTTATGTATGTGGCCAATAAGTCTGTGCTTATTTACTGTAATGACATTTCCTCTGTGATTGACATGTACCTGTGCGGGTGAGGACATAGCTGTGTAGTGCGGTGTTCTTTCAGATAGTCAGGCATTCTCTCGATTTTTTGAAAATGCCCAAGAAGCATTGTTGTCCTCCGACAGATCTTATGCCAAACCATTTTTTTTTTTAAAAAAAGCATACAAACCTGTTCCGTTTTCTGTTGACATTACCAGTGATGATATGCAAGCGTGCTGAGAAAAATGAAACAGTTCCGCGATAGGCCCATTGCCCAGGAGGTGCTGTGGGGAATTAACCTCTTACACAACACAGCACATTCCTGGCACCCATAGTTTGCCGGCACACCTGGCCGTTTAAGATTTATTATTTATGAATAACTCTTCACCAATGTACTGGCAGAAGCTGTCAATACAGTGTGTTGTTAGAACATTCCCATGAAGCCATGCAGGCAGTTTTTGCTGTAGTTATCAGCGGAATGCTCATTTAGGGCAGTAATCAAGTTTGGCATTTCGCATTTGAGCAGCAGTCTGGTGTAGTGGTAAGGAGCAGGGCTCATAATCAAAAGGTTGCTGGTTTGGTTCCCCACTGTGCTTCTGCTGTTGTAAGGTACTTAACCCACAATTTGCACAGTAAATATCTAGCTGTATAAATGGATAAAACTGTAACTTATGTAAGTCACTCTGAATAAGAGTGTCTGCAAAATGGCAATAATGTAATGTGACGAGTGCATTAGCAATGGGAGAGGCAAGGATTCATGAGCTGCAACCTGGGTGGAGACATCATGTACCTCCTGGAATTTAACTAATCACATTGACTGGCTAAGGGCAGAAAAGTCATTTGATTGGTTTGTATGAGTCAGCGATTGACAGCGCATGGTAGCCCCACCCATTATGGGGTTGGTGAAGCCTTCCCCATCTCCGGTGTACATCGGGGGAATCCATAAAAGGAAAAGTTATATGATACATTGGTTCTCCATGTGCCGCGTGGTCATCAATGGAGTGCGGTTACAGGAAGGGTGCGCGAAATTATCGGCTGATTTCAACCCGATGAGCCGTCATCCCTCGCTGACACAGACTCTAACAGTAACACCTCCCAGCAGCAAAATGCTGTGGTCTCTGGGCAGCGTGTTTCCCATTATCTTCAAGGAATGGCCCTGTATTGAGTTGTACAAAGATATAAGGATTTGAATCACAGACGATTGTCTCAGTCAGCGCAAGGGCTCGAGTAACAGATGATTATCCTGGTCATTGGAAACTGAATCGCACGGGCCTGTCAGATCCCTTTATAGTGTTCGTCTCGGGTGATGCAAGTTGACTACTGCAGTGCACTCAGAAATATTCTGCGATGAGGCCCGGCAGAGTGCACACATCAAAACCTTTGCAGAACCTGTGCCATTTAAGAATAGCAGATTTACAGAATAGCAGATTTACACAGTAGCCGTGTGGGGCAGTTGTTAATCGCTGGAATGTAGCATGATCAAATCTACCTTTTAATACTTCTGTTGAATCTTAAAGCAAGGTGCACTTAGCACAATTACCACGGCATAAACATACATGCGTATGTAACCGTAAAAATTAGCCTAAATAAGAGCATCCATTAACCAAACCTGAGCGCTTGCATAATTAACTGAGCATCCTAATTTTTCAAGTGCTTATGTCTTAATCCATGTGATTTTGTTAGGAATAGAATCATTAAATACACACACACACATATATGTATACATATATACATACAGAATATACCATATAGTATATGTATAATGATGTCATGTATGTAATGATGTCATTCCTAACAAAATCAGCACAGTTACATCAAATCAAATTATAATTCAAGCCATGGGCCTCCAGATGATCTGTGCTGACAGCTACGGGCAGTAGTACCAGACCCCTTGTGTCCTGAACATGTAATGAACTTGTTACACTGAATAAATTAAACCCCAGGTGCTAAAAGAAATGGCTTTCATATTATAACACTATTTTTTGTTGCTGGGTCAATAGCTATTTTTCCACTGTGTTTAGATTCAGAAGGGAAATGTCAAGTGACAAGTCATGTTAAATTACACTTGGAACGCAGAAATGTTTTATTTTGTCCTTGATTAGATACAAGCCCTTTTTTTGGCAGTGCTCAGTTTTTGCAGTGTAGCAGGTGAGCCCCTCTAACCGAAAGCTACGACTCTGAGGATTTACCGGTACTTATCCTACTGCAGCAAAGCCGATACTCACTGAAAAGCTCAGATGGATTTCCTTCTTTCAGCAAGTTGTCTGAGGAGCGGTGTGTAGCAGCTCACATTCAGACCGGCCCTGATGTTGTGATTCGTTGCTGTGGCTGCAATGAATACCTGGCATGGAGTGTAAACTCATCTCTCACCCTCAGCTCATTTGTAGCCTTGGGGCTTCCAAAGTTTCCATGTATCCGAGAGGCTGCCTTTCCCCCTGCAAAACCACTTACTCCATGGCTTTTGCATGCACCGCAGACCACCTTCAAAACATTTTCTCAATTTAAAGTTTTGAGGGGTTTGAGGTACAGGGAAAGCTTATTTTTTCAGCCAAAAGGTTTTGAAAGGTTACAGTTTTGGGGTTTTTTTATCTTGCAGTAGTGAGTGTTTAAGTATAGTTTTAACTTCTGAATACAGAGAACACATTGAAAAGCACTCCTTTCCTGGTTTTCAAAATTGTACATTGAGACCTTCTCAACACAAGTGAAGAAGCTGATGAACAGAAACAGCACAGAACGTGAGAAAGGAAATGTATTTTTTACAAGTTTTATTGAAAAATGAAGTGAATTCATAACAAAAAATGTATTAATGCAAGTTGGCATACAAATAGTGAAATGCAGTTTGAAAGCTATATAAAAAATCATAGATGTAATATACTCAAAAGGTAAGCTGCCTCACAGAGTGGTCTTCTTCACATTGAGAGGGAAAGACTAGCACAAAAAGGCACGCACTGAAACATGACTTGGTACATAGTAAAAACTGTTTTGTTCAGTGTATTGAATTTTTGGTGACACCGAAGGATTTTGCTGAAAAGAATACATATATTTCCTTTTCAGTAACAGGACATTCTACCAAAAGTCCTATAAAATCTCATGACAACATTCACAACATACATTTTTAAGACACTTTTGTCAAGGGCAACATACATAAAATGCGGACATTTTACATGGCAGAAATGGTAAAATATGTAACCCTTTCCCCACCTCCTGTGGCATAACTACCACCACACACCTGGTCCATTTCTAATGATGTAATTCACAGTGTGTGCAATTTGTCCAATGGCATTCAATCAATGCATATCAAACTTTGATTAAAAAAAACATTCTGATTGGTTGGACGGATGTGCACAAACTGCACTCTTGAGTTTGTGCAACAGAAAAAAGTGAACCATTGGACAAATGCTGTCTTAGAGAATATCACTTATCCTCTCTGCAAGAACACACTCAAGGAGGAGATATTTGTCACAGTCACTGCTGGAGAATTAGAAATGCATAGCTCAAGGATTACGCTCTAATGCTTTCCCAACAACTCTAACAATTCCTTAACTGGACGATTGGTAACCAATGAAACAAATCCGCTCCCCTTTAATCTCCCCTCCTTAAACTGGCCATTTTCAGCAGTAAATAAAGCTTTGGTTTACACCCGTGGTAATGCACCTAACTACAACATTTTAATTGGAAATTCCTGAATAATTGACCTCTAACAGGGGCCGGAAGGAGGAGGAGGGGGCCTTGCCTTCTGTCGTGTAAAGCCATTTGGTTGGAGTTTAACAGGTTTAAAATTTCCACCGCATTGTACACGGTTAGACACAGCACTCTTGTTTTTCTCATGTGGCGATTAAATCCCCTCTGAATGGCTCTGAACGCTGTGTCTTTCCTCATGTTCTGTGGGCACAGCGTGCAGAAGGCGGCCTGGCCACTTTAATGGGCCTGCCGTTCTGTAGATTTGACCATGAAAAAAAAACTTGCAGAAAAAGGAAAAAAGATAACATAAAAATTGAAGGGTTTTTTGTTTAAAAAGCATATGTTAGAGCCATGTTTTAATTACACAGGCTGTGGGTTGACTGAGGTAACAGCACATCTTTTACCAAATGTGCCAATACAAAAATGCATTTTTTCCCCTGAAGACCATTCATCAAAAAATCCTCTAGAGTTGAGTGACATAATTTCCCTCACAAGTGATATGGAAAAGCAAGCAGGTTTGCCATTGAAGCATTCAGCCTGTGGCATCTACTTCAGTTGAATACAGCATTACTTCAGCTTTTAAAGAGTTTTGGTAAAATACAGTAGTGACTTTGTCATATGCTCTCTCAAAAGGGGTGAGTTACAGCTAATGTAATAATGCATCTAAATGAACTCTGGTACACTTTACTGACCAAGGGTTATTATGAACTGAAGGCCATTATCAACTGTGGAAATCCCAGTCTGGTTTTGTGTCAGCAATTCATGGTAAACTGCTTCAACTATGCCTGCAGCACTAGCATCATATGTTATAGAAGATTGCATCATATTCAGTGGCTGTATAAGAACATTTAAATGTGAATTTGCAAATTATTTTACTTTCAAATTATTTAAAAAAGAACAAATAAGTATACTTTATAATATAAAAATACAGTGGTCTAGCAGTAGGTTCTGGGAATATCATAAGATTCAAATTCAGTTTTTAATTAAAAATATAAAATATACAAAAATAGAATATTATATTAGCAATTTGCTCCTCTGAAAGGAAAGCAGCTAAAGCCTGATGGGATACTGAAGGACCTTTTGAAATTAAATAATGTAAATGAATAATGTAGATGAAAAAAAATGGAGATACGGGAGATTAAAAAATACTATTAAAATTCTTCATTACATCAAAACTACTGCAGCAAGTCACAGCTAAAAAGGGTTATGGAACTTGAAATCACTGCTATAAAATTCAGTTTGAAATTACAATTATGTATTTAATGAAAACATTCCTTTGTCATAACCATTGACTTCAAAAAATGAATGTTCTGAATTTATAAAGTGCGTTAGAGCTAGAAATAATATGGGTACACAAGACATTGTTGCTAAGATTATTTTGCATAACTATTATTACAACAACTGTGATCATCTTGATATGAATGTTTGGAATAGTGAGACATTTTGGTCTCATTCTCTTTTTATTTCATATTCCTTATACTTTGGTTACTATTGGTAGGCTGTATAAAAGACTACAGTCTTGTACATACAATACATATACCTGTTATATTCTTAATTCCTCTGACATAGCTTTAACCAAATTCCAAATGATGTCACAATTTGTGTCATTTGTCACGGTGGCACAGAACACCACTTGAATGTGCCAGGCCATTAAGAGGGTACAAAAGTCCAGATGTGCTGGAATTAGCCAATGGACCACAATACCAATCAAAAGAAAACAAAATTTCCACTGCGATTCTCTCTTTTGACGACTTTGCCAGTTCTGGTCACAGAGGTTAAAGATTCTCTAAAGATACTTCAGATTGTGGTCAGGACTGAGTAACTAGACAGTATACAATGTTTACACATTATAGGCTCCTGATTACAGATTTGAAGTACAGGCTATTTTCGGTCCTTTTTGGTCATAAAGGACAATGAACAAGGCACCAAAGAGCACTACAGCTGCAGCTCTGATGGTGTGCATCCATGGTAATGGGAATCATGCGACAGGATTGCTGGGACTTTTGCCCTTTCACAACATATACTGCAAAGCTTGGAGTCAACCAGCGGCGGAGGGCGCGTGCCGGGTTGCGAGGCGTGACGTGAGAGCGTGAAAAACAGTCCTCGTGGGTAGGTGTGTCTGCGCCATGACGTGTCATTAAGCTGACACACTTATTTGAGCCGAGAACCCCCCCCCAGCCCCCACCCCCTTCAGCTCGGTAGGACGGAATGCGGTGCACAAAACTCCGAATGTCCATTTTACTGCTTTTTAGTACAAAAAAATTCATACACTTCAAATGTACAGACACACACATACAGGTACGTACTCACAGGTGCACACAGACTCGCGCTCACACATATATAACTGCATGTCACGCTTTACAAAGAGAAAGTGTCCGCGTCGGTGTGTGGGCAGGGGGTGAGCCGTTGACTGGTGCCATGCCGGAGAAGCATGTTCGCCATTTTAAGTGCTGGTGGCGCAAGCGTCCCGCGGAAGGGAAGGGCTGTGGTACTGTTCTGCAGAGCAGGCTGGGAGTGAGTCGGTCGGGCGGTCCCGCCAGGGCCGGGTCCTTAATTAGGCCGTCTTTTGTTTTTTCTCACTCTGAAACACATGGGTGAGAAAAGCAGATGAGTCGACGAGCATGCTGTGACCTCACAGTTTCAAGAGGTCTGAGACACTGGCAGACGGAGGGCTGAATATCAGCTGTCCTTCCTCTTTGTACAGAGACGCAAAATGACATATTGGCGTTCCCTCTTCTTTTCCGCTCATAGACAATGGAAGCAATTGTTCCGAGGATGCTTTAAATCCACTGAGTGGGCTTAAACTCTTGAACCAAGTCACACCTCTAAATACTGTAGAAATGAAACACAACCACCCTGCATTGCTAACTTACTGAGCCAATGCCCATTAGCCACCATGGCTATCATGGCACTACATATACAGAAACAACCCCACAAGATACAACAGTGTCCTCAAGCAGTTGCTGCTTCTCAGCTGCTGTTCCATTCAAGTCCATTGCAATAAAAAAAGAATTAAATGAATGATATGGTTCAAATATCACTTTATATTATTCTAGCCATCAAACCTTATGAAATGCACTTTACACATTTTTACATAAATGAAAGTGCAGAGGACAGGATTTCTGCCTAACAAAATCCCTGTGATGAATGTATTTCCCTGTATCTTCTGTCAGAATCTAGATTTTTTTCCTGTATCCCTATTGAAGGTATAATACGAACAAATAAATGGTGTTGTCAAGACTTGTCACAGATTTCCATTATTGATTGAACATTCATGTAAATCTATGACACGTCAAGACACACATCTTTTCCTGTCTCCGTTTAAGTGCAGTTCATTTACTTGAAAATAAAAACAGCCATTCAGACACTCCTGGTTTCTAGAGAACCATCATCCCTGCATTGTTCCGAATGAGTCACTGCACAGAGGGGCCATTAGCACCTTGCTACTCTCCAAACAATGCGGGATTGTGCCGGGACGATAAAGAGCCAGTAATATGCTCAGTGAGGACGGAGAGTCCACAGAAAGCTGTCTATTAGTACACAACGGTCCCCTCTTTTTACATGAGTGTGTCAGCATAAAAATCAAGATAGAGAAAACTGGCTCAGAGATGGATACATGTGCTGGATTTTTGTGACACTTTCATGAAATAGCATTTTTTTTATTGTTTTAAACACTATTGAATATTGTGATATATGAGGAGAATAAACCGCAATTGTACTAAGAGTAGAATTTAGAAAGAAAGTTGTAAGATACAGAAGATATTCAGTATCTTGATATTTCATTCAAATAGAAGTGTGTCTGTAAGTCATATAAATACACAGTGGTGGGCCCCCATTCACCAAACGCTTCACCTTGCGTGACATTCGTGAGAAACAGGAAACAGGAAATACCGAGGCCATTTCAATTACCTGTTTTTATGTGATAGATTCGTCAAAAAAGCATACTAAATGGTCCAATCAAATGCCAACTTTGCAATAATGTGTTCATTTTTATGTGATCATTTTTTACAGGACAAGCTAAGAAAAAAAACCTCTTGTGGTTTTCTTTTCACAGTGTATGTTTCCCATTTGCATCAATATGAATCATGCAGAGAAGCGCAAAGCAAAACTCTGCAATGCTCAAGAAATGCATATTTTTCATATTAGAAAAGATACAACAAGGTCAAGGTGCACATGAAAACAGGGGCGTATTTCATTTCCTGTTTCTCACAGTTACCGTGTCTTCTCTTACTTGTCAGGAAGGGTTTCTCCTTACTTGTTAAGAGCATTCTTGAGATATTGCTGCAGCCATTTGGTCTCTGGGTTAATGCAGACCTCTTTGTTGTTCTTCAGCTTGGCACTGTGGGGGGAAAGGGGATAAAGAGAGGCAGAGGATTCATTTCAGTGTTCACAGGGACCCAGGCTTTCTCCCACCCCGGCCCACCCTGCCACCCCCTTATCTGATGACCCATTTGGGGTCTGCGTGCTTCTCGGCTGCATGAATCGCCCTGGTCCATCAGTTTCCACGAGTCTTCCTGTCTCACTTTTCCCACACATGCACTTTGACCTCTCCTCAATATCACTCTCTTACAGTTTGGTTTTCATGCTTTCACAATGATTTTAAACAATGTCAATTTAAGCAATTCAATTCAAATAGTTTCAAATATACTGAGCAGATACAGGAACAATAAATTGTTAACAAATAAAATATATAAGAGTAAAAATTTACCAAAATTTACAAAAATTTACCAAAAAGGATTTGTAAAAAACCTAAGCTCGCCTATGACAATTATATTACAACAGATGCAGCATTTCAACACAAAGTTTAATATTTCATTGCTTTAAAATAGTGATGACGGACACACTGCGTTTAAATGACTGAAGAGTTCTGTTTCCCTCCAATTTAAAATGCAACATGAGCCATCTGGCCCATGCAAGACTTGTGCATTTTATGCAGACACACACAACACATGGCCATGAATGACAGTCTGCCTTCTATTTGAGGGATTATGGTTTGCAGATCGTTTCATCTAATTTTAACAGACCAAAATCACTGCCTCCTGATTGCTCTTCAGTTGTGGTTTTCAGCTGCTTTCCTTACTGAGGGATCTGAAGGATTTTTATCACAATGATTTTTTTTTCTGGAATAAATGTTGCACGCACGCCAGTATTTCCAGTCCACAGGAAATCATCAGAGTTTTTTTGACCCAAGTTGTTTTTTGTGAACTTTGGACATGTTCCACAAGAACTTACAATGTACATTTAAGCAAATTAAAATGAAAAAAAGAGCTTTCCAGTTTAAAGTTTAAATAAAAGTGGACTTCTTAATCCTAAACCTGTGAGGATTTGATGCTCTCTTATTTTTTTGCTTAATATTTTTCAGTCCTGGCATTTCCAACCATTTTCAGACTAAAAATATCAAGCACCATCTGACAAAGAAAGAGCGATTTCACCCTTTTATAGATGTGTTGGAGGGATAAACTATTCAGCATGCTTCTATATACAAGGGCCACATGTGCAACATATTTAGCCAATAACATAAACAAACTAACATATACACTGTGAAAAGTGAGCGCCAGGAGAATGTTAAATTTCTCCAGTAGTGCCGTTTCATGTCACATCTCATTATTCAGAGCTGGGATTTACCAGTGGACCATGCCGTATTTATTTACAGACAGCTGCGCTAAAATAAATCAGAAAACCATCCAGCAGCCTCAAAGGCCCCGCATGTTGCTGCTATTGGTGGTGTTAAGGATCTGAGAGGGCTCTAAGCCCTGCTTATTAGCGAAACGAGGAGTCAAAGGAGCAAATGTTTCTCTGGAGGAAGTTCTCCATTTATTATGGGGGTCTGTCATAAAAGGCGAGCTTTGGACGTTCGGCGGTCCGACACCTCGTAACGCGTTTGTGGTCCCTGAGCCACCACGGCACAGCGCCCCATTCAGCGTTAAGATTTCACACCCAAGAGCCAAAAGGTCACGTTAAAGCAAACGACCTCAAACGAGGTCGAGGACTGCACTCCTCACACGGACACCAGAGTTAAACATGCTCCTTGTACGGTGAAAAAAAAAAGAACTGCATTTCCACGTGAAACCTGTCGCTGAACCAAACAAACAGCTTGCATGTTTAAAACGAAGGGCTTTTAAGATAAATCTGAATTCCCTGTTCTCAAAATTAACACAACCAAATCAGCTAGTTAAATATAATTTGTAACAGATGGGACAGACCTCCCTTTTTAGGAGGGGTGGGGGGGGGGGGGTAGATGACTAATCCATCAGGTTTTAGTTTTGATCTGTCTCCAGGTTATCAGTCTAGCCCACGTGCCTATCTAATTGAGCTGTTGGTGGTTGGAGGTCCAAAATGAGGTCAGCAGGGGGTAATGACTTCACAGCAGGTCAAGACCAACAGCAATCTAAGAGGACAGTCTTACTGCTTTCTTTCATTTGCGAAGCTAGAAATATCGGGGGATCAGTCCTGTGTCCCGCTGCTTTTCTGGCTTGTCCAGGTTAAACTGAAATTTTCTCTGACTGGTTTCTCTCTTCACTAACCTGTTGCCATTAGCAACTTTTGCAGCTTTGAATTTGTGAGTATGCAGAGTGAACAGCATTTTGTGATAACAGAAACTGAAAAATAAAATCTACTCTATGAGAGAGAATGGTATGTTTGTGGGGGGGGGGTGAAAGGGCAATTACTTTGACCCTTCATTATTATTTCCTGCTCAAAACAAAAACAGCTTCCAGCTCTCTATGTCTCCCTTCCTCTCCTTGCCTGTGACTGTGTGAATATGTCCAAGTATGGAACATGAGACACCAAAGCAAGCTTCACTACATCCTCCCTCATCCCAAAAGGGAGACTGCCTGAAACGGAGGATAAGGAGCCAAACTATTTGGCAGCAGTGTAGCATAGTGGTATGGTGCAAGGCTTGTAACCAAAAGGTTACCAGATCGATTCCCTGCTGGGGCACTGCTCCTGTACCCTTGGGCATGGTACCTAACCGAGGATTGCCTCAGTAAACATTGAACTGTATGAAAAGATAACATGTAAATCTGTAACATATCTAAGTCGCTCTCTATAAGACTGTCTGCTAAAGAAGAATAATGTAATGTAGCTAAAGGCTGTTCCAAGTGGGATGCGCTGTCGTTAACATGTCCAGAGGGGAGGGGAGAGCAGGGGCTGGGCGGGTTCGCCCCAGTCGAGGCACGGCTGTACTCACATGACTTGGAATGGGCAGTTGGGGGTCTGCAGGAACTTGAGCTCCCGGATGCTGCGCTGGGGGACGGTGTTGTGGGTCGTGCGGCACCAGCACCTCTCCACCAGGCTGATGGGTTTGGCTGGAAGGGAATTTTGGAGAGAGAGAGAGAGAGAGGGGCGTGAGATTACCCGTCCTTTTCTTACCACGGCTGGGACAGACCACCCCATTTTCCACTGCAAACGCCCCCAAATACAAATTTCACTACATTTCACTGGATTTCACTGCATTTCATTGTATTTCAGTACCGATAACTGACAAAGACAATACTGATGAAGGAAGCAACTGAAATCATGCTTTTAACCATGGCAAAATAGCAAAAGGCTTATATCACTTAACAATGCCTGTCTCTGGACAAGAGCAGAAGAAGAGTGAAATTTAGAATAAACTATGACTAACAGAATAAGTATGGCTTTTGTGCATTTTGTAACATTTCTTTCTCTCATTTAGTTTCTGCACCGTGGAAAAATCTATACTAAGAGCCTATAATATTCCCCACTGTAGAGCCCATTGCAAAACAGAGCATCTGCAGTTTCAAAATGCAAGGATCACTTTATCCACAATAAGTTATGCTTGTCATGCCCTAGTTTGTTCCAGCACTTAAGATCCTGTGAAAATAAATTAATAGTATTCTTCAGCCTTGCAAATGGCTGCAACCACATATACAAATATTTGGTTATGGTATGGTGGTCTTAATAATAGGCATGATACGCACATAGAAACGACAGCAAAATACGTATCTTACAGCATTCTGTTAAATTACATTTGACCGTGGTTCATAGGAATATAATGTAATATTCCCTTTAAAATCTATTTTTATATCTAAGTAGCAAGTACACAGTTGTGCTTCTGCTTTATCCTAGCCAGACCACGCATTGTTCCTTGTCAATAACCATGCGATGGAGAGCTATGCTTGTTTGACTCCAATTGCACCGCTAAGGATGCATGCACACGCACATCTAAACAACATTATGTAATTACAGATTTGTAAGCGCAACGGATAAACAGTCATGAGATATTTGGTTTAACAAATTAAACCAACATCGTGGCATTCAAACAATTCACTTGTGTAAAGAAACGTTTTTATCTGCGTTCCTGGCTGTCAAACAGATGCAATCGCTCAATGACCTGGATTTACGACGGCACGTAAAAGGTGATCGAAAGGAAAGAGAATGACAATTTATTCCTTGCAACGCCTTTATTCGTGTTTATGGCTCCAATGCTTTTCATGCATCTTAAGAGGCTTTCGAAGCGAGAAGGGTCCTTGTCCCTCTAGATTCACTTTAAATGTTCTTGAGACACTTTCAAGATGGAATCAACGAGCTAGGGGAAAAAATCAGATGAAGTGCATTCCTTGAAAGCTTGCGCATAGTCTAGTACTTAAACAGGTACGGTCTTCTTTCTCGAGGTAGAAAAGCTGAGAAATTCCATTGCATTAAAAATTCTAATTCACCTCCTCCCCCACACCGCAGACTAAAAGATGCTAATTATTTTCTCACGTTATCTATCGCGATTATCATGATAATAACAGGGTCATTAAGCCCGCACAAAAAAGCTCACTGAAGTGGGGATCTACTGCTATTAGGTCTGTTTTGTTTTATCCCCCAATTAGTGGGTAATTAAAGGAAAGCATCAGAGTAAAACAAATACACATATTAACCAGCTTTTTGAATGCATCGCAGGCTTGCCGCGATAGAAACCTACACATTCCGCAAGGCTTTGCGGTTTTATGTTAAGTGTGCTCGTGAAACATCTTTGTGAATAAATGAGTTAGCAGTAAATTAGTACTATGCAATGTTCAAACGCATCTGTAAGGTTGTTAAACGTAATTTAAACCTGAATAAACTGTACGCCAAAGGCAAACACAATCCATAAAACACGCATTAAATAACCATTATTATCCAGGTGTAATTTCTGCATCATCAGATAATTATTTAATTCAAGCCACAATCTGTCAATACCAAGTAGCGCTTAAAACCTTAAAACCCAGTTTAACACATCATGCAAACCTAGAGGATAACAGTAATCATTAATTCAAAGAGCAGCTTAATATCTTAAATCTTTACAATGTTGAAGTCACTAATCAATGAAAAACCAAGCGATCCACCTGGGCCGGCTATGGCTATAGCTGACAGCAAGACAATTTAAAAAAAAATAATAAAACATACCGACTGCCATTCATCAGAATCCCCCCAAATGAACTTCGTTTCAAAGCAGTGCATAAGAATCAATGTAAACATGCAGACCAATACCGCACAACATGGACCGCCAGCAGCTGCATCGCGCATCTCTCCCCAGCGCTGCACCAGCCACGGAACGTGCCATTCGAGGGCGCGCGGTTCAGCTCCCGTCCCTAACTACAGCCTCTGAGCCCATCCAAACTCACCATGTGACACATGAGTGTACATAACCGCCGTCAGCAGGGTTATCACCGCCAGCACTTTGAGATCCATGGTGGGTGGTTTCTGGGGCTTTTTCACTGCTAAATTCCAAAGCAACTGTGGCAACAGCGCGCTGCTGCCGAGCGCTATAAATTTACAAGCAGCAGGCGACTCCCCCTCGCGGGGAGAAACCGGGGCGTGGCCTAGCGGTGATTTATCGCTGTTGGCACGACAAACTTCCTCGATTAAAACATTTGGCATGAAATCAAGGGCAGATCGTCAGTGTAACTTTCTCGGCGTTTTCCCTGCGCACAAGACCCCCGCGCTATTTGCAGTACAGGGCTCCCACTGTTATTTCAGTATTGTTTCGTTTATACCGGCTGGTCTGTTATTATTTACAGGGACATTGCTATCGTCTGTTGACTTGAAGTCCCGCTATCAACTTTCCCAGCCCTGGTCCCGTGACGAATGCATGCATATTTTTGTTTTTTGCTGAGTTTTCAGTATCGGCGGTCACATATGTAAACTGCATACCATTCATTGCTGCTACTACATTCTCTGTGTGTGTTTAAAGATAAATTGACTACACATGATGCTGTTTAGTCGTGGTAATTCTTTTAGAATTTCCCACAATTCTGTGAGGTCGACGAGAGGCTTGGAAATAAGTCTGAAGGAGGTTGCATGCCTTTCTTATGCACAGTTCCCATGAGCAAAGAATCCTTTTCTAGTTTTGCTGTACGAAACCTATTGCAACACAGCTAATAATAAAATTAGCAAATGCATTGTACTCAAACAGGTGTAGGGAAAATAAATAATAGGCACAGGAGTGTGATTCCTGTGTAGCTTTCCTCAAAACACTCAGCATGACCCTTTGGTGGAGCTTTCCATTCGGACCTCCACTTTAATTCGGTATTTAATGGCAAAGAATGATCTGGGTGTATAACTGGACGCAGATGTCTGCTCTGTTTCCATGAATTGGCTGTTACCCACTAAAACAAAACTGGGTGTCAGGCCAGACATTTTCTATAGCAAAGCTGGAGGTTTGGGGCAGCTTGAATAAAAACACCCCTGAAAAGAGGATCTGTAAAGGTTTGAGGCTTGCATTTAAGGTCAGTCACTGGTGAGCTGATCTTTTTTTCATAATTTTGTTTTGTTGCTTAGCCAATACAAAATGAAGCATACAAAATGTTTTGCATGCATAAATCATTCTGTGGATTATAAATCTTAGATGGTGTTTATTATTTGCAAAGGGGCGAAAAATTATGAGAAATGTTTGGTTGTAAAAATTTAGGCTGAGGTGTGGAAATCCAAGACCTATGAATATGACATTTCTGTAACACAGTTAGTGCCTCTCATTATTTCCTCTGAGACCACGTTTTACATCCACCTAGATCAACACTGGCATGGAATATATTCATGAAGAATATTCAAAAATGTGCTTATGGGTGTATATAAAAGCTCAGATTGCTATAAATGAAGATATTGTTTTTTGATTTGTCACAGCTGCATACCAGGAGCATGTCTGAGAGAGTGTGAACACCAGACAGATCATTTCTCTAAAACTCTGGAATGGTGGCATGGTTCTAACAACCATCTGGTTTTCGGGGGGGATGCAGATGCCATTCAACAAGACAGCCCTGAAGGATTTCGCACCCGGGGCTGAGATTGTGCAGAGCTATCTGGGCTCAGCAGAGCAAAAGATGACAGAAACGCCCTCCGCATGCTCCTTTTGACCCTGGTGACAGCGAGGCCACTTGCGTCACACGTAAGGTCAAAGGGGGGATGTCTGCTGGCTTGGTGTAAAGTTTCACGGGCCCCCTTCTTCTCTCGCTGTGGCCACAGACTCCCCTAATCGCCTGCCTCCCTGGAACACAGACTGTCAGGGCTATGATCCCTGTGTCGACACATAACTGAGAACCTGTATATCGTCATACTTTAACAGCTATTAGAAGAAGAAAAACATAGCCTTTGCTTCAAATAGAATGTGAGCATGTGTTTGTTGTAAATTATCTCCTGTTTTCTTTTACATTTTTTGGAAAAGTTGTGAAGCACACACTTTTTTTTTGCTATCCGTTTCCAATGTACATATTTTTATGTTTCCTAAACTCTAAATGAAAATAACCTTTGCCTTTGACTTGTAGCCTTCTACTTGCCACTGAGATGTTAAAGCAAACAGCTTGTCATCGAGTAAGTCCAAAAAAGCGATTCATATTTAAGAATTAAAAAGAAAAAAAAAACAATACCAGGTGTTACTCTGCTGAGAAAGCCAGAGAAGAGGAAACAAACCCAGACACCCAAATAATCCCTTCTTTGTTTTTTTTTTTTTTATAGCAAGTTTATATCACTTTCATGCTTCATCTGAAAATTAGGATGTCAATCAATACCTTGATATTGCTTAATATAGAAATCCTTTAATATACATGTCATATGAGTAGCAGTTCGACACTGCACACCACAGCAGTCAAACAAAACCTCTTAATCAGCAACTTGTTCATTTTTTCCCCCGTATAGGATTTGTGCTTCGGTTTAAGGAGCGTGTGAGGTTTATTATGCCTGCACACAGTGTTAGCGTTTGTAAGGCTGTAGTTTACTGTGTGGTGTCAGGACATCTCAGGATGAAAGGCTTCCCTCTACTGGTCTGCAGTTTGAATAAATAAATAAAACACAGTCACTGTAATCTTGTGTGAACAGAAAAAAATATCCAACTTCGATACCACAGAGAGAGGAGGCTGTACATTAAGAATTTATTTTTACAGCTTCTGCTATGTGGAGTTAAGAAAGCTAAACCACTCAAAAGAGCGGGTGCTGAAATTCATATATAATGTGTCCGAATTCACTTATTTAATCATATACACATATTTGCCTTGATGAATTAAAAAATGAATAAAAGGGAATTGCTGATAATCTCAGATAAAAGAGCTATAAGAGATCTGTCTGTAAGCTTGTCACTTCCATTAATCTCAAGAGTGTTTTAGTGGGCACTGGTAAAGGTCACTTCTAAGCTCTGTAAACAGACGACCTGATGGTGGAAATTGGGGTCTTGTTATCAGTTAACACTTTTTGTCTGGGCTTTAACTGGGTTTTGTCAGCTCCAGTTGAATGCTTTTCTGGGCCCCCTGCAGACTATGGCTGGGCCAGCTATCTACATCTCAGACATGCTTGCTGGGGGTCTCTGCCGGGGGGGTCCGAATTGCCAAACGACGCCATTCTTTCAAAGAGCCAGGCACAGCCGTTTGGATGCGCCCATGCGCTCAGGCCTTTTTGTTTTGTTTTGTTTTAGTCTTTCGATTGCACGCTGTTGAGGAAAAAGGCTTATATTCAGTTAGTTTGTTCTTTTAGTTTTCACTCTTGCTGCTGCTGTCTGCTGATCATGTTAAGTTTTTTTAACCATTCTTTTACGTGTTTGTACCACAGGATGACCAAGTTAGGAAAATTTGCACTTTTGCAAATTACACACTAATGTATGCTTTTTCCTGCTTTTAGAGAGAAGGACTGCCATGGCTGAGTGCTTTGCTGTGCCCCGAATCACATTTAAAATATCAAATCTCTCAGGCAATGAAAAAGTGAGTTTGCTATGTAATTATTCATGACAACCAAGGACAACATTAAGAAGAAAATGTATCCAATCATAACATGTTCCTCCTTATTGATGTTGACTCTCAAAATACAATGTTCTTAATTCTAATTTGAGCCCATTTGCAACTTTTTGTGTCTTTATAGAGTAATTCACTGGTGTATTAGCTGGTTTGCATACCTCTAGAACAACTTGTGTACATTTTGAATTCCTGAATTCTCAACTAGGGTGTTTAGAGTTCACTGTTGCATGTTGAAGCCTGGCAAAGAACATCACCACCATGAAAGGATTTTTTTTTCAATAAAGACACACATATGCACGCACACACAGATGCACAGCCACACCCATGCACTCTCTCACACACACACATATACACACTCACACATGCACACATGCTCACACACACATACATGTGTACACACACACTTGCATGCATGCACACACAGTCACACATGCACATAGACACACACATACATACTCACACACACTCGTCTGCACAAGTATGCTCTCACACACACACACACACACACACACACACACACACATACATGCATAGACGAACACAGCAGCTTATAGATGTGGTCCCTCTATAGTAAACTCATCAAGAGCATAGTCTCACACGTGTGCTGTTGCCATGGTCCCCCCTGAATCAGAGATCTCTGAGCTCTGTTTACCCTGCAAACTCTGAATGCTGCTTAGATTGAGTCCTGGAATGAAGATGAGGGTTCGGCTGTGGCTGAACGTCACGGTGGAACTACTCACTCTTCAGGAATTCGGCAGGACCCAGTCCCAATGAAAGAAATCACCCGTGAGGCTGTAACAGGAAGGACACATTGTGAAAGAGAGGTGACTGAGTGGTCTGGTTCTGTGAGCGCGCGGTCCCAGGACCGCACGGAGCGGGATCGGACGTGGTCAAGGCAACCCAGGTGATCCCCTCTGTTTCGGCGTCCTTTCATATGAATAAGAAACCGTTCTCCAGAGAAACGGGGCTCACGTCTTGACAGCCTGACTGACGTCGGCTTCGGTCCTCTGAGCAGAGAGAACAAATCACAGCTCATGTTTTATACTTTGTCGGCAGCCCCATGGCAACCAGAGTTTCGGGTCAAAAACTATGGAAGACGTGTTGTAGTTTCAACTGATGGAACGGCAGAATCCAGACATGGGCACAGAATAAGGGATTTCTGAGAACCAGCACAACATTACCTTAAAAAGGACATCACACTGTTAATGTGTTTAGTCTAGTGAGCCCAATGACTACCTAAGGTGTAAACGTCTTGCTGGCACCATGTTATATCTCTAAGCTATTACGACCACTGTGATAAATGGCTATCAGCAATTATTAGGGGGTGACATCACTGATTATTAGTATCTCTATATAAGCAAATAACATAAAACTGTGAAGTCAAAAATCATGAAAAGCAATATATCTGTAAAGAAGGGGAAAACTGAATCCAAATGGATAGGTCTGATTATCAGGGATTGTCCTTGGCTAGATAAAGCTGTAAATTAAATTAACGTGAATTAAACAGAAATTTGAAGAGATGAAGGGACCCTGGGTATGGTATTTCAGAGACCAATATATATTCAAATCATAAACATTGGGGAATAAATGTGTGAACTTGCCTTTTTCAACTGGAGGGCCCTTCTGTGAATTATCACACTAATTAGGTGGAGATCCATGCCCACACAAACTGTACTGGCATATCAAAAATGAAACATGATTTGGGCTCCTGAGTGACTCGGTCAGCAAGGAGGACAGCTCCAAGGGATGGCTGAGACCCGCAGCTCCAACTTAGCTGGTGACTTTAGTCTGGGCTGTGTCATTAACCAGCTGTGCCTGTGATTCCTTATCAGCAGGAGACAATTGGCTTTGTTCCACTAGGGTAGGGTATGCTTAATTCAGCTTGGGTTTGTTAGGTCACCAATGCATTGGCAGCTTCATTGGGTCGCTGATTGTCATCAGTGATTAGCGATATGGTAATGTGTGACTCAGAGTGCGAAAAATATCTTGCTGTTTATTTCATGTGTAGCATTCCAATGTGTTTTGGATTCTCTGATCTAGTGACTTGATGTACAATAGTATACTTGGCTTCCCTTGTCTAGTCAGGCTACACTTAGTTAGGGAAGGGCCTGAATAGTTTTATGCTCACTCTCACTGGTCTGGGAGTGTTGTTAGCCTTGTCTGACACTATTGTTCATTCAGCTTGAACAGATACCCTTCCGTTCTTTTCTGCCAGAAGTCGCTCTGTATAAGATCGTCTGCTAAATGAATATAATGTAATCTAATTTATAGGTGTAGCGGGCAAATGTATGAGCAGAATGGCTCAGTAAATGTGACATGGCGAACTGGCAATGTGTGGTTAAAAGGGGGGGAGAGAGAATCCACAAAATTACAAAAGTAAAACCCGATTTTTTTTAATCCATCACAGATGGCACCAGTTACACAAAAAGGTTGTGTAATGATGTTATAGTGGAATGAGTGGCATTCAAATCCATTACATCAAGATACAGTATGTCATAGACAGCCAACAGTGAAAATGCCAGGCAGGAATCTAAGCGAGCAGTGATTTTTCAGGGGGAAGTGGAAGATCCATAAAGATATCAAACCTGGATCTGGGAGAAACTTGTGGGTGTTAGTGGTCTGAATAGTGCACATCTGGAACATCTTAAGCCAGAGTTAAAATAGCAAGGACAGCTTGCTGTGCCCCTGCGCCAAAAAACAACATGAGCTTGCGTGGTGGCTGGGTGAGGTGCGTTTGGACGAGCCCTCTGTGGTTTTGGGAGCAGCTTCCCGTCCAGCAGCACAGCTGTGATTGGGCCAAACCGGGTACCGCGCCAAGGTGAGACCTGTGACGTGATCCCTGTTCAGACAAGATCACTAGGCGTTTCGAGATCAATTCATTCCTCTACGCCAGGCAAGCCCTCACATTGTGAAAACAATTACAATCACTGAGGTGCCCCACCTCCCTTCAAACATTTAGCATTCACATATTGTAACATAGTTATTGTGGAGAAATATATAAGCCCCCTGCTATGTATAGCAGAAATCTAAGAAGGTCCAAGGCCAGAGTTTTAAATGCAATGACATGTTCCTACATGAGCAAACCATGTAAAGCCAGGTCCCCTGGCTCTAATCACACATGACAAGAGAGACGTATATAGCTAGTCCTAATGCATTGCAATTTGCTGGCCATAGTTCTGCCAGTACCTGCTATACTGTATGTCACCAGTTACAACTCTGCCACCTTCACTGTGGGACAAGCACTGTAGATAGGATGTTCATGCATATATGAGGACACATGCAAAGCAGCAGCCAGGAACTTTAAAGGAACGTAATACACTGCTGCCGGCAGTTCACAGTTTCCCTGATTTTCCCCATCAGCAAAGGGACAGAGGAACACATGAGGGCGTTTTAAAATGTGAATTGCAATGATCTGATCTGAGGAGCCACAGATTGAAAACAGGTGGTGACCATTTCATGATGTGTCATCTGTTGCCGTGCGTTACGGTGCTCTGCCTTTTCCTGCTGCTGATAACATAGCCCAAATAGACCGGGCCAATAAGACCATGGGAATTTTCCTCTTCTGAATGAATGATAAGTTGAATTGCTTTAAGCCATAAAGCTGTTTGATGATGAAAACATTTTTCTAACAAGCGGAGCGCTGTCGTGATCACTACCATATCCTTGACCCCCACATAAAGGCATAATCATTTCAGGTTGTATGCTGTTGAAGAAAAAGAAGGCTATGGTATGACCAGGTCTTAAATGTCTTGGGAATATTATCTACAGCTGAGAGCTATTCAGGTCTCTGTCGGGCTGCTAGAATTTGTCCCATCAGCTGCCTTTGGTGAAAGTGTGCAATATTATTGAAAGAGTTAATGGACTTTGATATGCTTGCATGAGATTTTCTTTGGCTTCCTCTCTGCATTTCAAATGCTAAATGGCACTCTCCCGTGCCGTTTCAACTCCATATGCCGTCAGAAATCTATCAAAGTAAAACAACAACAAAACATTGAGTTCTCTAATGTGTACCAAGGAACAAACAACGTCAGCCTTGTGTAATGTTGCTCAATCGGGTGTCTTTAAAAGGGACTGTGCTCTGTTCACACATTTACATCAATGGCAAAGGCTGGCATGATTGTGTGTGAGGTGGGGATGCCTTTCAGCTTTGGCTGATTTTCAGCTGTCACTCAATCACATAATGAGGTGGAGCTGGTGTAGCATACCAAGAGAAAAAGCTGGAAAAGGGGAGCGATGGCCATACATACAGTACGCGTCTTCAAGACAGCAAAAGGAAGTGTCAGCATTACCAAGTCATTACCAGTGAATGAAAGGCCTTCCTAAGAGGTTAAAAGGGCTTCAGATTGAAAGCAAATGTTTTGCTGTTTTGTATTTACTATTAACTACGTGACAGACAATGATTTCCATATTGTTAACTCTTTGTCAGATTGAAGGCAAAGAGTAAGATGTTTGACTAAAAGGAGCCTGTTCTTAAATTCCTATCGCTACCCATGGACTTAATATCCATCTAATAGGTCTTATTTCACATTCCACCTCTCAACAGCCATGATATGTTACAGGGCTCTGAAAATGCGACAAACCGCAGTTTGCTATATGGCCATTGGACAAAAAAGAGATTTACTGTCCGTTTTAATCTTTACAAAAACATATCCCAGATGAGTCCAGCTAATAAATCTTTACACATGATACAGCACGACACATCAAAGGTAATATAAAACAGACCAAAAGTGGCACAGATTTCTCATATTTTTTGCATTTTTTTCCAGAAATAAAACCAGCCCTCTATCCATTACTGAAGCAAAATATGAGTTCTGGCAATATACTGGGTAGATCTGGCCTAGCAAAGTCAGTATAAGTATGATTAATATACACTGGTCCATTGTAATAATTATTTTTTCTGTTGGCAGTACACTGTAATAGGTTCAGAGCATGAACAAATTATTACTGCAGATGGAACGGACAGTGCTTACACCAGTGATTCTCTCCAAACTGGAAGGGTACTGACATGTTAATGTTCTTCTAATGTTGCACATCAATTTTAAATTAAAAAACACATAAATGACCCATGGTGATGCTGGCTGTACATGCATGGTCGAGAGCTTCACTGATTGCAACAATATGATGTGCAAGTGAAATGTTTTCTGTACAGATTAAAAGAGAATCCCCAAGCCCATACACGAAGATGTCATTACATAGCACAAATTGTCCGAGTGGCATCCTCTGTATTTACATTACAGACTATCTATCTTTAAAAGTTTCTAGGAAATACAAGGAATTCTCAGTTAAGAAAAAACAAACCTTTACACATTCAGGGGGTTCATTCCCTGATTTGATCTCCTGATGCAACACTGGCAGAAAAGAAATGAGCCTAGGCAATATAAACAGAATCAAAGATAATTTATATACTGCCCAGATCTCTGGCCCCTGTGCCTCAGATATTTGCCTCTGTCATCTGTTCTTCCATGTCTGTGAGGTCCCAGTTTGTAACAGTTTGCTTCCTTTGGATATTCTGTCTTTGATTATAACTCCTTAATGCATATTCATGATAAGCGAGCAAACCAGAACACTTAGAGCTTCAGTAATGGCAGAGTTAGAATTTGGAATATCTGGCCAGTAAGTAGAATATCTGTGACACTATCTCTAATCTGGTTCAAGCAGGCCTCATGGAGAGCAAATTATTTTTTCTTTGAAAGAGAAGGAAGAGGTCCTGGCTCGGTACCATTACCTGTTCCTCTGAAGGATGGTGTGTTTACCCATAAAGCACAGCTGTTTGCAAGCCTTGTCCCAAATCCAAGGGGATCACTTCATCAGGGGGCAAAACCCTAAGCATGAGTTCATATGGCGCTTTTGACTACCTCAGAGAAACCAATCCTCTCCTTGTATTAGGCCAATTGAACTGTTTTATTCTCTGTGCGCTGAGTAGGTTGGCTAGACTGTGCGTCTTCAATGTAAGTCTTTTTCTTATTTCATTTTGTCTTTCAAAATTTTCACCAAAAAACTTGGCCCAGATCAGGCACAGTTTTAATGCAAGCATTCAAATTACTGTAAACACTCCAGAAATTGGCAGGGCGATTGAGGATTGTTTGAGGGAACTTGGCGTTCAGCCATCTGAAGATGCTCATTGATGTTTTACTTCCTAACGAAACAGAATGATTCCCATCCCCAACACCCCCCTCCATCCCCCGCACCTCCTCCCCCCTCCGCCCCCTTCTCTCTCCACCCCCCACCCCCACCCCCCACCACTGCCCCACAGCTATAAACAGCATTAAATCGATTTTCCATTTAGATGAGTCTAAACATGACACTAATTTGTAATAATCCCACGCGTGCTTGGATATGCCTGCAAATACAGCGTTTGCCTTACATAGTCATCAGAATCGGCTGACCTTGGCTGTGCCCATTGGTAGGATGTTCCCATGACACGGGTCCTCTGGCAAAGTCAAGAGATGAGCATTCCTTTTCCTTTCTTTTACATCCCATCTTCAGTTCAAAATTGTGCCTTTTTTTTCAGCGAATAGGATGCTCACTTCTGGTGCTATATGAGCTCTACTCCCCTCTCTGGATCCCAGCTGTGACTTCAGCCAAAGCTGTCTTGAAACCCACAGCGGCAGACCACATTGGCTTTATTCCACTAAGGAAAAGAGTGGGTATGTCAGCAGCGATTGCTCTTCTCTCCGCTCACTGGCACCTTGTGATTCATCAGATGCCTACAAGCTGATCAGATGATGTCAGTAGAGTAAAGCCTGTCCTCCAGTGTACTTCCCTGTGTAATCTGTAGTGAGAAAAATGGCTGTTGACTGTGTGTGAGTGGATCAAAAGATTGCATTTGTCTCCCCTCAGTACATTCATCATCCTTCATCAGGTGCAGAAGTTGTCACAGTGAGATGAGCATAGTGCACAATTAGCAATTCCAAACTAGGGTTGAATAAAAGCATGCCCGTAACACCTACCACAATCCACTACCTTCTGTATACTTCCATCACCCCCCAAGTCTCTGGAGCCAAACCCCAGGCCTCTGAGAAAAACAATGTGTAAATAGTACAGAGACATCCTGGCCACAAAACATGTGGGTGCATGTTTCGTAATTTGGAGACATATTTACATTATTTACTTACCATATCCCCTTATCCAGTGCAACTTACATAACTCTTTATGTAAGTATCCACAGACAGTATCCCACCAAAAGTCATGGGACATCTGATTGCAGGAAAGAGGGTGTGACTGTGGGTGGTTAGAAGAGAATATAACATCATTACATTGTGGGGGCCACAGAGCCCCAAACCTCAACACAGCACAGCTCATCTTTGGGATGAAGTGGAACACAGAATTAAAGCAAGGCCAAAACGGTCCTCTTCAGTGGTGGAGCTTACTAATGCTTTTACAGGGAGGAGTGGAACACAATGCTACCAGCTTTCACCCAGAAATTAGACAGTCTTCCATGATGCATTGAAAACAGTCATTAAGGCCAAATGCAGGCCAACATGCTACTCATTTCTTGGAGTAAGGACACGATTGATTAATAACTACCCATGTCCCTTTACTTTTGGAAGGACAGAGCATTATATATTTACACAGCTGGATATTTTACTGAAGCAGTTCAGAAAAATGTATCTTACTCAAGGAACACATCAGCACTGCCAACACTTGGGATTCAAACTTGCAATCTTTCAATTGCAGGCAGAGCTCATGGCTTTACCACCTAACCATGCTGTCACCCCATAACAAACCACCCTATTTGTGAGGGAGGGGTGGAAATTAGGGAGTTACATTGGAGGTAGCTGAAACACGCTCTCCTACACAGAAACCAGATAAGTCCTTAAATTGGGAGCCTTGAAACAAAGCTGAAAACTCAAAGGAGAAAAAAAGAAAGGTTAGTGGCAAGATGCTTTCCCAGCCAACCTTAATATGAGGAAACCATTTTAGCATCCAGATTAAAGGAAGTTGAAATTCTTTTGCTGAACAACAAACATTCAAAAAGAACAGTAATAGGCACGCCGCATTACAACCTTACAAACCAGGCAGTGGAGACAATGAGTTTGTTTTGTCACTGAAGCTAAAACCCACCAAGAAATGTGCACCAGCTTTTAGTTTTAATCACAGCTTTCTTGTTACGCTGTGGAACTGGTACAAATAAAAACTTTTTTTATACCTCAGCTGGCCCAGTGCAGCGTTTGTCCGGGAAAAGGGCTAAAGTGGGTGACGCTGTTCCCATCATCCACAGGAACTTAAGTAAAGCTGACGGTCATAGCTCTTCTCCCAGAAATTTCTCTAAGGCTGACGACCTTAGTGGCGTGGGGGGGGTTATGCATGGCTGCTTGGACTTTAGGGGTGTCTCTGTTCAGACAGTCCTGTGGGTTTATGGTAGATGGGTTTGTACTGACATCCACTATTCAATTGCAACACAAAATAAAGAAATTACAGGCAGAGCACCATACTGCATTACAGTTGTTACCGGATTCCAGTGGTTATGCACATCTAAAAAAAATAAATTGAAGCGGAATGGCGTGGTCAGTGCCATTACAGGCTCACAGCACGCACGCAAACTCATCAAATCCAATTACATACGATGAACCTGCATCAGCGCACACAAACAGCAGTACTCTGGGGTGTAGAGGTTAGTAATATACATTATCTACACACCAGTTTTAAGGAACAGTCTAAACAGTTCTGCAACATACATGAAAAGTCATACGAAATATTCCTGTTGATTTGTTTCCAATATATTTTTAACTTGCAAATGAATTCTTGCTCAAGAGATGAACATACTGTCCAACTTCACCATATGGCAGTGGTAGCTTCAAGTATCCAAACATAAGGCAGGCACTGCATGTAGGTCTATTATAAGTAATGTAATAGACTAGACTATAGACTATATAATAACATTGTATCGGACCACTAGCACTCAGAAAGGCTGTGATTAATGGGGGGCTCTTATCTTCTGAGAGTATTAGGCAGTTTCTTTGATATTACTTATGCTGTGAATAAATAAACTAAAACAAGCCATTTCCTATTTTATTCCAGTAAAATTATAAAGGAAATGCTGAGTCATATTAGGGTTCTGAGAGGCACAAGGCTATTGGAGGATCAATGTGGGGGTGGAGTGTCACTCTGCGGTCAGACGGTGGGCTGGCTAAACACAGGGGGGCATGGACGAGACTAATCTATGAATCACAGAGACCCGGAAAGTGACAGATATAGTGTTGGGGGGGACCAGTGGCATCGTTAGGTCCAATGTGATGGAAAGGGCTATACTGAGTGCAGTTCAGCTTTGGGAGTATACATATATTTGTGTTGTATATTCAAGTGTTGAAAATCTGTTTTTTTTTTATAATCATGTGTAAAGTTTTGCAATGGTACTCTCTTCAAATGTACGTTACAACCTGAAGTTTCTGTCCTTGAGTTTTTCAAAAGAGTTGGCAACTTTGAACACTTTAAGTTTTTCTACTTTGTTATCTTTACCAGTGTAGACAAAATCCTGGTAATATCATGATACCAAGACCAAAACTAGTCAAACGGTAATAAACTACAAAACAGAATTACGCTATCAACGTGGAGATACCACTAGTAGTGGCAATACCACTACTAATCTGCCATGGATTTGAACACCTAAAAGCCCACTGGCATCTGACCTGTTTTAGAATCAGTGAAACCACTGAGGCACCACCGAAACAAATCTAATACTTTGACCATTAATTGTTTAACTATATACACACAGGAATGAAATTAAGAGGACCACTGAGCAGTGTTGTTTTGTTAACCAAAGCAAACTTACTTGGAACATGAATGCAAAGGAAATAAATCCACTAGTAATGGGGTAATGCATCATCTTTACGAGTCATCAAATGATTCAGTTTTATGCTGTTTTTGCTTTCAGGAGCCATTGAAAATCATGACAGCTGACTAGTTAAGCGGCTAAACCCCCCATGTCTTACATGTAGGTCTAAGAATCTATCAATCAGCACTTACAGAGCAGACTGAAATATTGAGGGGATGATCATTTTGCTGAGGGTCTGGTCTCTGTTACTGTTTATTTTGCCTCTCTGTTAATGAGTTTAGTGATTCATTCACTAGACAGATGCCTTCTGGGCAACCACTACGGTCTCAACATTGTCGCTAAACACCGGCACGTGTACTGCTCTGATCCTAAGCAGCTCTCAGTCTGCATGCTTCAAAACACAAAACATGGACCCCTGAGCTCCAGTTCTGAAAAAAAAAGCCAAATGGGACAGGATTGCACCACGTTGCCTTGTTTTGTGGCTTCCCGTTGGGCGTGGTAGACACCCGGACTGTTTGTTGTTAGATTCGTGAAGTGAACGTTGACTCCCTGAGAAAAGATGAGAAGCAAGCTGAATGGTGGCTGTTTTTTGCTGCGCCTGATTAGGCCAGGAGCTCCGCTCTGTTCTGAATTAGCTTCAGGGGGATCATCTCTCCCTCGCCGTCAGACCGCTGGATGCATGAGGGAGCCCAGCTGCGCAATATGTACGTTGAGTCTCCAGAGATGAGGGAACATGTGCAACCCACCACTCTGTGATAACATGGTCAAGGGATTTCAGGCAATATCAGCATTACTGTGTCGTTCCAGATCAGTTCTGCTGTAGGTATGGTCATAATGAAGAGTAATTTGCACTAACAAGAGCCACAAACTCTTACAAGAGCATGTGGACTACTGTACTGGTGTTCCGTTGGCTAAAATATAAAAGGCCCACTGGGACCTGAAGCACAGATGTGAGGCTCTGTCATGCCTTTTGATGGAACATCCGTCAGCATAAACAGGGTAAAATAGAATTCAGAGTTTCAGAAATGTGAGGCTCCCGAGTAGCTCAATGGTCAAGGTGTTCGCTTTGACTGCATGCTGAGCTGTACAGCCTCAGTTAGATATCAGCCTAATGATGAGCAGGAGCCCACAGAGGGGAAGGGAAATTGGCATTGTTCTGCAAGGAACATAGGGATGGTTAGGTTTGGCCAGGGGTTTGTCCACCTCATCACATATCAGCGACCCCTGCTGGTCAATTAGGTGCCCACAGCCTGCCTGCATAAAGTTTCACATGTCTTCTTCTGAGTCATGGCTGTAGAAGCTTGGCATGGGCACTGTGGTTTGAAAAGACTTGGTAGCTGATATCACATGTTTTTGAGGAGAGCATGTATTTGCCTGCACTCTCCCAGAGAGTCAGTGGTGGTTGCAGCAATGAGCAACATCTCATGACATAACTGTGCATTCCAAATTGGGACAAAAAGTGGAACAAAATTATTCGACATCCAAAATCGATAAAAAAGGAAATGTAATCAGTGCACTGCTTATCCAGCAGGTTTCTGTCTGCAGAAAGCCGGTCAGAGATATTTGACAATCATAATCTATTTGTCAACAGAACTGCTTTACCGTCTTGGCTTTCCCTCTCTGGGAATGTAGATGACATGCTTGAGTACATGATGAGTGTTTCCAGTTGGGAAAAACTGCTAAACGTTCCAAACTAAGAAGAAGCAATGGCAATGGGGTGTCTCAAGGCAAGTCACCATGACAGGGACATTGGATTGGCGTTTTAATTATTCTGTTAAATGGAGGGAGAAAACAAAGTAAATGTGTGCTCAGATGAGAAAATAAATTGCTCTGATACATCCATTGGTGCTGCAGATGGCTATTGCGCTGGATGAAGTCCAGCTGGATTGATGAAGAGTGCAGCTGCCATGTTTCTTTGAGCTGGAATGTCTTTAGATCCATAAAACTTTGAGCAGAGCAACTTCACCCAGGCACAGTGGTGTGCACAAAGACCTACCACATCAACTTCATTCCAGCATAATGCACTGGACAAGGATCTACCAGATCAACTTAAGCAACAGATCCATATAATCTTGCCATGACACCAGATCGCCTTAATCTTATTGAGATGAGGGCAAAAGGAAGCCACCAGATCGTCATGATCCTACATAATCCCATCATGGCAGAACACAGAGATCCTCCAGATCCACATAATCTCATTAAGATACAGACTGCAGGGATCCACCATATGTTCATGATCCTTTCATGATAGATAGGACAGAGAATCACAGGGGGCTTCAACATTTAAAGCTAATTCTGTTCCCTGCAGGTGTCCATTCATCTCACAGTCACAGAGAGAGAAAGTTATAAATTTGTATCATTTTCAACGTGGTTTTTCCACTGCCTTGCCAAATGTGCCAATTGGTTCTGCAACCCTTGGGGTCACAAGCTCACCAGGAGTTATGTAAACTATGCTAAGAGATCACCATGGAAACAAAAGCATCAGTACAAACAGCCCTTTTCCCTGAATAATCATCTCTTTGACATACGGACATTGCAAAACTCCAAAAAACCAAAGAAACCACACGTGCTGCTGTTGTTTCATTGGAGGAAAAAGTCAAAGGGGAAAAAAAGAGATCTGGCCGCTACTATAAACAATGGATGTTTCGCTTTACATGTTGTTTGTCTTAATCAGTGAGACAATTAGTTTGGCCTGTCTGCTTCGAGTCAGTGTGTTGGAATGTGATTACAGTCACTGTTGCATCCTGAGTCTTAACCCGCCAGCTGTACAGCCCTCCCAGAATTCCCCAGGTGCTCACTTTGGGCCCAGACCGCCTTGTGTTTAATCACATTTGAAAATCTAAAATTTGCTTATAATTGACTTGGATGTATGCCCTGTAATGTAAAGGATTGAAGATTCTCAGAAGTTCAGGGCCGCTGCAAAGTCAACTCACATTAAACACTTAATTTAAATTTAAAGAGCTGAAATCCAGGTCCTGGAGTTTCAAGGCAAACCTAGCACTATCTGGTTGTTTTTTTTAATTGTTAATTGTTAATGAAGATTTACAGTTTTAGAAATTGATGTTAAACATTAGAGATCTGTATTTTGTGCAGCATCCAATGACTCAGACAAATGCTCTTTGTTCCTGCCACCAGTCAAGTTGAAGGAACAAAAAAGAAATGCAGAAAAGAACAACAAAAAATCTTTTCAGTTAAATTCACGAGTCAGTTTTTTTTTCCAACTTTAAAATCCAGTCATGCCTCCATGACTGTGGATTAAGGGGCCACTTGGTAACCGGGTTGTGTTGACTGAAGTCCACCTTTTCACTCACAGAGAACCAGACAAAAAAATCCTCAAGCCTACGAAATATCTCTGTCTATAAGACATCTCTGTCTGACAGGAACGGTGACACTTTTCAAGAACAAACACTTCACAAATATTCAGAAACTGGCCAAACTATACCAATAATATAGGTACTGACAGCATGTAGAAATGTAGAGATAAGGGATAGCCTAAATTTGTCAGAAGAAGCTTTTCCGTGCAATCCGTTTGATTAATTCCTCCCTGAAAAGCAGTTGGCCACACCATTTAAACAGTGAAAAGAGGGAAAAGACTGATACCCTAGTGGCAACAGAATAGTGACAGGATTTCCCTATTTAGGATGGTGTGGAAATGAGTCTGAGCGCCAGGTTTGCCTTGAAAGCGAGCTGGTGTTAGCCTGCACCACAAAAAGGGGGGACCCGCTTGTAAGATCTGAATAAAAACACAGGAGGGAAACACAGGGAGAGCACTCCACTCCATCTATAAAGGCTCTTCTCAGGATGCGGCTGGAATTCTGTTAACCCCTGACACCCGACACAAAGGCGGCCTTTATGCCAGGGAGGCTGGCTGTTGGTTTTGGGGGTGTAGGTTGAATATACAATGAGGGGTGCTTTTTTCCCTCTCCTTCCCCATCTTTTTCTCTCACCCAGTGCTTTTGTATCACACAAACAGCCTTTGCTGCTGATTCTCTTCCACTAAGTGCATTATGATCAATTAAGAGGTGGTATTCCATAGAACAATGCACAGAGTTTTCAGCAGAATGTTGCCTTTTTAATTGCATGCTGTGAAAGTGTATTTTTTCACCTCCCTCCGTTGACTGAATGCTATTAACACAACATAAAAAATAAACCTCCTTATAGAGGGCAAAAGGGCCAAGACCACCTCTACTATCCTGATACAGGCTTCTTTGTGCTCTCTCCCTCTCTATTTCTCTCTAATTAATTAACAGTCTTTCTCTTTTTCCTCTTTATGCAAGTTCAGATTCAAGTTTGAATAATCTCATTCTGTGTTATATAACAGGGAGTCTCCTCAGTGATTCAAGAGCCACTTGGATATACAGCAGAGTAAGAAAGTGCTGTTGTCCTGCTGCTTCAATAAGACATGCCCGTAAATTTTAACTGCCCTGTAACATGTCGAATAGACCTTTGATGGAGAGCAGATTTCATTGAAGAATGCCAGGCTGGAGACCGTGTTATAAACATCTGCAGTTCTGGCTGCATTTAGTACCCAGTCAGAGTGTGACAAAAAGGCTGGTGACAGACCAAATAAATCTCAGCACTGACTCAGATGACCACAGCCTACTGTTCTGGGCTTGGGGGGGATCAGACTTATCAATTTCCTGGGTGAGCAGATAAGACAATTCATTTTTACAGCTGCGTGGTTGTAACCCATTCATTTTTTTTTTTCTGGGTGTGCGATTAGAGCCCATTAATTTTTCTGGGTGTGACACCATTAATTATTCTGGCCTCACAGCAAGGCCCCATTAATTATTGCTGACCACACCATGCAGACCCATTCATTTTTCTGACCGCACCATGAGGACCCACTAAATTTTCTGGGTGTGCATCAGAGACCCATTAATTTTCTAGCAGTGCAGAGAGGACCAATTAATTATTCTGGCTGTACAGATTAAGCCCATTCATTTTTCTGGGTGTATGGTTAAGAGCCATTAATTTTTCTAGGTGTATGGTTTAGACTGGTGTTTCTCAATCCTACTCCTGGAGCCCCCCTGTCCTGCATATCTTCTGTCTATCCTTGTGATTAACATGCTCTTGATTAAGTCAGGTGTGCTCAGCTAATCAAAAGTGCCACTGATGAGTTCAGTCAGGTAGGTAGACCAGGGAAAGATGGAAAACGTGCAGAGCAGGGGGGCCCCAGGAGCAGGATTGAGAATCAGTAGTTTAGACCCAATCCCCTTCTCTGGGTATGGCTTAGTTAGGGTCATCAGTTGTACAGGTGATCTCATTCAGGCAGGACCCTGACACAATGTAATTACATTACATGGCATTACATTACATTCATTTAGCAGATGCTCCAGCACAATAGAACATAATTATATCCACAAGTCAAAAGAGCAACAGTGTCAGACCAGGCTAACAACACTCCCAGACCAGTGAGTGTGAAGGTAACACTATTCAAGCCCTACCCTAAGTTAACATGTGCAACCTGACTAGACAAGGGAAGCCACGTATACCACCATATATCAGTCACTAGATCACAGAATCCAAAACACATTGCAATTCTTCATGTAAAATAAAGAAGTGTATGCTCAATGCTCTGAGCAGTGAGAATGCCCCTAACCTGATCATCATCCGCTGATGCAACCAAGAGTGCGGTCACACCAAGCTCTGGCCAGCTCTGGTGTCTGTGACTGTGATGGAAAAATGCACCGGGTGGCCTTGCAGACTGATCCCCTCCCTCCCCAAAAAGGCTAAGAGATACTCACATGGGATCAGCGGCAGAGAAGTGTAATGCTATTTATTCCCCTTGCAAAACATGTGCAGTCAGAGAATATGCACAGCTCTATTCAAGAACACACACCTAAGGTGGTCCTATGAGGAAATTAGCCCCCCACCGCGAAAGTGACAAATTCGAAATGCCAGGTGATTACCAAACAGGCCCCCGAAGGGTCATTGACTTCTCATTGGCTTGATGAGACCAGTTTAACACTTTCCCTGGGGTTTGTGTCCAAACACTTACTGACCGAGTTCACGGATTAAACCAAAAGCGCCTTCTGCATGTTTTTCCTGTTGTCCTAAGCTAAACTAAACGCAGAGAAGTGTTAATCGCACTCATAGTGGGATCTGGGCCAGTGGCACGCGGAGGACTGCTGAACGGGACCACATGGTTGACAGCTTTCAGTAAACAGACACGAAGCTCACAGAGTCCACAGGGACAAGCTAATGTTCTGTTGTACAATTCCGCTGGTACCGTTTGTTTTAATGAAATCAAGGAAATTCAACAGTGGGTTTCCACTTCTCTCATCACAGTCCAAAAGAATAGATAGCTTCCAGACACTTAGCATCTTCCAGATTCAATCTGAACTTCGCTGGTGGAGAATCTCGCAATGCAAATGTAATGTGAAATGTATATTCCCCCTGAGTTGTCCAATTCATATTTGCGCAGCTGGTTAGAGGATAAGGGGGCATGTTATGAGTATTTAGAGAGCAAAAACAATGTTAATTTAAAACGTTAA
This sequence comes from Megalops cyprinoides, assembly GCF_013368585.1. Taxonomy (NCBI): domain Eukaryota; kingdom Metazoa; phylum Chordata; class Actinopteri; order Elopiformes; family Megalopidae; genus Megalops; species Megalops cyprinoides. The sequence continues at coordinate 50,995,152 of NC_050583.1, forward strand.
TTTAAAATGTTTTCAGTGTACATAAGAATTGAATGTAATGTTTAAAAAGAGGGCCACCCTAATGTTTATTTTTTGCATTTTCTAAAACATTTTTCATTTAATGCATAATGACATCATTACATTGCAATTTTCCTAAAAGTCTTCCTGGTGGACGCTCTTCTTGAGTTTTGAAGAATGTCATCATTACATATTTTTAATAAAACAAAACAATGACACTATGCTATCTGGGGAAAGTATTATCATTTCAGTTATCAGTTAATGTGTTGATTCTTATGAATGTCAGCTAAATCAAATATAAGACCTTCATCCAAGTTAATATATTATTCTTTTAATGTCAATAAAAAAAATATGTACTTAATTTACATTACTCCTGCTAGCTTTCAAGTATTAAGATTTGGGGCTACTCTGGAGGTTTCACTGGGCAACAGGTTTTGTTTTAAATCGTTAAATAAAATTTAAGGCCATCTTTCACTCCAAAGCCAGCATGGCTTATAACAACAAACACATCCTCCTGGAACATTACTTTGAATCATTGCTCCCTGTGTCTCGAGGACAGAAATAAAAAGGAGGTCGTCTCTGCAGGCGTCTTGTGCTGGGTGAGGGCTTTCCCCCCGCCTGATATATGGTAGGGCCTGTGTTGATTTAACAATATATCATTACCATGTTACAGGAACGTGTAGCTCAGGGTCAAACCCGTCCTCGTGCCCTGCATGCGCATTTCTGCTAATCAACACACACCTGATTTTGTCATCTGAGTTCGCATGAGTCATTTCGTCTAAGAGCATGTTAAGTGTCTCTGAGGTAGAATTGAACCGATGTCTGTGAAAAAATAGTGTTGGGACTGAATGGAAGGCTAATGAGGTGGCATTGGGGTGGCAGTGTAGCACAGTGGTAAGGTGCAGGGTTTGTAACTGGAAGGTTGCAAGTTCGTTTCCACACTAAGGCATTCCTGCCATACCTTTGGGCAAGGTACTTAACGCATAATTGCCTCCGTAAATATCCAGTGGATAATAATCCAGTGGATAACATGTAAAAATCATAAACTGTGGAAGTCACTCTGGATAAGAGCGTCTGCTAAATGATGATAATGCAATCTAATTGTTGTGATATCACAACTGCTACAGCATATAAATGCTGTCTATATTCAAAAATAGGGTAAAGGAAAAAATCTGAATGAGAAATGTAATTAATAAATAACAAACAAACATCAAAGTGGTTCATTTTTTGTTAAGCAAACCAACATGTGGGCAGTGTGTGGTTCGAGGATGTTGCCTACCCATAAGGCAACAGACACAACAAAACGGTATCTTTGCACTATCAACGCAGGGAGTCAAGTTGCGCCAGACACAGGTATGCAAACTTAGCTGTGGGTTTGGTCAAGCATCAAAGACTAACAGAATGAAGCTAGTGATGAGTTTATGATGGGGGCTCCTAATTGCTCCTTACTGTCCTCAGTAAACCCCTGCGAACTTTCTGCTGGTGGGATCACCCATTAAAACCCATTCCAAGCAGCCAAAGAATGCCTGGAGAGGAATGGCATGAGCGGTTTTCCCTTTGCCTGATGGTAAAAAGACACCTTTGGGCCTGACAGGTTTACGATGCTGAGAATGGAGGGCTTTTTAACAGACCCCGAGCATTCCTTCCCTGTTTGTCCCAGAGACTTTTCCAGCACTGGTGAACCGGAACAAGGAGGATCAAGGCATTTTGGCTCACACCCAAAACCTGGCAAAAAAGCAAAGAGTTAGTATGTTTACCTACACACACATTACTGCTTTACTTTGTCTACTACAAGTGTAATTTGTTTCCCATAACTCTCACACTCAAATAGAATTCATGCCTTTAGCATAACGTCAATGCGTTTTGATTTTACTGCTTTTTTAATGTGTTTGCTTTTGTAAACAGATACACATGAGGTATTTGTGACAGATAAAATAGCACAAGTAAGACCTTACATTCACAGACCAGCTAAGGGTCAAATGTTAATGACAGATTGCAATAAAATGCAAACAACCAATAAGCATGCTCAATTTGCGCCGCTCAATGATATTTTCTTTCAGTTAATTTTGGCCATAAATCCAGACATTAGTATGACAATGCGGCATGAGAACAGTAACTGTTTTCACAAGAGATGTGTTTATATTCCCTGGACACAGGCCCCCCATGACTTGTAGAGGCCCCTGTTTATTTAGATTGAATTTCTGTTTTTGAAGATAATACACACATTAGAGTCAATGGCGCTTCGCTAAGGGGAACACAGAACATTGCAACGCCAGCTCCATTACAGTGACATCCCAGCTGAGGCATTACACAGACTGGGTGGACGCAGTAACCGAGACTGTGGGTAACTTTGCGTACAGCATGACTTCCTTCTGTCAGACTCCTTTTTGTGTTTCACCCCTGGAATGGTTGGTACATACGAAAGGAATGGAAATATTTTTCCATTCGAGTATGTTCTAACAAACTCAAAATGCAGAGGTGGTGAAATTGAGGGGCTAAGATTCCCTCATGTCAAGGAGTAAAATCCATACAACACTAAGCAAAATAAATAGTCCGCCTCGATGGAATTTGGTGAATTTATTTACTTCTGTTGTTAAATATGCTGCTGGAAAATACAAAATATCCTTTTATAAATGTGTGCAATGAATACTGAATGCTGTTCCCACCCGTGGGGTTCAAAGGTCTGTCTCCAAAGCAGTGTTAATGTAATGTGAATGTTACAGGCTATTTTCGGTCTACTATGGTTGGTGCCCTGAGAAAAGAGCATACATTACATTGTGGAGTCAAGTGGTGAAACAAAGTTTCAGCATCCTAAAGCTTTATCACTGCACAGAGGATGATGGGAGATATACTCATGTCATATGGAGAGTGAGAACCTCCGTGTGGCATTTTACAAGCTTGTAAAAAACCACATGGACAAATAAGCCATACCGTCAACCAAGTCCACATGGTTGACCCCGTGAAAGGTTAATATTTTCTATGCCTCATTTAAGGAGACCCCACTACTGACAGATAGAACAGCATGGGAGACGGAGAAGTTGTTTCTCTAAGTGAAAACGTGGATTTGTGGTTCTAGTTGAGCTGTACACATCTGCAGGTAAATTCATTATCTTCTCTGACTGACCTACAGCTTGAATGAGTGTTTGAATGGCAGCCTTTTCCTTTAGTATTACAGGACATAGAAGGTAAGGAATATAATTATTCGCTGATCTTTCTTACTTCAGGAAAGGTCTCCCCCTCATGTGGTTTTTACAATCTGAAACACTGAATTTCAAGAACTGAATTTGAAAAAATGAATTTGCATGCATCTGAAAAGTTGATTATAAAATTTACTTTTTAACTTTAAGGTTTTTACAATGTAATTGAAATTCATATATTATATTTTGTGACTGAATTTGATCAAATTCAGATTCAGTTCATGCATTCAATAATGCAAGTTGTGAAAGTGAGTGGTTCTTTCTGGTACTGATATCACGTCATGAATTTAGCCAGGCCAGATGAACTGGTGTTCCTTAACTTGAAAGAATAATATGAAAAATTATGTCTGACATGTTATCAGAAAAAGTACCTTAAAACAGTCTCACTTTCATACATTAGTGTTCTTTAAAACATAACAAAACATTTATCTTTAGTGCATGAACAATAAAGACCTGTTTTACTTCCAGTTCACTTAAGTGGGAGCTGGTAGGTGTCTGCTAACACTGTACAACTCAGCTCCTTGCTTTACACCATTAGCAAACCACTAAAAAATAAACACGCTCCTTTTTAACAAATTAAGAACCCATTTTCTAAATTGTACTTTGCCAGACTACTCCTACTCCTAAAATTATGGGGTCTTTCAACACCACTGAGAACAGTGGTCAGCTATCAACCACATTGAGACAATAAGATCAATTTTCACCTTCCAACAGTTTTTCATACTTTCATAGTTTTACTGTTCTGTGCCACTCCACTTTGCAGTCTACCATTTGTCAAGTCTCAGATGCGGCATTACAGCGATAAGCGTCCTGGTTTGTTATCATTTTTACATTATCACCTTGCTTAATTGATGCTCTTATCCAGCGTGATTAATGCACCTTATATTTGTGCTCATTTATATAACCAGATAAATATGTAAAAAAAACTGGAGCAATCCAGTATGTAGCTCAAGGGTACAAGAGCAGCACCTCTCCCAAACTGTAGGTCACAGGCCCATTTCCTTAACACACTACACCACACTGTCACAATAGAGTGTGTTTCTGAGAGGGGAGAGGGAGTGGAGACAGGTGAGAAACAAGGAACATGGATCCTGTTTATTTATTTATTTATTTATTTATTTATTTATTTTTTCCAGGATGAGATCTACCACTGGCTGTGAGGATAAAAAAGACATTTGTGTCATACTGTGTATGAGATTCAATGTGAATCTGTGTAAGACCCTGTGTGATTTGGAGGGGTCAAGAGATAAAATTACTACCACACGACCAGGATTACCTGGTAATCCTGCTACCTTCAGACAAAATTCAATGCAGGAAAAATGGATCAAGTACAGCTGTGCTGGTTTCACTCCACAAAACACATGAAGCAGAATGGAGAATGCTCCGGGTAGTTAAGAGAACTAAAGACCAAAAAAAAAAATTTCAGGAAAAATTTCTTCAGACGGTAACCTTAAACTTTTTCTTGAGTTAGGCATGATGAATAGTATGAGACCTGGAATCAACACATTCCAAGACACAGTTCTGAAAATGATTGTTGCTATCTTATTAAGTTATGCTTCTCAGGTCCATAGATAAGGGGGATCCCTGGTTTACGGTATACAAGCAAAATGGGCTGACTCAAGGACGCTGGTGACATACCTGAAGAGCACATCACATTTAGTTCCTGTTACTGAGAGGGACAGAGGGAAAACATCCACTGAGAGATGTCAAACCCAAACTTTGATCACTGGTTTGGCCACCTTCTCCAGCTGTGTTTTTTGGGGGGATGAGGAAACGTAAAAGAGGGCCTGAAGTAACCCCCAGAGGGGCTCTCTGAGCACTAATGACTCACATCCTGGGGTCCACCTTTAGGAATGTTCTCCCATTACTCACCTACCCCCCAAACCACAGCAACTGCAGCTGGGGCAGCACACTCACATATTACGACCTAAGAGCTCTGATCACCATGATAAGCAAGGCTGGTATTGGGTGGGTTATTACATGACATTATTTGCTCAGCGGATGACCTTATCCAGAGCTATTAGCAGTCATATAGTATGAGTATTAGCTGAGGCAATTTTAGCTAATTGCCTTGCTCAAAGGTACAGCAGCAGTGCCTCACCCGGGAATTGCAGCAGCAACCTTTAGGTTCTGAGCCCTGCACCCTTCCACTATGACTTGCTCTGGGCTTTCTGCCTGTGTGTGTGTGTGTGTGTGTGTGTGTGTGTGTGTGTGTGTGTGTGTGTGTGTGTGTGTGTGTGTGTGTGTGTGTGTGTGTGTGTGCGTTAAAAATGTATATTTATAAAAAATTACCAAAATCTGACATGAGAGAGGAGTTTTTAATTTTATTTTTAGTAACAAACACCTTTGGAACTTGGTTATAGATTGATGATCAGGTTTTATCTTCTGGACTGGTACTCCCCAAAAAAAGTCAAAAGGGTGAACTGTTACATACCCTACAACTCACTTAATGGAACTACATTTTAGTACAGAGATTGTGCACTCAAAATGTACGTGCGCATGTGTGTGTCTAGTTGATCTACATAAAGAGGATTTCCTCTGACCTCGATGTCCATGTTACTTTTACTCTACACATGACTGGGATTACACCATTTGATTTGAATGTAGAAGATTAGTAAAACACACAAGCCTCATTCTAATGGTAAAAAATAAATGCAATTAATTAAAGGAGACAAGCTCCGGTGCCAATGAAGCAAGAGCAGTCTACAAAGTGTAGAGATTTGCATTCCTGAAAATTTATAGGAGGGATCCTACAGTTTCACCATGTTTTTTCAAATAAATGACCAGTTTGAACTTGTATATTGGAGGGTTCCCTGCCTGTGGAAGATTGATGCTCAAAAGTCATTCCAAACCACTTCACACATTTGTCGCTAAATAAAGCAGCATCTCAGCAGTGCTCTGTGAGAAATTACATGGCTTTGAGGAAGAGACATTTCCACCACTGAGCTTCCCCGCAACACAGCGAGCAAGCGCCTCCAAGCCTAGATTTATTTGCAGTGTGTGCCCAGACACAACTGAATCCAGGCCAAGAATGTGGCACATGCTGATTACACAGGGAAAAGAGCATGTTGATGTATGTCATAATGGAAGGGGGAGGGGTGCAGGGGGGGCAATGACCTGTCAATCAAAAACCCACTGCAAACAATTTGAGGGCAAGGTTTCCCTTTGTTTCCATGTTTACAAAGCAAGACAGGCCTATTATTAAATTATCTCAGACAAGCACAATTTGCCGCATATGTCTGTAAGTTATGCCTACTGCTTTTTTCATGGCAGCATACTCAGTGTGCAAAATGCCAGATGGTTTCTCTTGGCACAACAAAGAAATTACCAGCTGTGACTGATACAATCCATGGTATGAGATGTTCAGACAAATTAATTGATGATTTACAGTCTCCACCACACCTATGCTGATCTTTCCAAATGTTCATTACCTCATAAACTGATTTTTCTAGCACCATGCAGATTACAGCATTGTAAAATTGTACACCAACTAAACAAACAAAAATGTGTAAACATGCAGATTTAAATCCATGGAAGCTAAAAATACCTTGCTTCTCTGTCACTTTCCCATGATTTTTCTTTCCTGTGGAAACTAAAAAAAAAAATAAGTACAGGACAAAAAACTGAAATGGGAGGGGAGATAGTTCTTTTCAATAACACAGCTTGGTTATAGATTAACGATCATATCTAATCTTATGGATAGTTCCTTGTGCAGAAAAAAGCCAAATTGGTGAATTGTTACATTTCCCACTGCTCACTTAATGCCACTACATTTTAGCACAGAGACGGTGCACTCAAAATGTAGCCCACCTACAGCAGAGATTTAACAATAGAGAGCTGTCACAGTAAAATCTGATCAGTGGAACAAACTTACATGAAAGCTGGTTTTGTGTGCTGTGCTGTGATATAACATATTGGACATACTGATGGGTAAACATGATTTGTTAAACATGCAGAAATCCATGTGCTTATCTCATTGATAGATGGGCTGATATTTACATAGCAAAGCTCAACAGCACTTTACTTGCCACTTTCAATTTCATTGCAATTACTACTCTTATCTTTGTTCCCTGTTTACCGATCCATATTCTCTGGGGAAGTTAAAGTAATTATTTGTTAACATGGTTATGTTACCACCATATTGACCCTTTATCTGAGGTTATAAAGAGCAACCAAATGATCACAACATTACAGCAAACTAACAACCACAAAGAACACCTAACAAGGCTGCGTATATGCTGCACATCTTACATTGTGAAATATGAAATCATCTTTGATTTCAGCATTCACTTCACCTCGCCTTTATGATTTCCAATGTGACTATGAAACTCTCAGTTGTTGCTGAAATTTACCATGTTATTTGACTCAATTACAATAAAGTCCCTTGCTTAATGTGAATGTTTTTTTTACGTTTTTTTTTTAGATTTAAATGTATCTGTTATCGTTGACTTATGTGGCAGAGCAACATTAGAGGCCATTGTATGTTAAGATACTTTAAACATGCATCTGAGAAGAAATAATAACAAATGCAGAGAGCTAAAATAATACTGTGCAGTGAAACATTGTAAAACACTGATGGAGCATCAATCTGGAAATCAGTAGTAAAATATAAACATTCAATTGTAATAGTTTTATTGCACACTATATGCACAGCAATTATCCATACACCTTATATGTCAGTGTTATCTTCCATGCAAATAGAGTTTAATAACATAATCTTCATATTCCGTTGCATCCCACTACCATACTTACATGAGCAACGTTACATCTTCAGATCAGTTTTTAAGGAGGTCGGTGTGAGCTTGTACTGTTCTCTAATGAATTATTCTGAGCCATAAAAGTCTTATGAATTGCTTTCAAATGCAAACATCATTTCCAACCTTCAGGTCCTTCCGCGCACCTGCTTTCCTCTGAAATGTTTTATCTCTATTGAGATTTATTTGATTAAATATGCTTTATATTGTTTAAGAAAAGTGGAGAATGTATTTGCAATGGACTCAGAGGAGGTATTCCTCTAGGTTTGGCCTGAATAAAATGTTGCTGTTTTGTGTGCAGCTCTGACCTGGTGTCTCAGATCTTCATTCTCCAGCTGCATTGGAGCATGTATCATTCCAGAGGGGCGATGTAGTTTCTTTTAAAAGTTAACAAATGTTTTTTTTTCTTCTTTTTTCTTTTTTTGCACTCTGGGGCGTAACTGTGGGGACTCGATAGGGATCGCAAGCATTCAACACTTCTCTGTTCCCACAAAACCTGCAGTATGGAGAGATCTATTCTGCGTCGTCTGGTCTTTATATAGACCACAAGCCCTTGACCCAGCAGGGTAAATAGAGGGTGCAGAGGGCTTTTTTGTTGCAGGCGGACGAGCCAGCATACCCGAGAGAAAGTTTAATCACTCCCGCTCTCACAGGAATGCAACTCATCATGTTCTCAGAGATTTGATTGTGTGTGGACACTGGTTACCCCACAGAGCGGCTGAGAAAATAAGGCTTGCATATTTAAATGGAGGGCAATTAAAGAGTGATTATTGGACCTTGATTGAGTCCAAAACAGAACCAATCCCTGTTCCTTTGATTCTAAAACAGCTGGATCTGTTGTTTTGATTGAAAAAGCACAAGTTTGTGCAAGCTCGCAAACTTGTTATTTCAACATCCAGTAGCCTGATGAAGTCTGTAGGACATAAAGAGAGCACTCAATCATGCAATCAATATTAAAATTCACAAAATTCTGTTCTTTAACATTCCATCATACAGTCATGTAGTGTGATGTTAGTCCAAAAATGCATCCTCACCCTTGATTAAATCAAGACTATTTTTTTAGGATTGGCCATTCATTTAACTCAACTCAGTTGTTAGTGTATATATTTACTCCTGAATTCAACCAACCTTTGTCCTTAACCTTGTATAAGGGCAGGTTTGATAAGCATGCATACATTTTTTTTTCATCAATTTAGTGACTGCTGAACTCACAGAACTGTTTGTAAATACCAGAAATAATGCTTACTTTTCATTTTCAATGAAAAGCTAAGGCCAAATGTTAACTGAACCGAGGAGTAACAGTGTAAAATGCTACTCACATTACAAGAGGTGTAAAAATGCATTTAAGAGTGACAATACAGCAGGAAATCCAGGCACTCTTTTAATTGCTTTTATGGGTTATAGTAAAATGAGTTGTACCTGAAATGTAAATGTAATATAATGTACAGCCATCATACAACAAGCTATCTCAGTTCGGTTTCACTTGCTGTAAAAGCTTTCTTGAGAGTTGTAATCCACGTGATTTCAGTCCCTTGTTTATTGTTGTTGGCATTCTCTCAGGCAGGGCATCAGATGTGATTTTGTGCAGATATCGCGCTCGCCAGGATGTTCAGCTGTAGGAACAGACATGTTTACCTCCCCTCGTACAGTACAGATTGGCTGATAGGAAACCACCCAACCGGAGGGCAGGTAGGAAGGAAACATTTCTTTGTTGCTCCAAGAGGTTCTTACAGGTCTGATGCAGGTGTGTTTACAGAGTGTGAGTACATAGGGGTGTGCGCAAATGTACAGTTTATTGTGACGCCAAACCTCACGGAAAGGCAAATGCACCAGCTAAGAGATGCATCAAAGCATTTAACAGCAAGGCAGCAACACCAGTCCAGATGCCTGCATTAGTTGTTATTGATATGCAGCAGTGTGGTATAGTGGTAAAGAACAGAGCTCATAACCACAAGGTTGCTGGTTCAATTCCTTGTTGGGGCACAGTCGCTGTAACCTTGGACAAGGTACTTAACCCAGAGTTGCCTCAGTAAAATATCCAGCTGTTTAAATGAATATCATGTAATCACTCTAGATAAGAGCATCTGCTAAATGACAATAATGTAATGATATGCATGCTATTATTGAGACAAACACATGGTCATTGGCAAAACATACCATTAAAATCTATCACCTGGTCACCTGGATTAAGTATCTGAGGAGTGAAAGATTAAAGAAATATTTACCTTCTGGCCCAGATAAGTATGGCACATGTCATTGATGGTAGATTACATTGGTCATTTGAGGTAACACAATATGGAGAGGATTATGAATTAACACCACATGAAAAGGATCAAATTTATATGGTCAATGAACCTGTTACACTCTCATGGTTAGCATTATTCATTACTCAGTTATAATGTAAGTCACAGAAAATAACACCTGTTGCTTTGAGTTCCATACAAATGCAGCGTGATGTCCAAAAAGGAATGAAGTCCATGGGTCTATATTTCCATTCTAATTGATGCAATGTAAATATATGATTATAAACTGATGATACACTAGGATTTATAAACCAGTGTTTATTCCAGAGTGAAGATATTTTTCATCTATGTATGCATGAATGGACTGGGAATTTCACTGTGAATGTTGCTGGTCAGCGGTAATGAGGTTATCACAGACACATGGGAAACTGGGGGAGTCAGATCTCAAATGTCCATTGTCTGCTTTTACTGAAAGCAGTATTTTACAGCAAAAAAGGCCCTCGCCACCACTATCATAGCTAACACCACAAGTGCAGTATTTTTTTTTTTTTTGAAAGATCTTTACCAAAACATTGGCTTTCTGCTGTAATGAATCATGGGTGTAGGTACAATTCCCATGTGGTTCTGCAGTAGAAAGTTACACCTGGTGATACATTCTTTTAGCAGTTTGCTAATAGGAAATGTGATTAAGATTTGTCTTAAGTCTCAGGAGTTGTCAGATGTCACCATTGGTACCCAAGAGACAGCAACTAATGACACGTGTGATTTTCCTCCAGCAGAATTCATGTGGTTGTGCAAGATAGGTATGAGGGAGAGCTCCAGCACTTTCAGCAAGACCCCACATTTAAACTATACAGAGACCACATACCTGGGAATGTAGCAGGGCTCCTAATTTGGGAAAGCATGTCAGTCATTTAAAATCTTTATTGAAAAATATTCTCTACATATAAGTTGGTCTTTGTCACTGAAAAAAACAACCCTGTTCCAGACAGTCATGTAAATGCCTAAATGTTTACATATCACGAACGCCATTTAAATTGTATTATTTTAAGGATGTAAAGGATTCTAAGGATAAGCTGACGCTGCTGAGATGGATCTAGTACGCTAAAATGAACTAGACGTTGTAATAGGATAGTGCGGCACTTGTTATCCGTACACACCAACATCGGATCCACTTACAGAAGAGCGAAGTGACAGTCTGCTGGTAAAGCATGTTTATATAACATCAAAAAAGGAAATCTCTTTGTCTCAGTGTAATTTATAAAGTGACGAAATCGTAAGACAGGTTAAAGAAGACAGTTAGCGGACTCTGTGACATGTTAACCTAACATAGACGCATCCCAGTAACATCAGACAGACTTTCAATTTAAAATATAACTAGGCATGAAAGTATGTATCGTACAACCGCGACATATGTCTGGTGTAAAGCGTGGGATGTGGAAGAGGTTTGGCAGGCGTACAAAATTTGTTTCGGGTTCAAGAAATACCTCTAGCGGACTACACATAGTACTTTTTTATGATTTTGTAAGCGCTGTGACAGAAACGTTGAAATCAATAACGCATCGAGGAAACGTGTGTGGTTGTTTTAGCTTGACGTCAGGGGACAAGTTTAAATTTGAACAGGAGTAGGGGATCCGAGGCTTGTCCAAAACAAACTCTACTGTAGAAAAACACAGATCACGGCAAATTAATTCAATGATGTGCGCGCTCAAAATCCCCAGTTAGAAGAATATTGGCGGAACATCAGTGCTTGAGTGGATTATTCAGGTCCATGTAAATCCTGCTTAATGAAAATGGCTCATTTATTATTTTCAGAAGGTTTTTTGTTCCTTTTTTGTTTTGGGGGCATTTTTAAAATTATGTCTTAAAATATTTGCTTGGCCTATCTAAATCCAAGATGGCTTTGACATTGAGCGTTCAGAACGACCCCTTTTCTGCTCTCTGGCATTTGGGAGCCAGGGGAGGAAAGGCAGGCTAATTTGCTCCATTTTGTGCCTGTGACCTGTTGATCAGGCTGTCTGTAATGGTCAAGGGAGGTCAGAAGTCAGTGTGGTGATCAATAAGCCGGAGGGTCGGCGGGTCCCTATGGGTCACCTTTTGGGCTGGGTGGACAGGGGATCTGACTCCAAGGTAACAGGAGGAGACGCTAATCTGTTTTTCACTCTACTACTCCACATCCTCTTTGACAGTTACTTCAGGATGTAATGCGTAACTTTCCCCCTTCCCACACAAACACACCTCTTGTCACCTCTGCTTGGCTTATTGGAGCCAGGACTGTTGGATGTCTTGGATGTTTGAGCAATTTCACATCTTCTGTAATGGATTTGGTTCTTTTGTAGTTTTAGTGCTTGAGGGTGAGGCATTCTCCGGGGGGTGCTTGGCGCAAATTAGTTATTAGGAAGAACATCACTAGGCTCTTGTGGGTGTTTTGGATTTCTCTGAGAATGAGGTTGATGTCATCTGGTGTACAGTTAGGAACCACAGGTGTCTGGGTCATTTTTCCTTGGTTCATTGTTCCTTCTTTCCTTGTTCATTGTTTCCTTTAAATGTTTATTCTAAGTAGACCCAAGAGTACAGAGCAATATCAGTGCCAAAAGAGCTTAATTTGTTTTTCATAACTTGAATTATTGAATGCATGGATTGGATGTGACATTGTTCCATTTGAAGTGCTGTTTGATCATCCAAAATTGAAGTTCAAGTTGAAAAACCCCACACTGAGGTTTACTAATCCTGTATATTCTATATTCACTTCCAATTCAGATTTCAGATGCTTTTCAAAATTTTAAATACCTGTAATTCAAGTTAACAGACCTTAAATTCACGCTAAATAGTCATTTTTATAATGAAATTTTTTGGATGCTTTCAGATTCAGTTTTAAATTTAATTTCTATAAACAGTGTTTCAAATCGTAAAATATGAGGTGGCCATTTCTTTTCCAGGAAGTGTACTAGAAATGCGGTGCTACATTTTTAATTGTCCCTCTCTCTTACCGTATTCATCAGAGATGTGTTAAAATGTTCTGGTGTCACTGAGTATTCCAGTGAGTCAGCAAACAGGAAGGGGAGGGGGGAAAGCAGGAAGTTTAATATTTTCACTTTGGGAGCCCCTCCATCCTTACTCATCATCCAGCAACAATGGCATTCCATGGAAAAATAGTTTGAAAGGAAAGGCACTTTTGAAACATTTACGTCATTGGTTGGTAGCTCCTGCAAGTCATTTAAGAGGGAAAATGTTTCAGCTAAGCAATGAATAATGGACGATTATTAGCACAGCAAGCCAGCACCTGGTTACCATCTATTGATGGGAAGACAGGTTCTGATTGCTGTATTGCTCACAGATATATCGCGTTGGATAGTTAACTAGGGAGTTATTGTAGCTATCTCCTTATTATAAGTTAGTTAGCTAGTTCTTATGGCAAGCTAGCTAGCTAGAACTAGTGAGCAAGTTATTTTAACCAGATTGCATATGCACTACAAGGTGTCTAGATAAATAGCCAGCTATGTATTTCTGTGGGAAATAAAATGCCGGTAATAAAAAGTAACAAGAACCATGGAATCTTCAGGTTCAAGTCCAGTTCTATAACCACTACACCACAGTGCTTCTCCGCTCACAGCCAATGCAATTTTGATCTGCTGTTCCAAAAATAAGGAGATAAGGTAAGCATAGGCCCCACCAGAAAAAAAGACCTGAGCAGAAGACCTTGACTTTTATGGTGCTAGTCAGGACAATTGCGGGGCATTTCCCTTCAAGACAGTCATACAGGATGTCTGGGATAAATTTTTTTTCAGTAGGTATTTTCTCTAATGACCAGGGCACAGAGGATCATATTTTCGCACGCCTAGTTTTCCTGCTCATTTTGTTTCTAGATTCTGAATTTTATGTGGAGTCTTAACGGGCCCTCTCGGTGTGGATGCAGATGTTTTTGATTTTCTGCCATTGGGGTTCACCGTTTAAACACCGAAAAGCTACGGCAAGAATTGAAAATAATACCCTCTGATTGAGTTAAAGGTTTTATAATAAGCTTGAGTAGTTTCCCTCCATGCACCACTCAGAGCTCTTAGGGGGGATTTTGGTGGAGGGAAGTGAATACTTGTTCTCAGTTTTTGATGTGATTCAATAATCATATTAATATGACCATTGCAGCAGACACGCTTCGCTGGTAAAATGGGATGGTCTACAGCACAGCTGGCCCCATAGGACAGTTCAGCAGAGACTAAGAGACGAATGAAAAGAGAGACAGGGCTGTGGGCCTATCCCTCCCTAGTAGTTGTTCAGCTGTCATTGGCAATTAAAGTGGTGAGAGGGAATGAATTAATCGCCTCTCTCTGTTGGATTAATGGGCTTTTTTATATTCAGACAGGATCGCCAAAGAGGTTCGGCGGAATCTTAGATTTGAGTCTCATTCAAAGAGGAAAAAAAAAAAAAAAACATCCCAAACTCTCCAAAGATAGCAGCGCTGGAGCAAGAGAGCAGCGGTGAGGTTAACTCTGGCAGGGAGATTCTCACAGTCCACTCATCCACAAAAATTTCACATGAGAATGTGCACTCTCTAAGACAAAAGAATGTGTTTGCAGTAATTGCTCGCACTGTGGAGGTAGAGGCAGTGATCGGAGCGCGTGGTGAGCAGCTGTTTCATACTTGAATTTAAATGCAGCTTCGCTGTCTGAAGTGCATGGCTGCAGCTGCATCTCAGGAGAAAGGCATTGCGTGTCTGCTTTACACTGATGTATCAGGCGCTGTGTCTGCCTTACATTGATGTATCTCCCACACAGGCTTTTATGAGGATTCTGCATGCGCCAGTCATAAACTCCTGTTTCTTTGTGGAGCAGAAACCCCGCTCTCCAGGGACGTCCTACAGAGAGAGCACCAGTGCACATGGCAGCAGAAATAATGCCTGCAGCAGGCCTACTTCATCAGACCGTTTGCGCTGGTTAAGAGGCAGACTCAAGTTCAATCACCCGCATATGTCAACGCTTTCGCTATTTGGGGTCCTGACGTATTTTAACCTTGAACAAATGTTGAAATAACACAGAAAATTAGATACCAAATTGATGTTTTTGAAAATAGGTGGCACAAGTAGGGGAAATGTGCGAATCATTTAAAGAATATGTAGGAACATATGCGTTTAACTGTCTTGAACTTCATACAGGAAATTTATATTGTAATTTATTATAATTGTGCTACAGCAGGGACTGAGCCACCTGACAATTTAAATGACTTTCTTTCTCTTTTATTATATCAATTCTTTCTGGATTGTTTTGCTTTTACATACCTTTCTTTGTCCTTTTTGTTTTCATTTCATTTTATTTGGTGTTATGATGGCTAATGTGTCACTAAATAAGCAAAAAAATACTACACTAAGATGGTTAACACAGAGATATTATTTTTGTCTGTGCTGCAGTGAGGCTATAAAAAATATAACGCATAAATTAGCTCTAGCTATTATATTTATGAGGCCGTTGGGGCAGGTCCATCATAACAGCCTGAACTTTCCTGCAGTGTCCTCCCAGGGTTCAAAGGCACTGGCGATGGTTGCTGATGATGTGCTTACAACGTCCAATTTGGTTTTTGTCCAAAGCTCACCAATCCATGCTCATTGCGCACCAGGAAGCAATAATTATTTTATCAGCCGCAGACAGAATTACAGCCAACAGTAGTGCACAGGTGCTTCATAAGGCCTTATAGACATTAATCATTTTTAAGGTAAACCCGTGAAAAATGGTGCTATGTGACCACAAACTTCCCTCTTGCACTGAAGAGATCCGCCATTTTCTGAGAGAAAGACAGAGAGACATAGAGCAATAAGAGTCCTATCTGCAGATTTCCCACAGAATCACATTTTGTCGGACTTTGTGGAATTTTGTGGAATGAACCGCCATGATTGTTCGTGTTATAAATGACCAACAGGTCAGCGAGATGCACATATGTACAATAAATAATGTCTGTGTTGTGTAAGAAGGGACGTCATCGCGTCCCTCGTGTGTGCCTTTGGTTGTGTCTTTGGCCTGTCCCCATGTTCACTCTCTGTCCACGATCTCAACATTTAAGAGGGTTCCCTTTCAATGTGTTCAATTGTTCAATCACAGCACGACATTGAGCAGATGGTATTTTGGGGTAGAAGATATGACCATCATATCATAATGAATTGACCATCACCACTCTTATCCTTCTGTTTTTTCACAAAGCGAGCAAGATCCTGGGAACATGTGTTTCATGTTCTGCCTCATGTCTGTGTATTAAAAAAATCATTAATGAGTGTTATTCACATCATATTACACTATATTACATTACATACTTTCAAGTTTAATTATTGGAAATGCTTCTAGCTCTGAACATTACCTCTGTGTGTCCACACTTGGCTGGTTAAAAACGATACTCTTGTTAATGAAAGTGGGTGTTCAGTGATGGCTTCACTACATCTTTTGAATGGTGTGAAAAGAAAGATCTGGCCTGTGGAACTCCCCTTATGTTTAAAAGACATGAAGTTCACTTATGTAACTCTTCCATGGTGCAGTTGGCAAGGATTTTTAACAAGACAAGCCCGTCATCTTGTCTCCCCCCCCGTGAGACTCAATTCAATGCTGGTATCCATCCCCGTTCATGCTTGAACGACAAATTTCACTGTACCGTGGGCAGTGGCGGAGCAATTTCAATGTTTTAGTTGGCTGCCGATGTTGAACCTGCCTAAAGCCTGAGGCTAGCCCAGCAGATTACCAGAGTGTAATACAACGATTTCACCATCCCTGAAGCTGTAAGGCTTCTCTGTGTTAGTTTAGCGAACAGACCTTTCTTTTGTTATAAAGCCCGTTCGTTTTGTTCCAATTGGCTATTATGCACTTGTCATCAGCACATATCCACTGGTTTGTTCTTTTCTAACTGTGCAGATGTTATTTTGGGTGATCAGCAAAAACTGGGTTAAGGGTAAACAGCAGTCTGGCAGAGCCATGGACGTTGTGAAGGCCTTGTCCATCTCTCTGTAGGGTGCCGGTTGGGGGTCACTTCTGAGAAGGAACAGCAGGCACCGTGTAAGAGATCGGAGCCTATTTTTGGTGTTGGCTCAAGATGCAACCCCCATGCAGGCAATTCCCCTGGTGTCTCTGCTGCCTGTTTCCCAGCAGTCAGTGTGTACAGCCACACAGATTCCTACATGCGCACTTTCAGTTTTTATTCCAATTCAAATATGCGTATAAATCTTCCCAGGCTCATGTGGATCATCCAATCAGATTAATTATCTGGAGGAATCTCTGAACTAGTGGCACTAGGATAACAATGATGTGCGGTGTCTTTTTGAGGATTTCTTGAGATTGTCAAAGAACGGAAAAAGTATGTTGTTTATTTAATGCCTTCAAAGAAGGCATTACTTTACATTATTGTCATTTAGCATTGTAACATTGGTTACAAATATATCCATTTATACAGCTGGATATTTACTGAGGCAATTCTGGGTTAAGTACCTGGCCCAAGGGTACAGCAGCAGCACCCCAGCAGGGAACCAAACCAGCAACATTTTGGTTACAAGCTCTGTCCCTTACCACTATGCTACACTGGCACTCTTAGACTAAACTACAAGCCCTGCTATACATTGCATGTGACTATTGTATGCGTCTGAGTATTTGTTCTAATGCAGATTAAATACTTTGTTCTGGAGTACAACAGCAGCACCACACCCAGTTTCAAACCTACAACCTTCTGTCTTCTGAGTTCATTTCCAAGCTCAGTACGCCACACTGGCGCCCGCAGATTGCGACATGTAATCTGAGAGTGGCCAATATAATTTTGTGTGGGTGGATATAAACTTCATAGTCAGAGGATATGCAGTAAGATACCTGCAAAACCCAGAGAGGAGGTACCATTTGAGTGGCCCTCACAAAGGGATTACTGTAAAGATGCTTGAGAACCACTTTTCGCTGTTGACTTATTCCATGTTCCATGTTCCCATTCGGCGGATGCTGTGTAAACATGACAGGTCGAATCATGCTGGCTTTGGCGTTCAACGAGAGACGATCTTTACTCTCCCAAGAGGTGGGTGATGGAAAAACTCAGCCCGCAAATGCTCTGGAGGAGATCCAGGAGAAGTGCTTTGCAGAATTTCTTCTCCTCTCTTTAATCATCCCAGCAACGTGTCCCTCTCATGTCCTGAGCTACGCTGTGCCTGACATTCCATGGGTTTAAATGGTCCAATGTGATTCAAACAGATGATGAGCAAATTTATCAAGGGAAAAACAAAGGAAGACGGGGAAACACAGAGAGTGGGCTGATACAGACAGAATGGCCTGTAATAGAGACTGGCCTGTTACAGAGAGAATGGTCTATTACAGAAAGAATGGCCAGAGTGAGGGGGGGGGGGGGGGTGGCCTGTAACTGACTGAATGACATGTTATAGAAAAAATGGCCTATTGCAGAGACTGAACTCTTAGAGAGAGAATGACCTGTTACAGAAAGAATGGCCTGTTGTAGAGACTGGCCTGTTACAGAGAGAATGGCCTGTTACAGAGAAAATAGCCTGTCACAGAGAGAATGGGCTGTTTAATGCCCTTCAGTCATTATAGAAAAAAATGTGACCTGGCATAATGAATGATGATGTGAGGAAAAAAATTACTGCTTAACTTGGGTGAAAATGTACATCTCTGTAAAAACTGATGTGTCCTCTTGTACAGTTGCTTCTGTAGACACTTTTATTGTTAGGTTTTATATCAGCTCTGAATTCACCCACAGCGTCAGCAGGTGACCACCTTTTCCATGTTCATCTCAAATGACCAGATGCACTTTTTGAGCAAATTATAGTAAACAATGCAGTGTGATGCTACAGACACTTTCGTCACTGTAAACACCTGGAAAAGGATACATCTCCAATTCCCATTAAAAGATTTTTGTGATTTTCTCTCGGGCTTGAGCGGTGAGTGCTGCCCTCCTGAACCAGGACAGGCTGATGAGTCTGTCTGCCGGTCAGGGGGACGGGTTCGGTGTACATTTCCCTTCAGCCTGAGATCAGTGGCAGTTCGGGCAGATGCTATCGGCCAGACACCGAGCCGAGGCTTTTAGCGGTGCTCTAAAAGGCATTAGAGGGGATGGAGTGAGCTGAGAAATGTCTGCACTCTGCGGGTCTAACCACAGGGTTTCCCTTTCAAGAGCATTCAGAGGTATCCAATCCGAGCCCTAGGACCTGAGCCCTATCAGCATATATCTGTAGCACTGTCTCTCACTGCATAAGAGAGCCATCGCTCCATGCCAGAATTGTTTGAGTAGAGAACCACTGCTTCATGTGTGACCACAGTATGCATTTCATACAGTTTATATACAGCACCAGTCAAAAGTTTGGAAATACCCGATTAAGATAATACGAAACATGCATTCAAAGACATTTTGACCTAAATGCTTGAAATTTGTTTCTAAGACAGATATAAATAGTGAAGGTGATACCTATGTGTGAATTTCTTTCCAAAAAAATAATTTAAAAAAATGTTTTTGTCTACTCTGAAGAATATACGATAGAGAGATTGTATATTCTTCAGAGAAGAGATGCAAAACTGTAAGATAGTTTTGATTTGTTTAACACTTTTTGGTGACTGCATAATTAGTTTTATAGTTTTGATGTCTTTGCTGTTATTCTAAAATGTGGAAAACAGTAAAAAAAAATTAAGTGAAACCCTTTTATAAGTAGGCGTGTCCAAACTTTTGACCGGTACTGTATGAGAAGATTTTCATTGCTTCACACAATCTATGTGTGAATTTCATTGCTGAATGCAGTTGAATAGACATCTGCTATTTCTCTCATTAAACACACAGTGCAGTGAAGCCTTCAGATCTTCAAAACTGAAGCAATGAGAATGGCCTCATCAAACAAGAAAGCCAACAGAACATAACAGGCGTGGCCTTAACTGGAGGCAGGCTCTGATTGGTGTAATCACAGACTGAGCTCAGAGGCCTTTTTTATATCTGCCCAGGATGAAAACCTATATGCAGTGCCCAAACCACGACACAAGCTGCCTGTAGAATGCAATGGGGGGGCCGGAGGGTTGGGGGCAGGCCGGGGTTTAAGCAGCTGAGAGGTGTCCTCATATCACCTGTGGGTGTGGAGGGGCTGGGGTAGGGTAGCAAAGGCGGCCCACAGAGACCACTCAGACGGGACGGGATTGGGGAGCGGCGGAGCAGTGTAACAGTGAAACAGCAGCCTACCAGAGGTGGGGGGAGGCTTACAAAAGCACCAACCTGCCAAAATAAATCAAGTACTCCATCGAGGCCCTTGCCAAAGCCTTTAATCTGATGTGACGTAAAACACTTCCCAAATAGATTGTAAAGTGATAACGCTAGTCAGCTAAATTAATGTGCTCTCTGTCCGGGCCATTATTGCTGAGGCCGGAGAGAGACACCCCATCACTCACTGAAATAGTGATATATAAACATTTCACTTGGCAGGAGACAATGGGGTGTAATGTAATCGAAGGTTGGATCTTTGGGGCACTACCATCGGGCCCCCCTTGCTGAAATTCAGCCTGACGCCTCTGCAGTGAAGGACAGGCCTGCCTCCCTTGCTAATTAGACCAGCAGGAAATGAGATCCATGGTCACTCAGCCGAAGCGGTGAAACGCTGAGCAGCCTCTCCTCCACGGACAGACTGCTCTTTATCTTACCAAAGTATCAAATCCCTTACCAAAATCTCATTTTATCATCTTAGAAATATAGCAAAGATAAGATCATTTTATCACTACCAATTTCTGAGAAAATAATGCATGCTTTCATCTCAACTACACTGGCCTACTGCAACTCCTTGTTTACTGGCCTCCCCAGCTATGTTATTGCAAAACTGCAGGTCATTCAAAATGCAGCAGCCAGGGCTCTGACAAGGACTAAAAAATATGCTCACATTACCCCGGTACTCAAACCCCTGCACTGGCTTGCAGTTTCTTTTAGAATTGATTTTAAAATTTTACTCTTGGTTTTTAAGGCAAAACATGGGATGACACCTGAATATATTGAAGACATGCTCATACTGTACCAACCAGAGAGAGCACTGCGATCATCTTCTGCTGGCCCACTCTCTGTCCCAAAAGTTTGTTTTAAAACTAGAGGCCAGGCTGCTTTTAGTTTTTATGCCCCAAAACTGTGGAACACATTCTCACAGAATATCAGAGACTCTCCCTCAGTTTCAGCTTTTAATCACGACTTAAAACATACCTTCTTAAAAAGGCCTTTTATTGAGTTTTGTCTTATTTCTTTTATTCCCGGTTTGTATTATTTTATTGTTTTTTATTATCTTAGCTTTTATTGTTTTATTGTATTCCTGGGACGGGAGGGTGTGGGGAGGAGTTTTATAAGAATTTATATATGGTGTATCCCTGTCTTATCTTGTGTTATCATTTCATTTAGTTTTTTCTTTCTGTAAAGCACTTTGTGTCAAAGACATGTATGAAAAGTGCTATATAAATAAATAAATAAATAAAATATCTTAGGGAGGATCTAGACCTCAGGTTCCACTAAACCATAATCACCCCAACCATCCACCCTCCTCACCCAACCACAGACCTGCATCTGAACATTTTAAGTGCATTTGTGGTATATTGCACTTAGTGTGTGTGTGCATCCCTATCAAACTGATTTATAACAGGGGGGCGGCGGTGTGGTGTTGTGGTGAGGAGCAAGGCTGATAATCAAAAGTTTGCCTGTTTGATTCCCCACTGGGGCACTGCTGTTGTACCCTTAGGCAAGGTCCTTCACCCAGATTTATAAATATCCAGCTGTATAAAATTGTAATCTATGTCAATCTGGATAAGATATTTACTGAGGCAATTGTGGTTTAAGGACCTTGCCCAAGGATACAGCAGCAGTGCCTCAGCAGGGAATCAAACCAGCAACCTTTCGGTTACAGGTCCTGCTCCTTTCTGCTATGCTACACTGCCACTCTTAGACAAATCACAGTGCATAGCCTGTGTGCGCCAGGAGCCAGTTCACTGCTGCACAGGGGGCCTGCTGTGCTGCCCGTGCCATAACACTCAGTGAATTAAAAGGGGGGGACCTGAGAAGTTAACAGGCTGTGTAATGACCCTGTACACCTGGTGGGGGGCGGGAGGGCTCATAGCTGACGCCAGGTCTAAAGTGTCTAAGCAGCATCCCCATTAACGGCTGAAAGTTCAGCTGGTTATTCTAACACCTTCTCTGGGATGCATTAACACTCAGTGGCTGTGCGCCGTCCCTGCGTTCCTGCTGCATATTAACATTCATGTTGCATAAACATCGCTCGTAATTTGGCTCAGGAGCTGCTGTAAAAGGCCACTGCACCACTGCAGAACAACCTGTTTCTTGTGAGGACTCTCATAGTGGTAGATTGTATCTCTCTGTATCTCTGTGTTGCTCCCTTTGTGATCACTGCCCACTCTACCCGCAGTGAGACTGGCAAGCTGCCTCTCTGCCATGCCATCAGACCTTTCTACTCCTCCATTTCCTCAATATAAACGATGCATCTGAGGGTGAGCATTTCTGATACATAACGGAATAAAACATGTTACTGTTCATGCGCTGGATTAATTTATGTTCACACACAAAGTTCAGCAGTGATACGTGTTAGAAAGACTATTAACTTATAGCCAGTTATTAGTTATAACTAATTAGATTAAAATAGTTTGCATCCAAATGAAAGTTAAGGTAATGCAGTTTGCTTTACTACATGCTTCTGTGGAGTTGTCTCATTGGCCTTCCCTTTTCTACAAGTCAGCAGATTGCCCACCATGGGTCACATTGCCCTCCAAATGTCAATAGGGTTTAGCCTGGGACATATTCAGCAGGAATTTTTGCTTGTTTTTAGCATGTTTTCTGCATTTGTGGACACAGGTGCATGACATTAAAATTCATTGCCATTATTTTTGTTATACACTTAAAATGCATGCTTTCAAAACTGGGTAAAGAAAAAATCGTTTCTGGTAACTTTTTATACAGAGAAGAAATACACTTTTATACACTCTGAATGTCTCTACGTCTGGTATTTTTATCAAGTGGAAGCTCGGCTCTGCAGACTCACACTGCTGTGAATGACCCTGCTATAGAGGATTAGTCATTATGGAGACAATCCACCCTTCTCCTACAGTTTGGCAGCCAGAATATTACCTTTTACCAAGATGAGAGTAGAATAGGGATAATTATGGGAGGAAAGCATGCCAAAAAGCACAGGCAGTGAAAGGTGAATATCTGCTCTGAGACACACACTAAAACTCTACCTCAGGAATGACCTGATCTGACATGAGTGGTAAAGCCTGTCTGATCACTCACCAGAGGTCTTCTCCTACAGACCCGTCATCCCTTCCCTGGTGTATGAATGCTGATTAGTACAGTACCAGTCAAATATTTAGACACACCTGATTAAGATAATGGGAAACATCCATTCAAAGACATCTAAAGACTTATGTTTAAATGCTTGAAATTTGTTTCTTAGGGAAACTATAAATCATGAAGTTGATGCCTATGTTTGAATTTCTTTTGGCTATTTTGAAGGATCTAAAACATAAGATAGTTTTGATTTGTTTATGACACCGTTTTGGTCAAGGCATGATTCCATTTGTGTTAGTTCATAGATCTGATGTCGAAAATTGTAGAAAATAAAGAAGAAAAAGTGTGTCCAAACCTTTGACTGGTACTGTAAGTTTAAGGCTCATCCAAATGGCTTTCCTATGCAATGACTAATACAATGATGAGTGCAATAAACTAAAACTAAAGCTACCAGTTTCTTTATCTCGTTTTTATAAATGTTTTTTTTTCAAGATCTAATGTATAATTTATTAAATTGGCCTTTTAATTTTTTTTTACCAACTATCAATTTTGTCTTTTTAAAACAGTCTTTTGAAGTCATGTGTCGAATCCCTTCTCTCGGCAAGCCGGAATTACAGGTTTATAAAAAAAAAAACTTGCTGCTGCCATTGTGCCCCAGACAAAGCGTGTTCACAATTCCCACAGATTAGTGCAATATTTATATGCGTCTGCGATCAAGGCCAAGTGCGCTTCTGCCAAGAGCCAGACAGATGTGTCATTTGAACGAGATTAAAGGCTTGTTCTAGTGTGCTGGAAAAGCACAGGCTCACGGGGGGAGACGTGCTGAAGTGTGAGTACGGCAGATCAAGGCAGAGTGTTACTCATTAAGCGCCTAATAGCATAACCAAGCAGCTCCCGCCACACTGCAGTTCACTCACAGAGCCCTGTGAGTGGAAAGTGCAGTGCGCAATGCATCTCTGTAATTCCATCACTCGGTTGTTGTTTCTCACAGGTAGGAACTGTGAATTATGAAAAAAAAAGAAATATACTTAGTTTGTGGTATGTGTTTATCTTTTTACTTTGCTTTTTCAGACAGTGCAGATTATCATTTGTGGAGCCATCTGAAATCATGAATCCAGAGAAAATATATAAATCTATTTTATATCCATTTCTCAGGTTTCTCTGGATAAGAGCATCTGCTAAATGAATCTAATGTAGGGTAATGTAAAATGTTTGGCAAGATATGAGGCAACAACCCATGCACCAATGAGACAGCAACCCTTAGCACTAATCTCTGTTACGGCACGAGACCTAAATGTGATTTTGACCACCCAGGAATCCAGCTACAAAAGTTTGTGGAGATACAGAGTGACCACAAACACTCAATCTGGATAAAAATGGGGCCTATTTTTATAAACCTATTTATTTATTGTAACACTAACAAAATGGCCTCATTGCTCAAGTTTCTCTTAAAGCCCAGCTCTTTGGTTATTGATCATCAAGGTGACATCATTTCAATGGCATTAACCGTTCCTGGCTCATCAGTGCCAGTTTCTGTTGACTGGTTTCTTCTGTTGGGCAGGAGCAGGAGAGCCACAATAGTGAGTAATTCAGTAAAACCATCCCCCGACACATGACAGCAAGATTAATGGCTTCATATCTGATTTGCCTCTTGTATTTTTTTTGTTCCATATAAGAACATTTCTTATTAATGTACAATAACTCAACACGTCAAGACAGCTGTGCTCTTGGTTTGACTTGCTCCCTCACACTGGGAGTTAATCACACTCAATGTATGTTTGGACAAGTCAAAAGAAAACAGAGAATTTTGGGACCTATGGAAATGCTGTGGTGTGCAGATCAGGGCTTTTTGTGAAAGCTGGGAATCTTCTCTCATTGACAGGCACTAACACCCTCGCAGATGGGACGGAGGTGGCGGAAACGCGAGCAGAGGATTCTGGGAAAGGTGGCGTGATTCAAGGAGGTCAGAACCTGGTCAGTGAGAATTGCATTGGGAAGGACCGGTCACCGAAACCACACTCTGTGGGTCCACTTGACATGTTCCTCCTTTTGCCACTTGCTGGCTTCGTTTTGAATTTGGAGTGAAGCAGCAGGCCCGTTCATACATATAATACAGCCGTAATTTCCCACAATTCTTCTGTGATGCAGCTGTGCCGCGCCTTGGCACACCAGCAAACCATAATTACTTGGTTATTATAGAGCCTGTGATAGGATTTACGTCTTCTCTCAAGCAAACTTTTCACAGTAATGGCGATTCAAATTGAGCATAGTGCAAGCATGGCATGAGTGGGATGCAGTGGGTAGGCTCTTGTTTCAGACGCTGTCTTTGGCTTGCCGTTTTGAAGCAAGGCAGGGTATCCTTAAGTGGCACAAGCATGGAGAAGGCCAACTCTCTCCAGTTCACTGACAAGAATGTAGCTGCTGCTTCCCAGGTTGGCCACCAGCTTCCTGTGTTATATGTCTCATTTTTGTAATGTCTTTCACCTGTGTTAATTAGCCATTGGTTACACCTGTGTTCTTTGTTATCTAAGCCTTGCCCTTTATGTGTTTGCTCAGTCTTGAGTTGCCATGCCTGCCTGCCTGCTTGCTGTAAAGGTACGGCAACCTTGTTTTCTTTGAACAAAATCTTTTGTGTCTCAAGTCATCTCAGTTAGCATTTGGGCTCACCCTGCTCCTTGTCACGGTTCACCTTAGAGAAAAAGAGCACTGGCAAAAACCAGTGCCATGCATTTGAGCAGATCGAGTGTGCATGTACACTGCACCAGTGCTTTCAGCACGTAGCCTGTTCGCTTTCGTCACCGCTCGCGTCCTGCGGTGAAGCACCCAGCTCCCACAGAGCCGCGGGCTTTAGGTGGGATTTCACGCCATGTGACATTGAATGTATGTATATTTCACGCCTCTGGACAGAGATGGAGGTTTTACGCCTTCATTAATTGGTGGGTGCGTCATAGGGTATGCAAGATTACCTTTGAAATGTGCTTAGCTTCAGTTTAGCTGAGTTCAAACAAATTCCCGACTCGAAACTGTTTCTCGGGCCTGGAGGGTTGTTGCATGTGAGATATTCCTTCCAGTCTGTCTCTTGCCCAATGAGGCCTTATGCTTGGTTGAACCATTTACTGAGTAATGCTTCTTCTACCATTATTTATTTGTATGCATGTTACCATCATTTTGCACTTATCCCAAATGACTTACAAGGTCCAAGTACAATGTGGCATGAGAATTTGTATAAACTGGACACTGGTGACCACATTTGAACATAATTTGTGCTAACTGGGTAAATTAATAAATTTGAGACAAGTTAATACATTTAATATGTTCACATTAATTAAGGTCAAGAAATGACTGTTAGCTTGAGACTCCTTAGTTACTCAGTTGACTAATTTTATAGTCTGAAAAATCTACCACAATAGTCATACTCTTATTTTACTGGTGTATAGCAAACTGAAGACGCAGCGCTTCCGTTCTCACCTGAGCACCTGAAACACTTCCCCCCTAAAGGAACTTCTCATGACTAAAACGATTTCCTACAAAACTATAAAATAAAATTAAAAAAACAAAATTGTAATGGTTTAACGCACTTGCTAGCTTTACCTGCTAGTTGGTACCTCGCCTGGCCAACCTTTGGAACTTTGTCGTGCAGTACTTCTAATATGGTTGACTCTGTATGGTTCTTTCGCTTGTGTTGTATTGTACCTCACTTGTAAGTTGCTTTGGATAAAAGCTTCTGCCAAATGAATAAAAGTAAATGTAAATGTATACTTTACAGTTGCAGTGGAATCCAGTAGCCTTGCAGCTATCTATCTGAAAGCCATCTAAAAGGCACATTAAGTTAAGATTAAGTTACATATTCTGGACTCCTGATATGTTCAAAACCTTTTGTGGCCTTTTTGTATGCTTATCTGGATATAATGTTCATTCTCATGTTATCCAACAGGTGTCTGTACAGTGCAGTACTCATGTCTATACAGACTACTAAAGAGTCTTGTACAAGACTCATAGAGCCCTCTAGTGGAGGGGTCTGTCATTACAATGATATTGTCATTCTTCACTTGATTCCAAGCCACCAGTAGGGACTCTCTATGTGGGGAGAAGTGGGTGATGAGTGTCTCTGTTCAACGTCTGTGGCCATTCCCACACTGTCTCCGCTTTTTGCGGCAGCCAAGCCGTAAATAACAAGCCGAGCCAACATGGCCGATAGGTTGAGAGAACAAGACTGCCGATGGGGATGAGACAGAGAAGGCTGGGGACGGTCCAGCATTGTGCTGTGTTAGGCTGGAAATCTGCACCCTGCCCAAGTATGTCTGGCTGGAGGGTGAGGCTTGAGCTCCTCTTACACAGCAAGCAAGAACAGCAGTGCTCCCTCCCAGGCCTTGAACTAGACACCTTTTGACTATTTTGTTTTCTAACCACCATACTATACTGCAGTTATGTACATAGCTGTCATCATGCCTTCAGAGGGCAGCGTTTCTCAGTTGGTCACTGGCCCTTCATTTCCCATGTGTTTCCCACCATGTGCAGTGCTGTGTGATGCTTAATGGCTGCAGTCATGCTCTGGAGCATTAGCAGTCCAACATTAGCATTGAGCAGATCCT
Organism: Megalops cyprinoides; assembly: GCF_013368585.1. NCBI lineage: Eukaryota > Metazoa > Chordata > Actinopteri > Elopiformes > Megalopidae > Megalops > Megalops cyprinoides. Next base: position 51,023,192 of record NC_050583.1, read on the forward strand.
TATTTTATGTGTGATTTTAGTACCATTTCAGCTCTATCTTTATCAGCTTTGATATGCTAACTGCATTGTACAAGAGGTGGGGTAGGCTACTACAATGAGCTATGGTGTGTTCTGTCATTTTTTTATAAAGTGAGCACTTGATATGTGTTAATCCTGTTCTTTTTTAAAATTCTGAGTCTGATTGTGATTGTGTTTGTGATGATGGTAATGATTATTGTTGTTGTTGTTGTTGTTGTTGTTATTATTATTATTATTAGTATTGTGCTTTTGGTTTGCAGCTCAGCCTCTGTGGCTTGGCCCCAGTCATTGCCAATTGGCGGATTGCTCACGGACTGAGCTCATGAGCCCTCTCACATCTCCAGCCCGGAACAAGTGAGGCTGGAGCGCTCTCAAAACTTTAACAAATTGCACACCCACGCTGTCACGGTAACTGTTTTAAGTCTTTCCTGTCAAAAGAGAAAATTATTATGGTCAGCCCGGCTAGAATCGTGCATGCGTTCTATTAAATACAGATCCACTCTTTAAAAGGCTGCTAGGCCTGCTCCAATGGGGAAAATAAAACTCGGGATAACTGTGTGGCTGGACGTACCATGCATTCATAAGTCTGCCTATTCAGTTTACTCATCACAATTTAAATTATATATATATATATATATATATATATATATATATGTATATATGGGGTTGATTAAAAAAATGATTGAATGTTACTGTATGCTTTCAAAGGTGAGAAGCATTTTTGACCTCAGAGGTTATTACAGTCACCAGGGATTTATTTTTTTTAAATTTTGTATGTGTGTGTCAGATTTAACATGAACATTGAGGAAAAAAATCTAGTCAAAAACATTCTGCTTGCCCTGGCAGTTGGTTGTAGAGATATGAGCTAACGGCTTCTTTCCATTCAGCTTGGGTGTGCTTCACTTCCTGCAAAGAGAAGTGCAGCTAATTTTGTACAAAATCACATGAAACTATTTGCCACTGATACAATCTACTACTGCGTCTTTATCTCAGGCTGGCAATTGAAGACATATAACAACTATTTGTCATGCATAGCCCGAACCCATCGTAATGCATTTTGGTTCAGAATGAACCTGCACACGACCCCTTGACACCAATCCAACTAGGCTTTCAGAGAGAGCCTTGGGTGCAAATTGCCTCTGCACGCTGCATAGCTGCGAGCTGGTATAGCTCCAAGCATCTGAAAACATTTGTCAAGGTTGTTTTTTATTCATTAAAACAGAACACCTTCCAGCCTTATGTATAATTGCTCATTTAACTGGGGTTCAGTTAACTGAAAATGTCTGGAAACTCTTTCAAAATTGTTGCAGTTCAATTATAAAAGTACTGCTGCCCTAGTGCCATCCCATCAATGGACTGAATTACTGACAGCTGTCTCACTCTTCCCATGTCAGAAGAGCTCATGTGAGGGATTGCTTATTTTCTCATGATTCTTAATACATATTTTCTTAAAAATGTCACTCTTCCACAAAACCCTAAACGTGGCAGGCTCTAAAGGGTTAATCCTGGGTATACATTAGTAGTAGTCATGTATATGTGTCATCCTCAGGTGGGATGTAGTCTAACCATTTCTCGACTCATGCAAGCTGAAATTGCAGGGTAAAACCACCATCAGATTCAGTCCCTTGTTCTGTGCTGATCCAGCAAGCAGATACTGCAAACTGTTGGCTGAATGACCTCTTCGTTTCCCTTTTACTTTATGAATTAATTAATGAGCAAAAAAGAGTAAGAGTCCTTGAAAACCAAAACAAAGTTTAATGGAGACTTGTCCGCTTTGGACAATAAGGAGCTTGGAGCAATTAGGGTGTAAAGATATCAATGATGTTTTTTTCCAGTATTTAAACAGCAGAAAGTAGCATTGGATCCACAGATTTTTAGCTGTTAAATTTCAGGCATAGGGTTCACATGGTTAATGGCTTTTCGAGTATTTTTTTTTTATTCTTACAAAGGACATTATTGCTCAGAGAGAATGAAGTCTATGTACAGGGCATTGCAGAATAGATTATTTTCAATTGATGAGACTTAATAGACAAATAAAGCAATTCAACAAATGCTGAGATCAATGCACGTGAAATTCTGGAGTATCCTCTGGTTTTGATTATTGAGCTTCACTATAATGTATTGTTTTAAAATGAGTTCCTTACTCTGTCAGACAGGATCCCAAGTGAAAACAAAAGTGTACAAGGGATGAAAAACAATCTTTATGAACACGTAAGAACACATATGAGCACAGGCCCCTGCAATGAAAAGGTCAAACAAGGTCACATTAAAATTAAACTGGATTTTTTTTCTTTTTTTTTACAAGTCATGGAACATTTGCAAACTGCTCCTATAAATCACGGTATGTTAGTGTATGCCGAATTCCATGGCAAAGCCACACATAAGGGCCATGTGAAATCATAACGGTGCTGCCTGAGAGCTGAACACTATCAAAAATGGCCTTCTATAAATCATTTGTGAAAGTAGGTGCAGTATTTGACTCTGCCCCCTGCTGATCACCGTTCATCACTGCATTAGATGCTTTTCACCCAAAACTGTTGAGAACTCCAGTTCAATGGTTCATACTGCTCTAGTCAGTGTATATGCATCCACAAAGATCAGATAGTGGAAATAAAAAATATACTGTAAATGCAGCCATCCTACTTCAAGGTCATCTATAGCGAAGAATTTTATCCATCTAAATTTTGATACTTTGAGTGCCTTGATATAACTGCTGCTGGACAATAGTTCAACAGTTCAAACCAGTAAAGCATAGCAAAACCAACAAAGGTGCACCCAATGCAGACACAGTGACTTTCATTCCACAGAGTTAAATAAGGAATGTAAAATCAGTGACTTGCACATCATATTGGTAGGAAGAGCTCCCAGGACTGGATCAGACAAAATGCACCCACCATGTCAGTATTTATACATTCCCAGTCCAGCTGCTGCCCTCATCCAGGGTAGTTACATGGCTTTCTTAACCTCACATTACATTATTGTCATTTAGCAGACACTCTTATCCAGAACAATTTACACAGCTTACAGTTTTTAAATGTTATCAGTTTATACAGCTGGACATTTACTGAGGTAATTCTGGGTTAAGTGACTTGCCCAAGGGTACAGCAGCAGTGCCCCAGCAGGGAATCAAACCAGCAACCTTCTTGTTACAAGTCCTGCTCCTTTCTGCTATGCTACACCGCCGCGCTTAGACAAAATACAGTGCAAGGCCTGTGTGTGCTAGGAGTTACTGATGCAGCTGGATATGTGGATATGTGGAAACTCTGGTTAAGTGCTTTCTCAAGGCTAAACTGGCTGTGCCCCACCTGGGAAATGAACATGTAACTCTCTGGTTACAAGACCATAACCACTGCATCACACTGCTGTTGCATTAGTGATTGATGGGAACCTACAATGGTATTACAGTAGTTTCTGCCAAAGTTCACCAGTCAGTTTACTCTGGAAGAACTGTACACCTTCTGCAAATGAGCTCTCTCAAACCTCCATTTGGCATGTTCACCTCCATACTTTCAACTTATTATTTTGCAATTCCAGCCCAATTTTCATTTGTTACCCTCTGCTGAGGTAATTATTCAAAATCCATAATTGTTGGCTTTAAATTATTATTTGGACAGACAAATTTGACCAAGGAAAAATGATACACAAAAATGACATTTTCAGGATAGATTTTCCCACAAAACCCCTTGGCAACCCTGCCCACCAAGTAAACATTTCCGTGCTAATCCAAGACATATGTCTTATACACATAACTTTGGTATATCTAGTATAACTTTGATTTAATGTGGTTTTGAAACATTAAATAAGCATGATAACGAAGTAATAGAGACATGCAAATTTATATATAATGAAAAATTAATGTGTAAACACTGACACCTAGTGGTATGCAGTCATGTGTGCATGTCAGGTGACCTGATCATATGACTAATGATTGTATGGCAGTTCAGCTGCAGCCATTACCAGAGAACTGACCAGGACAGTTAAAGCAAGAGAGAAAAGCAAAAAGACATGCACTGATGCTATTGTAGATATAAAAATACAAGTGATTAAATGCCATGAAGCATATACAACAAAGTCAGTAGTTGTACACAGTTTAACACTCACATATAGTTTATGTTCTACTGTGCTTCTAAATGCATGTAATGCAATAAACACAAACAAAATGGCTAAAAAAAAAACTTAGCATTGGGTAAATGGATGGTTCCCAGTGCAGGTGTGTGATTGGACAAGAGCCTTGTGAGATGAAGAAACAGTGAGAAAGTTTATTGGGCCTCTGTTTTCTCTATGTTCCACTGCTTTAAACAAGAAGAAAGCCACTCATTTCTACTCAATGGAACACAGAAGAGCACAGCTGCCTGGCCCAGTTTTGCAACCCCCCCACACCAAGGAGGGAGGCAAAAGCCAAGGGAAGTGACCCCCACCAGGCCCAAAGCCAAACTCCAGGCAAGTGGCTTTGTGGGATCCACAAGAAGGAATTGAAGATGCACATTATCAGGGGAAAACTATAAATAGATTCATAACATCACTTCGGAAAAAATAAGCTCAAGAAGGTCATCAAGCACTAAATAGGAAAGCACTGTTTCTTCCAAGTGGATAAATTTAGAAACTGCCCATCTGATTGTGGACCAGGCTTTTATCATGACACAGTGCTAGTTACACTGTAGCCTATAGGCAAAATGGCCTATAGTTACCTGGCCTATAGGCAAAATGACAAAGCTAGTTGGGCTGAACAACCTGTCCACTTTATCATTCAACTTTTTATGTCCTTCTATACACAATATATAGATTGCACAGAGATTTTAAATTATCGTGAAATTATGTAAAACCTTGTAAACTATTTTTAAACTCATGTTGAATCTAGAAGATATATAACGGATACTGTCACAACGTCATCATTTAACTAGCTTAAGTGATGACAAAGCGTGTTTCATGATTTAGGAGGCACCCATTAGACCCATGCTTCCGCACTGAAATCTCCTAAACCTGGCTCCTATTCTTTTTCAGTTGTCATACCACATGTAATAAAATTGCAATCCAGAGGTCCAAGGTTCTGAAAGTGAGGCATGTCAGAGATCATTAAAAAACAACACTACCAGCGCAGAAAGAAAAATTTAAATACATTTTTTTGCAGTTATGTACAAATACTATATGCACTAGGTGGCACTGTATGTATACTGCATATTATGCCGTTAACCATTTAGACCTTTCGTAGGCGTGAGTCTTGCTGGTCTCAGCAGTTCATGTCTGTTAGATTGCTCCAGTTTGCATATTATTGTCCCTGCCATAGGCTAAGAGTGTATTGTAGTAGTAAGGAGCAGGGATTGTAATTCCCCAGTGGGCCTCAGTAAACATCCACCTGTATAAATGGATAACGTAAAAACTGTAAGCTACTGTACGCAAGTGACTCTGAATAAGAGGGTCCGCTAAGCGAAAATAATGCAACTCAGTCCCCTTAGACCCGGTTCAAAGACTTCGTTCTTTGAGGATTCCCACTGCTTGCTATCAATGCTCCTTCTCAGCCGCTGCTGTCAAATAACCTGAACATCCTTCTCCTGCCTGCGATTGCCAATGCGAACCCACTGCAGGGAAACAATAAAAAGGGGGGCTGCAGTGACACCTGAGAGAGCGCCAAGACGCTAACCGACCACCAAGAACACCTCGTGAATGCGAAAGGCCGCTTGGAGCTTTGCATGAGAAAGGAGCACACAGGGGGGCGTGATGGAAGACCTTGGCCTCCCTCACACCTGTCGCTGCCTCCTGGCAGGTCTGCTCCTCCAGCACAGCCAGACTGTGCTTGTATAAGAGCCAGCACACTAAGAACTGCCCTGGGGTGACAGACTGTCACATAAGGGTACAGTACACCAAGCACACCTACCTTCCTCGTTCCTGTGGTTACCATTTCATTTGTTTCTGGTGAGAGTATGAGTAATGGGGGACGTGGGAGATAAGTCTTTTACCATGCATACTGCGTACCGTTTTATTTTGTGATTAGTTCACACATACAATCGTAACTTTTCTGAAAGAGAGCAAAGTTGCGTTCAGTTGTTTACCTTGTGCACCAGTACATTACATCTTGCATGCGTGTTTAGTGCATACCGTTTGAGACTAAAAGACAGAAAGGACGTGTTGGCATATTTATCGTAGTATTAATGCATTTGAATAACAGCCTATTAGACATGAAAAAAAATTAATTCAATTAGAAAATTGTTCTAAATATGGCACGTTTGCCAAAAATAAGACCTATGGTATATGCGCAATATCTGTCTCTTTTGTTTTAAGAGACCCAAAACATATTGTATAACTGGCTTGCTGTGCAGTGAAATTAAGCATGAAGGCTTGAAGAATGCCTTCTTTGTTAGTGTCTGGATTGAACTTCCAGTGCTGTCTGTACCCAGAGCACTGGAGCCCCTACAATAGCATTCTGTTTTTTTTTGTTGGTTTTTTTTTAATGTATCCCACATTCTTTAATAATTCATGCTCATCACATTTTTGGATCACGTTCAACTGGAGATACACTGAAAAGTTCTTTGGACATCTCAAAAAATGGAACCCGTTGCAAACTTGTCCATTTTGGAATACAGCGTGGACAACCAAGAGTATGCTGGTATCATTAAATATTGCTCAGTTGTGCTGATACCTAACAAACTATGTCTTGTCGGTTCCTGTCCAACACAACGTCCCTTGCAGAAATGAATATCACAAAAAACTGTTCTTAAGTCCTACCACCCGATACACTTTAATCCATCAAACTCCTTTCCCACAACCTCTCTGAGGAAAAGTAAAATTAATTAAATAAAAATTCCAGTATTGTTGGTCAACGTATAAGGCACAGCAGCACTGACTGTGTCAGCTTTGTGTGGCTGTGGCGCCGTGTTCATTATAAGCATTCCAAGTGGGCCTCTGCTCACAGTTTGTCAAAGATGGCCTGAATAATCTGTAAACAGGGGACAAGACGGAGGAATAAAGGGCGCCAGCAACAACAAAAAAAAAGGGGGGGACAAGTTTCCACAGCAACGCACCCAGGCGGGCTGCGTCACATGGCTCGGGCTATTGAGGTCCCTCGGCCGAGACCCGTCTGAATTCATTTGGGCAGTGCCAATGGCAACATGAACGGGAGCGCTGCCGCCTCTACGGTCGCCCTCGGTTTCAACAGGACCGCCGTTCTGGGGACAGCCGAGAGAGAAATGAACGACGCGGTCCATGGTAAGTGACCACATTGGGGCTTTTTTTTTTTAAGGGGATGGGGGAGGAGGGAGGGGGTGCCCTTTCCAAAGGACACTGGGAAGAGTTTGGGAGGACCAGACAGGGGTGTGAAAAGTTCAGAATGTGGATACCTGTTGCAGTATACAAAAATAATTTTAGGTAAACAGCTCTGCTACAAGTGGGCGTACAGTATCATAGTAGAAGCACAGCTCTTTCTGTCTGGGCATTTTGTCTGGTGTGAGATGTCTATTTTGAAAGCATACTGCTACACGGGAAATATATGATAGCATCAGAAGTTTGAAGCAGTGACTACGTTACACAATCCATCTGAGGTGGCTTTAGAGAGAGCAGCAGAACAGATCAACTTGCTGAGGTACAGATAATGTTTTTGCAATTGTATTTTAGACAACAAATGACCACTTTAACTGGGATACTGGCTTACATTTTGTACACCTTGAAGTATTATATTGCCAGACTCTACACTTGTGTTGGTGGTGGTTTAATGTCAACATGTTTTGGGTGCATTTCTCAATGTAAACCTATACACCTCACTGCATGATTTCCAAACCAGCCACTGAATTTTAGAATACTTGCAACCATGTGACCTCAACTTGTTGAAATTCTGAAGGTCATTAGCACACAAACATTCCCATACAGCTAAAAATATTTACTGTAGGAACCCTGTTCGCATTCTTCTTGAATACCCCTCTGGCTGATTCACCACCTGCAGCTGTATGGACAGTCCTGAGTTTTTGCTTTAAACTTCTGTTCCAGAGTTCAAAGTGTTCAACATAACCATTACCTCACTGGCGCTGTGCATTCTCACCTTCACTGGGGTCTTCTGCAGCATCTCTTACCACACCCGGAGGAGGTGAGATGCTGTTTCTCCAACTCCCAACATCCACAGCAGTAAAGCAATACTGACAATGCCACGAATGTTTGTAAGTCCAACTGGATAATACTTTCTTCCCCTTTTTGGATAAATATATAGACACATAATACCCCCTATCAATCTCACATAATGATATCAACAGAAACTAGATCATAGTTATACTGGATGGATTTTTCCACCAGTCAGTGGTGCAATGTGAAAAAAACATGTCAAAGTTAGTCTTAAAATATTAGAAATTATTTCATAATATAATTATATATTAAAATAATATCAAAACATAGGAATCATTCTATTCACACATGAATGTTTCTAAAACTAAGAAGAATATACTCTCAGAAATAAGGATATTGGCATCAATGTTACTGATCATTCGTGCCTGACTGTGATACACATAGATGACTGTGTCCGCAGTATAAACACTTCAGCTCATCGGTCACAGAGGTGACTTCCCCTGCTGAATATCAAACCAAGATAAGATTCATTAGTATGGGCAGCACTGTGGTGTAGTAGTAAGGAACAGGGATCATAACCAGAAGGATGCTGGGTTCATTCCCCGCTGCGGTACTGCTGTCATACCCCTGGGCAAGGTATTTAACCCATACCTGCCTCAGTAAATATCCAGCTATATGAATGGATAAAATTTTTGCCTTTGTAAACTGCTCTGGATTAGAGCATCTGCTAAATGACTATAATGTAATGTAACCTGTAACCTATAATGTAATGTCCACTTATGTGAAGGGGAACACCTCCATTTCTTTAGCATGTGAGTGGCGAGTCAGCATACTGTGACTGACCAAATCAGACAGCATACTCTCAGTCTGGTGTGCTCACAGCCAGACAATTCTAACCTGGCAAGAGTGTATAAGAGTTTGCTAACAACGTTCCATGATCTGGGAGACCAAGAGTCAGAATACCTCACCAAGATGGAGACACTATCATGCTTCACTTTTGTGATCATTTTCATACTGCAAGTCCCCTAGCATCATGATGTTCATCAGCAGTTAAATGGTTAAACAGTGATCACATACATGCTCTTTTGCAGGACTGGCGTAACAGAATGAGGTGGTGTCAGTAACACTGAGAGTAGTGATGAATCAAGATGTTAGAGCAGATGCCCTGATGGACACCCATAAGTGTGGCACTGACTTGGGGATTAAAGTGCAAACGGTTGAATCCCACAGACCGATCATTAGGGGGGTCCGACAGTCTGGGCAGCGGTGCCTGTACGCTGGGTGACACCTGTCACGATTGAAGGCAGCCTGACTGCTCAATGCGATATGCCTGTCCTGTGACTTTCTGCTCCTCCTGCAAGCTCATACTGATACAACAACCCTGCACAGCCTCACACTGCTTGTGTGACAATGGCTTTCCTACCTGAAAAGAAGCAATACAGATAGAAAAACAGAAAAAAAGGAAAACTGTCTATGATAATGAGTGAGATGAAAAACAAGAAGCAATAATTGGCCACATTAGCTGAACTGCAGCAACATTGGGTTCAATCTGCTTCATTTCAAAACAAGGTAGCACCGCAGCAACTGACGCGCCGGAGTCTCTTCTCTCTAAATGCGTCACGAGCACATAAAGGGGAAGGTACTCAATTATATAGCGTTGCTGCCGTGTTATTACCCGAACCTGTGGGGAGCGGTTATTAGTCTTGTGAGGAGAGCCTCTCCTGGCTGAATGTGCGGGCGTCTCTGCTCGGCCCTGAAGCCACTCCATTTGCATTTCAAAGGCAGAGGAAGCAGGCCCGGGTATACGAGAGCGCGGTCGGTCGTGACCGGCCGGAGGAAGCCGTGGCGGTGCGGACGCTGACGAGGACGCCGAGCCTGCGAAACCCGTTCTCCCTGCTCCGCCGGCAGGACGCGGCCCGGGACGGCGCAGGGATTTACTTCATATACAGCAACCCCATCGCCGCCGCTGCCACCGAAGGCGAGGACTCACCGACGCCGCCCGTGGGGGAGGGGGACCGGGCCGGGGGGCCGTCGTGCCAGGGCCACGCCGGGGACGCCGCCAGCAGCGGCATCATCCTCGACCCATCCACCTTTTACATGCAGCTGTGAGTTGCGGCCGGAGTGAACCCCCCCCAGCATTCAAACAAGGGTTCCGGGTCATTTCAGGCTCAAAGTGAACCTTTGTTTCTGGTAAAGCCGAACAAGGTTCACTGCAAACACCAATCAAACATGAGCAAACATGATAGCACTGAGCAAAAAAACTAGAAAAAAAAATGAACTGAATTTTCTACTGTGAAAAAACAACCCCTTTAAAAGGGTGAGACTCCTTTCTGTCTTCTTGCTGTGACACTAAAAAGAAAAACCAATTAGACAGAACACAGAAGCAGAAAACGAGATGAGCAGATCAAAACTAACGCTTTCTTCCTGTATTGCACTCAAATAATCTGCACTAAACATTCTGCTCAGTGGGAATGATAAACACAAATATAACCTTAGTGCCATCTTCCTCTAATCTTTACATGTTCATCTGTCTGTTGCCTATTGTAAATACTCGTTGGGGACAGTAAGTATTTTATCTGGTTACACATTGTCATTGTTTCTTATGGTACGAGTTAAACCCAGCTAGTTATAATAATTCAGTTAAACTGAAAATGTGATCATTCTGAGCCATCAGTCAAAATAAAGTTGTCTTTCTAACACTGATTGGACAGCATGTCTTTGTATTGGAGAAAAGCAGAATGTGGAAAAACCTCTGTAAATTACTGTAATGTAAACTCAAAAAAGTAAAATTTAGGTCTATCCCACCACATTTCGTATGATTTCACTTAATAGGCTACTTAAATATGTGGACTGCAGTGAAAAGTAAACAGTGTGATGTGACTAAATTACTCTGGTTGATGCAGCAGGTTAAACAGATTATGGAGGATGCATTTATCTTGACATCTCTTTGAACTGATGGGCAAACCAGTCAGTTGAGCAGCTATGGAGAGTGGCATTTTTGTGGATCATTCGTGAAAGTTTGTAAATGTAAAAAAAGTTCTATATCCCTTCATATATGGAACCTGCATGCATGATGGTCTTCACTCTGGCTCCTACTGTCCCTCACAGCTACAGTCAGAGGGACTGAAAACAGCTTTCTCTGCCTGGCTTATTCCCCTGTGCGAAGACATGAAGAGAAGCCCTTAAAACAGAGGACAAACATTCAGTCATATCAGAATATTAGCAGTGGGTCCTGATCGAGAAAATTACGGGATGTAGTCACATAATATTCAGGAATGTATTTCTTATCTCAGTTTAGTTTTTAGAACATCTTTACAGTAAACGCCAGGAAAGTTGTTGATATTTTGAAGGCTAAATGATTATTAATTTTTAAAATTATATAATTCATTATTTTCCATACTGTCCTGTGTTCAATTGACCCTCCACATGAAAATCTGCGAGGAGCAAAAACTCTTCAGAGCTAAAATTCTAAAGATTTGCCACATTAGGATCAGCAACCGAGGAGCATTAGGTTGAATTTTTACTGCATGATAAATATATGTACGCATCTACATACATAAATATGCTTAATTTATAAAAGAAATAGCAACCATTTCACCCCAACACATACCCAGACCAGGAGTTAACAACCCTTCTAAGGAGTCAGCACATTCAACATCACCCATCTGGATGAGGTTAGCTCACTCTTTCAAAAAAGCGCAGGACAAAGTTGATTTTATCTTTTCATTTTATGCCCTGAAAACCTTTAGTGGTTAAGTAATGCATCTATCGCAGTGATAGTGGCTTGAGCGGCTGGATCACACGCTATACACCACTGCTCCATTGCACAGTATTAAAAGTCACTTGCAATATCCATCTCACAACCCACATGCCACCAACAAGAGAGGAGAGGAGAGGAGCGGCAACACACTTCAGCCGACAAATAATTCTTTTAAATGTACTTTTATTGGTTCATAATAAAACTGATAACCGTATGTGCGTTTTATAAAATAAGGATATAGTGAAACATAAAGACAAGAGTAGGAAAGCAACAGAATTTTTAGAAAAAAAAAAAAAGAAATCACTGCTGATCATACTCTTCTGCAAACTGCTGGATTAAATAATGGTATGGTGTCCGTGTGACCAATACCTGTTCAGGCAATTGGCTGAGTTTCTCTGATCAGCCAATCGAGGGCCTCTTTACGCCCCTGCCTCTCAAGCTCTGCCCCAACTATCTCTCTGCACTGTCTGTGGTACTCGTTGACCCAGTCACGCTGCGGGAAAGAAGAACATGAGTCATATACAGGATTTCTGCATCCATCTGGCTAATAAAAGCAACAACATGCACCTATACATTTCCACCACATTTAGTGATGACAGCGGTTAGAGGACAAATGCAGTTCACCACAAAGCACTGAGTCAGGGTGATCCATGCCTTAAAATCTATTCAAGGCAGTAAAAAATAAAAAAATCAAATCTAGTCACGGCAGTATTACTGTCATATTTTTTATACTGAACATACTTTCTTCTCTTCGCTGAAATAAAATGTTTATAAGAGGTCAGTACGTTGTAATGATGAGTAATTTTCACTCAGAACTTCCTGTTCACCTTATAATACACACTTTATGAGTAGCTAAGGGGCTTCATCTCTACCATGGTAACAAAGGCAACTCACAATTCCGCTTGCCTTTGTAACAGTCTTGTTTCACAAAGTAACCTCAGGGCTTTGCTGATTGTCGAGTTACGTTCATATTAACACAGGAGCTGTTGTTAGAGGAAATGGTAATCACAATATATTTGCCTTGGGCAAAATACACTTCAAACTTCATCTGTCACTTGCTTCATGCGAGCTAACACCCTGGTATTTGCTGCTGAGCATGTCAGTACAAACTGTCAGCGTAACAGTTTATTCAATGCTGCAATTCCTAAAATCTGTGGGATGTAAATTGTCATGGAGCTAAAAAAAAAGTCAAAATACATAAAACTCAGAATGAAAATGAATTTCCTTATCAAAAATCAAATTTGTTTAATCAGTTCTCATCAGTTTGATTGTGGGTTTGTCAATAACGTTGTCACAACACTTGTTGATATATTGAGTAAGTTATTTGTTACATACCTCTTTCTGCGTGAGCATGTCCGTGTTCATCATTTTCAATTGAATGGGAACGAGGGTTATGGGTTCGAATGTCAGGCTACCTCGGTTCCTGTAGTTGTACTGCAGTGAGATGGAAAGATTTTTTTTATTTAAATTCAGAGACCAGATGGTTTCCTGCATTCAGGTTGGAATTTGTGACAGTCAGCCAGTCTCTTACCTTAGGCTTAGCAGGCACGACCAGGACGACATTTTCAAGCCGGATGCCGAAGGACCCATCCTCATAATAGCCAGGTTCTGATAAATTCAACAACAACGTCAGAACACAACGTACACGTAAAACAAAGAAGGCAACGGACTGGTACAGAACAGGGCTCATGAAGTGAGTCTTTTTCTCACGAGCCTCGTTGCCAAGTCCTACATTCTATCGAAGAATGTATTTAACTCTGTGCATAAAAAAGTTAATCCTAAAGAGCTGATGGGCGTGAGTGTGACCTGACATGACTGCAACGTGTGATTCCTGAATGGATCAATTATTTTTCTTTTTTCATCACTATCCTCTGTGCGCACAAATTGCTGAGGGAATAATACATCACTGTTTAATCATCCTATCATGAAGTTCCTTTGTGTGGAGGGGTAGGGATACATTCCTTGGCCAGGTGGCTGCCGCTTATGGCCTGAGAATGTTTATTTTTGCGTGCCGCAGTCCATACATTGCCAGGCATCTCCCGCTCCCACCTTACAATGGATACAATAGTCTCTCTGTATACTTACACAGTGTGAAAATGAGATGATGCGTGATGACGTGGGTTTGTGATACTAGGCTGTTGTCATCTAGATCATGATTTTTATAAGGGAGGATCGAGAATTTTGCATGCAGGACTTACTAATATGTAGGAAAACGTTAGCGGGTACTCACTCAAAGTCAATGGGGAAAAAATTGCAGATTTTTTTCCTAACTGTATTTTTATTGGATGTACCACATGTCAATTAAAATGGGACAGTCTAGGCTGCCTGCCTGTAAGCACGCTCCAATGCACATCGAAAAATCGCAAGCCAAGTAAGAGCAGAGATCAAAAGCCTTCCAGTTAAATTAAAATCAGACATATAGAATTACCCTGGATATCCTCTTCATTATAAAATTGATATATGGATAATTGACAAAACAAATACCACATGTAAGCTTGGCACATAATCAATACCCTATACTGGGGCCAAACGTGTTAACAGTTTCATGGCTGAATGAGTAAAAGCTTTCATCAGTGTATGACAATATGGATCATATCATAGCCTTACTACCATAACACAAACCATACTGTAAGATTGTCACACAGTATTATCACACCTCTATTAAATAATTCATTTTTAGTTCATATTAATAATTCAATTTTAGCTCATATTAATAGACTGTTTCAGCATGCTGGAACATGGTGGTTTTGTAGAAAACGTGATCATTAATATCGAGGTGGAAAGAGCCGTACCATCGCTGACTATCATGCCAGCCTCCAGCGGTTCATCTGCGAAGGTCTTGTAGCTGATCCCGCATGGTCCTTCGTGGACGTTGAGAAAACAGCCAACTCCGTGCCCTGTTCCGTGGAGGTAATCGAGCCCATACTCCCATAATGCCGCACGGGCGAATGAGTCCAGCAGGTGACCTGTAGAGGGTAGCACAAAGGTGGTTTTCTCAGAGCAGTTTGCTATCCAGTGTCAATGTCTGAACACGTATTACATGATTAGCCTGCCATGACTGCCTGCCGTTTGCATTTGCGTTCACGGGATTGGCTAGTGCTAGGAGATAACTGTAACGCTCTGTTACTATGAATGGGGACAGTGACTATTTTATATGGATATAGCAACACAGCAATCGAGTCACGCAATTGCCATTTGAGAGAAATTCTGTGGAACTAAGAAATAAGATAAAATATAGCAGACTGCAAACTTCCATCCAGCTCTCCAGACTTGTGGATGTGGAACGCCGTACCTTTGGTTCCATTGGGGAATATGGCAGCGCTCACAGATATGTGTCCCTTCAGAACGTAGGTGAAGCATTCCTTACAGGGACAGAGACAGGACACATGTTACTTTAGCTAATTTACTAGTTTATTATTTAATTTAGCTTCTCCTCTGGGAGAAACCCATCAACACAAGCAGACAAAACTCAGAAAAACCTCACTTCTAAAGATTAACATGCACATCCACATTACTTAGATTATTTTAAAGAGACAAGCAAATAAGATGTGTCTGGAATCTCAGTGTGCCTATTTACAAAAGGTCAGCACCTGTTCCATTCTTTCGTGCATGCACTGCAAAGGAGAATAATCTGCTTCGGAGGTGTACCTTTTCAAAAGCTGAAGGGGTCCCGAAATGCATGGTGCGGGTCACATCTGTGGTCCCATCTCTAGAAATGTGGAGTAATAGTTAGTTGTAGGAAGCAGCATGGTCAGTATCATAACGGTATCAGGGCAATGTCAGATTCTGCTGAAACAGCACTGAGACACACACATACTGTATATTAAAGCCTCTTGGCGTAAACTGTCTTCTTGGCAGTAAACTTCATAAACAGCTAGCTAAATCAATAACTGCCCGAAGAGACATGATACCATTACTTCAGGAGAAGCACTGATATTACAGTTTTCTCTGACCATTGGCAAAAGAGTTTGTCTCTCAAATATACAATTGTATTCTTGACACCTTTCAATAAATATACTGAGTCACTGGCTTCTGTTCATCCACTCATTAAATGTTCATAAAAATGAACGTTTCATTTAATCATTAATCATTTAATCCTCTTTCATTAAATGAAAATCCAGCTGCAGACTTCAGTCTCAACTTATTCGTTGATTCATCTTCATGCTTTTCCACCAATCAGCTATTGGTATTTTTGAGAGATGAGTCCAATTGCCAAGCCCCAGCTATATTCACTGCTCTTGTCCCTTGAGAGCAAATTACTCAACCTGAAATCCTGCAGCAACATACCCAGCTATTTGAATGGAGATTATACTCTGGACAGAGACCACTGCCCAACAACTCAAATATATAAAAATAAAACTGAAACACACCTGTATTGGGCCCCAGAGTCAATCAAGTAGACTTCATTAAGGCTCAGAGTCCGGTTGGTTTCTGGCAGTGGTCTAAAAGAGAAAACATTGACATACATACTGGCCTATTACACCACCATGAAAACTTTCCAATTGATCAAAAGAGTATAGCGCCTTTTCCTTCTCACAAATACAGGTATCGAAGCTGTGCAAAAATCATGGTAAACACTCACAAAGACTAAACTTGCATCTTTCTGTAAACAAATACTAAATTAATGTTGTACTTTATTTGAAAAAAAAAAACTGTCACAAGAAATGCAATGAAACATCGTGGTTAACTGATGTCAATGCAACCATCACTGTGACACAGAAAACAATTTAATTTTCTGCTCTTACTTACAAGCTTCCTGAATTACTGACTGATAATACCACCCTAACTGTAAAGACCCGTTTCAAGCAAATGTTTTTAAAACTTTAAAACTTACCTATAGTGTATTATAGCCCCATTTGGCCCAACACTAGAAATCGTGGGAAAACTCAGTCCCACAAAGTCTTTCTGCTGGCTTTAAAAAACAAAATGATATAACGTTAATTTAAAAATTCAAACCAGGACAGACACATTTACATTTGAATTTGCTTTATATATATAACCCTTATTAAATGTGTTCCCCTCTGCTTAATAATCTGGTGTACATGCACCTAGCATCAATACGACTAGAACAAATGCATGCTCTTCCATGCACCCTGTCCAGCAAACACAGTTTTGGCTGAAACCCTTGTTGTTCACCGGACAGCGGACATGGATTCAATGTGTCGTCGTGATTCCTACTGACTCCACCAGGGGGCAGTAGCCTACAGAAGCCACACCACTTCTGAAAATCCAGGCCAGTACAATACAGTTCTTCAGAATTAGTTACAACCATTCTAAATCATGTGGCCTACAGTAGTGGTGTGGCCTACAGAAGCCACACCACTTCTGAAAATCCAGGCCAGTACAATACAGTTCTTCAGAATTAGTTACAACCATTCTAAATCATGTTTCACAATGTGACCACAAGCAATTACATTTGCATGTGTTCACATGTAAAAAGAGCCTTGCACTTTTTGGTATTGTACATATATTATCATTTGTCTTACTGTAGGGATAGGAACATGTGTCCTTCCCAAATACTTAAGCAGGACAGCAAAGTGACGGTGCAGCTCACCTGCGGAACTCCTCAGCCTTGTCCGCAGCAGATATTTCTGTCACGGTGCCCTTTGGAATCTGCAGCGTTATAACACACAGTTCACTTCAGAACACATGACAGCCCTCTGAGATTAGATACCTAAATATGTAGTGCCATGAAATGCCATTAGCATGCAACGGCAGGCAATGCATTCCTATATACGTATTGAGAGAATGAGCAAATACCTCCTTTTCCAGCCACGCAAACAGCTCACAGAGTGCAACAGCATCTTTAATCTGTTCAAAAATAAGAATAAATAAATGAGTAGTAGTACCTCCTTTACTTTTTAATGATCATACTTTAATATGTAAGCATGGAGGCATACTTTTATACGGCTGCAGTGTAGCATAGTGGTAAGGAGCAGCGCTCATAATCGAAAGGTTCCTGGTTTGACTCCCCACTGGAGCACTGCTGCTGTACCCTCGGAGAATGTATTTAACCCACAATTGCCTCAGTAAATATCCAGCTGTATAAATGGATAACATGTAAAAATTGTAACCTGTGTAAGTGGCTCTGGCTAAGAGTGTCTGTTAAATATCAATAATGTAACATCATGTAATGTTTCAGTTCTTCACTGTGTGTAAATTTCACATAAACTTACATGGGCCATTTTCATTCCCTGGATCTCAGTGGGATTCTTCACAGCTTTGGCCAGGCAGAGAGGAGTGTATGGAATCGGAGATCTATGCACCTGAATAACAACAAAATAACATTGCCGTTTTCTTTATTGAACAGATTGCTCTACTCTGCATACCCTTCTTATTGGTTATTTATATTCTGCACTGGATTGCTTAAGCCTCCGCAAGTAATGCTGGACAATGTCTGCAATACAACCAGCAAAAGAACACAAAGAAGAAAATAACACTGGAAGGAAAAAAACATAGCACAAGAAGTAGAGAAGCATGAGAGAAGACACAGAGAAGAAAAGGAAGCATTTGGCTCTGATAAGAAATTGGCTCATATGTGTGGTATATTTTACATATACAGGTAAGTCCCTCAGCTATTAAGCTCAGTAGGAGACTCTCTCATTAGTGGCCCTGATAAACAGAGTTGCCACATGATGTCTGAGGCCACACAGCATGGACCTAAGGGGTTCCCCTAACCTTTGCCCTCATAATCAGAGTGCCCCATACTGTGGGAATCCACAGTGTGGACCTGAGGGGTTCCCCATGGGTCTAACCTTGGCCCTCATATGTAGGATGCCCTATGTTGTCTGAGTCCACACATCGTGCACTGCGGTGTTCCCCAAGGCCCTAAACCACTGATTCTCAATCCTGCTCCTGGGGGCCCCCTGCTCCACACGTTTTCCATCTTTCCCTGCTCTACCTACCTGACTGAACTCATGGCCCTGACCTCGGCCCTCATAATCAGAGTGCACCAAAATGTCGGGGTCCACACAGTGTGGACCTGTGCAGCTCCCCGGCTCTAACCTTGGGGATGACCTCGGTGAGCGCGCAGCTGGCCTTGTCGCTGATCCACACTTTGTCCTTGGGCCCCAGGGCGGCGCAGATGGCCTGCAGCTCGGTGTAGACCGACTCATACGGGGCGATCTGAATGGTCATCTCTGCCGCGCTGGACGAGTCCAGCTGCAGGTGCTGCCTCACCTCCGGGGCCGCCATGCGCTTCACATCGATGAAGAGCCTGAATAGCAAGAACAAGCATGTTACCAGGCATGCACCATTACAAGCGGCACAGCAGGTGGCCTAATCAGGATTACAGGGGTGAAAATGATAATATTATATAGCCATACCTTTCATTTTTAGATTGCTCACTTGCACTAGTAAAATATGGGTCCATTTAAGTTGTAATGTCCTTAATATACAAACCTTATCACGTAGTTATATACCTGACCTTTAACCCATAATAGGGACAGCAACATTTGTGAATCCAATTTCATTATCCTATTAATAACTGTTTAACTAGCACTCTAACAAAAAACAATTTGAGCAAATGACATTTCACATATTAACTGTTTCTACACCTGAATATTGTACAAACAGTTAATATGCGAGTCATTCAGATTAAGTAATTTTATAAAGGATACCACAGCTTTGACCTCCCCATGGATTCAAACATGCGTCTGTCTGGTTCTGCCGTTCCAGAGTGAACCGACAATGACTATCTGAGCAGATGCTCTGTGGTAACAGCAAGGTGGTTTTATGCAAGATTTTAAAGGTTTTTTTTTTTTTAATTAATCAAAAACCATACCTTATGGTATTCATTCCAATGATGGCGTAGGCAAAGAATACAGGGTTGTACTCGATGTCTGAGCCCCTCAAATTGAAAAGCCCTGAAAAGAGAACCCATAAGCTATGACCGCATATTATTTTCCAAAAATAAAAATATTAACAATAAAGAAATGACGAGAAAGAAAAACACTCCTGTGGGGCCATCCGTGGAGGACACCCTGACACACAGAGAGGGTGGATCTCTTCGGACGCTAATTGTCCCCTGGCAACAACCAAAGACAACGTAATTAAAATAGAACATTAAACTGGGGCAAGATAATCTGCTTGTGCTATTAGCATTGTCTGAAGTGCCACTTGAGAAGGCTTCTGAGGTGCATGCCAAAGTGGGGGGGCTTCCACTCTCGTGTCAGGTAATGCAGGCTACAAGCCGATACCATCTGCCATATCAAATTAGAATGGAAAATTATAATGGAGGTCAATGATATGGAGGTTGTGAGCAGGGATGCGTAAAACACTGCTGTATTTTGCTGCAAAGAAATGAGCCTTTTACCATTGATACTGTAGGATTTTTTGTATTTTTTGCATTTCTGCATAGTGCTTGTGGTAGATTTTATTGTCCTACTTAAAAATTCTTTCTTTGCTGACTCATTACAGTTTCTGCCACTCTATCAATTTCACTAAAATGGTTAACCACAAAATACCTACATGCAATTTCATCCAGCGCTGTGACCACAAACCAGGAAATTTTCCTCTCTGACATCTTCGCCCTCAGTGCTGTGACCTTCTCTTGCCAGGTAATGCCTAAAACAGCAGAAGAATCCAAAGGATTGTCATCAGTGTGCCATCAACCAATGGCTGCTGAAAATGTGAGTGATGTCATCATCTTCTGACTGCTCTAAATGGAATCCATCTAATGACACTACCACTGCTCTGACATGTTTGCTGTTCCAGTTTTATATGGAGGAAAAAATGAATGATCATCAGTATCAATTAGTCATTGGCTCTTTGTTTTTCTTTGTTAATTATTTTTAGTTTTTCAGTTCATAGAAATGCAGGCCTGGATTCAATCAAAATTCATCTTTAACTTTGGTCCACATTTCAATGCCATTTGAGCTTTTTCCACTAACATAGTTTGGCAAAGTCAAATCAAATCGTTTGGCAATGAAGATGAATGAAAATAATTACTAACATTGTGAGTGAACATCAAGGCCGCATTCTGATTGAAACCAGGCCTGAGCTTAGACATGACGCCTGTGCACTGACTCACCAGTGTAGTTTACACCCAAAGTGATTAATTTCGTGCTCGGTCTCATTGGGCGGTCCTCCCAAATGGCATCAATAAGGTTATCCTGAACGGTGACCAGCGAGTGGCCAGCACTGGCCAAGGCCCTGGACATGGTCTTCCACTGATCTGAAATCAGCCAGTCTGTTAAAAACGCAACCTGAAGAGCACTGAAGTCACTCTAAAGCAAAACCGAATGGAAACTTTCACCTGCCCATCTACTCTTTAGACTGGGAGCAGATCTACAGGCCCAGTAAACTTATGCGCTTATGGTCAATGTCCCCGCTGTAGTGCGAGTGCTGAGATTCACCCTTAGGCATTACATGTTGGCTGTTGTACATCTTAACACAGCTAGGGAGCAGTACCTGCTTATAGGCATATTGGTGATGCCACACTGTGAAGAGGATGCTGAATATTGCATTGATCTGGCTGTAGGCAGAAAGCAGTGGAAAAGCCTCTTTATTTATAGCTAATTAATGAAATGGTACAGAGGGCAACCACCTCCTGCATTCTGCCAATGTACTGTGGTATCTTTTTTTAGTTTGCTTGGAACTTTAGGTGAAAGGGGGGTCTCCAGCAGCCTAGCCAATGTGTTCATTTTTGTTCAGTGCTACTTGCTTCTTTTTTGTGTCTTTTACACTTCTAACATAATGAAAGACACCTAAAGAAACAAGGTGACCCTGCTACAATACCTTGTTTTGATTTCTTTCTTTTTAATTTTTTTTCCTCAAACACACACACATAACACACACACACACACACACACACACACACACACACACACATCACACACGGGGCAGGTAAGACACTACCTCCACACAGTATAACAGGGTAGCACTGGAGTTAGGTTTGGAGTGTGGTGCTGCAGAGGTCATAACAGTGTGTTTACATTGTACACGATCACTAAACTGACCTGCAGCGATTATCCACGGATCCACACCCACTTTCGAATTCTCCGGGAGAACGCTGATCAGCCAGTCTTCTTGAGTTGGGGTCTCTTTCAAACCTAGCAACACATTACAAATACCACAAAATAATTAAAGATAATCCTTGTTTAATAATGCGAGATCAAGAACAAACCTGGGACTTCAGAATGCATTTTTAAACATGAAAGCCACAAAAAAATTGGCCACTCAACTTCTCTAATTCATTCTAACTACCATGCACTTTGCCACAAATATCAAGTAAATGACTTCAATAAAATTGTTTTTTTTTTTCCCCACCACATACACATTATCATGAGTTAAGAGGGGACTGAAACTGACTGAATACACTGTATAAAAATGGGGCGGCAGTATAGCATAATAGTAAGGAGCAGGACTTGTAACTGAAAGGTTGCCGGTGTGATTCCCCACTGGGGCACTGCCATGTACCCTTGGACAAGACCCAGCATTGCCTCGGTAAATATGTAGGTAAATGGATAACATGAAAAGCTGAAACCTAGGGAAGTTGCTCTGGATAAGAGCGTCTCCTAAATGCCAATAATGTAATGAAAGAAAATGCAGCTCTTGCTTCAATGCACCCACTAAAAGTTAAGGGCCAAAACGCACTGCGACCAGACTGACAACAAGAGGCCGCAGAACAGATGCATCACTGGCTTCCAGCATGCAGAAGAAGATGCAGGTCGAAAATCGGAATCCGGAGTGGCTGTTTTACCCATCTTCATGAGTGTCCAGTTGTTGTCCATCTGCTGGCTTGCCTGTAAGAAGTAGCGCCCGTCTGTCCACATGGCTGCGTGCTGCTCTGTGACAATGGCCGTGCCTGCAAAGTCAAACACCAAGTCAAATGAGCCCACGGTTTCCTCCTTCAAATATCGGTGTTAAATAGGGACAACGGTCTACACAAAGCCTTTGTACTAATCCTCTCATCTCACAATGTTGGTACGGGCCATCACTGAGGACTGTGTGTGGCAGTATAGCATAGCGGTAAGAAGCAGGACACACAACACTCCCCACTGGGGCACTGCTGCTTTACCCTCGGAGAATGTATTTAACCCATAATTGCCCATAAAAAGTAAATGTCCAGCTGTATAATTGAATAACATGTAAAATTGTAACCTATGTAAGACACACTGGATAAAATGCCAATAGTGTATAATGTGGGCATACTGAGAAGCAAGTGTGAGATCATAAAGTCTTTGAGCATGTGATGCAATGACAACACTTTCTCTTTACAGATTTACAGATTCATTATGGTCATTAGTTCATGTTACATGATGAAAGGATATGTCTGGCATTCCCAAAGTGGAAATTCTTAAGGTATTTTCTCTGAAAACATAAAAGTAGTTCATCTTTACTATACTCATTTAACATGGACCTGGAAATTCATTTTATTCTTGGGAATTCTTGAAAACCAACTCCAGGCATTGCGTTTAGTTGGACGTACCACACATACACATACACATACACACACATACACACACATACACACACACACACACACACACACACACACACACACGAAGCAATCCCTACAAAGCTGATCTGTAGCTGCTTACGCTACATGCAACCTAACACTCTTCCTGGATTTTTTGTTGTCTGAAAAAACCATCCTGTGTGCCCTTTAAAATTGTGCACCCATTGTTCCCACACTCTTTACTCTGATTTCTCAGTCTTGTGACCGCCCGTCTGACACCAATGTGCAAGTGTGTCATTGTAGAAGCTCTTGCTCTCCCGTGTTAGAGCAGCACTGAATGCTTTCCCAGCCCCACCTCCAAAAGTTTTGATTTCCAAGTATTGTATGGAACCAGCAGGACAGCCTTATCCCACATCATTTAATTGATGTTATCGTCACATCAACCTCTTTTATTTAATGAGGACATGTATCCTGCTGCTTAACATAGAAAGTGGTGCCGGCTTCTGAGTAAATGCTGTGTTATACTGCTCCCAGCACTTTTCTCCGAAAACTTCCCTGTTTGACTTACAAATAAACCCTGGTGAAAATGTTTAGTAGGAGTTAGCCAAGCACAAGCCCAGTGGTTCTGACAAGGCAAATTCATCAACGCTTGCTTTGTCCAACCAAGGATTTTCCCTGGGTTTTGCATTTAGGTCCCGGGTCCTTATGAATCACACTTCACTGTATAAATATGAATAGATTTTTTAAGCAATCACTATCATGTCATTAAACATGATCAAACTCTTTGTAAATCACATGAAACAGTGGCTGATCACTTCTGTTTCCATGGTGTTATCAACCTTCTGAGTCTTGTCACATTTTATAATGATTAAGAAAACATTTGCATAACCGGCCAAAATCTGCATAGAAGAAATAATATTTTAATATCTCATTTTCTCTCAGAAATGACACATGTAAAGTCCACTGTGTGTAGCCTTTATTTTTAATAATTTCCATTATAATGGCTAAAATATATCAGAGTGCAACATACCACACCCACAGAGATTTTTACACCTACAGAGAAATTCAAGACCATCACATATTACAATCATCAGCAAAAATGTCAGCACATATCAGAGGACGATTAACTTTTTACCCCAGTAACCCCCACGCCCCACCATGCTACCCGTTCAGTGTTGTGTACTATACCTGCAGAGCCATTGAACCCGCAGATAAATTCACGTCTGCAGTCACAGGGTGCGATGTATTCGCTCTGAAAAGACGAGAGAAAGCAGGGGCACGCTCAACAATCAGCTCCAAGTGGTCACACAGCCCCCTCCCTCCCCCAAGCCTCCCGCCTAATTAGCCTCTCCTCTTCTCACGACAAAAACGCACTTGCTCATTAGCTCAGAGGTCAGGGAGGCCCACGCCAACGGCGTGTCGACCACAGCTCTCATCAGAGACACAAGCGCATGCCAAAGGCTTTCCTAAATCTACACGTTCTGCGCATTGAGAGAATACCCCCCTCCTCCGTTACGCCCACTGCTTAATTGCTTACAGTCATCAAGCAGCACTTAGGAGCAATGCCTCTAATTACGGAGGCCGCACCTCGGGCAGAATGAAATGATTATCCGCTGATGAGCATGAAATTGATTATTGAGAGATTTTTGGAAACTAGATAGAAAACAGAAAAACACCTTTTTTAAAGAAATCGTGACTTTCTTGTTCTGAAGAGAGGCTAGAAAAAGACCTTTGTCCTTTCATGTTGATAGTTCTGCTAATTCTAAAATGACAAGTCCATACTTCTTTTAAAGAGACTAGATCATACACAGTACAGACAATCTAAGTACTTGATGGTGGATGACAAAAATCTGCTAACCAGGACTACTAATTACTAATTAAAAATAAATTAAAAAAGAAACATTGCTGTCTGCATCTTTGAGTCTATGGAAGTTGAGATCTGACTCACTACACATAGACAGTCAGATCTATATCACTGTAAATAGCGATTAGTAATAAACTATACATACTAACATATACAGCATATAATAGTTTCCAGCTGTCAGGAAGGAAAAACGTGTGACAAATGGCAGTGAGTCACATCACAAATTACAACAGATTACAACTTCCATAGACTTCCATGGTCTCTTAAAGGCTGGATAAAGTGGCCTTTGAGAAAATCATTCCTTTAGTGTGTTATAACCAGTTCAGTTGGCCCTGTGAGGGACTGAAATGGGTTGAAAACACCTTGACTTTACCTGGTGTGCATCCCCTGATGGTACTATGTATGCCTGTATAGGCTCACTGATGTACTTGCTGTTCCTCATGGCTTGCCTTAGCTGCCTCAGCAGCTCAATGGTGATCTTTGGAGACATGCTGCTGCCTGTGGGAACAGATTACACGATTGTTAGCACAGAACAGCTACCTTACCCTGAGGCCTGCATCAAGGCATAGCGCCCTGAGCAACAGCTCTGTGGGGTTGCCAGATACGTGTAACCATAATGAAACTGCAACAGACATTTTGTTGTTCTGCATTATCATATATATCATCTACAACCTTGATATATATCATCTGTATCATCTGTAATCTTGGAGAATCATATACCAAGGCCTTCTGATGGAACCACATCAAATACCCAAACTCTACGCTACAATTTTTCTCAGAAGAACCCTGATTTGGTCAAACTTTCGTTTGTCATATAATAAAATTCAAAAAATTATTTTAATCAGCCCAATGAAAATGTATAGACACACACGAGCAGTACAATCAGTTGAGTTTTCTTACACACCTCATTATTGTAGATGTTATAATTACAGGTCATTCTCAAGAACACTGAATGAGCACCTACTTCTAGTTACTTGTATCACTGTAAATCTAGCTGATTAAAATCGGGAATATTAAACCAAAGTCCATTCCATTGTTTTATTGGCAGTGAGCAGACGTTCCTATCCAGAGCAATGTACATAGATTACAATTTTTTTTTAATACATTTTGTTACCCATTTATACAGCTGGATATTTACTGATGCAATTCTAGGTTGAATACCTTGCTCAAGGGTACAACAGCAGTGCCCCAGCAGGGAATTGAACCAGCAACCTTTCAGCTACAAATCTTGCTCCTTAACCACTATGCTACACTGCCACACCTACACGCTACAGTGGGAAAAGTGGGAAAAAAATACAGGAATTACCTGGATCCATGTTCATGTCAGAGAAAATCAAGAAATCTGTCAAGTTAGCGTGGTGCTGATGGGCAGACTGTGATTTGGAGCTCAAAGTATTACTGTATGTTCTGCTCTTTAACCTTTATGTTTAATTGCAAGCTGATTCAGCAACTTGCTGAGATAGGGCCATGGTTAAACATTGACAAATTATGGTGCTGAATTTTGTTATATTCAGTAATCTTCATATTGTAAGTGTAAGTGTAAGTGACCCAAAAAGTGTAAGTGTAAGTGACCCAAAAAGTCATATGCACTTATGACAACTCAGATAAATCTGGTCTATTATTATATTATTATTATATGATCTGATTTATTTGTATAGTACTTTTTATACAGTAAAACTACAGTGCAAAGTCATTTAATTATAGAGCCCTTTACAGTGGAATGAAGTAACAGGAAACCATGTTTTCAATCATATTGACTTTTATGAACAGAAGCTTGTGGGAAAAACTAAACTATGACGCGACTTTGTATTACATAAATTCGCAGGTTTACATATTTTCCCCACTACTAAAGAAAATTAAATCCCAGTAACTGCACTTTTGGGGGGGTTCACACTCATTTGGCGAATTGCTTTAAGCTCTGAAAAATATGCACTAATACCACACAGATGATACTTAAAAAACGCCGTCATTGAAAATAATCTATTGGCATGCTGCTCATCCAATCACCTAAACGTAAAAATCACAGCTATCTCTGATTGGCTGCAGTGCACAATAAATAATATTTACAGTTAGCCAGCTCGCTACCAACAAGTAAGTTAACAAGCAAGCTAGCGAGATAAATATACACAGAATAATTTCATTCATTGTTGAGTTTGCATAGGTAAAGCCTTGCTTCTCATCTGTATTATCGTTATTGAACAATTTTCATTCGTGAATGAATTCAATTGACAGGTGTGGCAGCATGCTAGCTCGCTGATATACCTTTAGCTTGGCAGCTAGTTGTTCCTTACTTTTCAATAGCTGCATAACTACGAAAGACAAAAATATTGTGGCTAAACTAGTCAAGTAGCTGGCTGGTCCGCTTGCAGATCAGCTACTTCTGCCATTTAGCAAACAATTAGCAAGCTACAGCTTTCCAGCAAAGCGTGAGAGGGACATAAACTAGACGTCACAAGTAGCTACCTAACAACACCTAGCTAGCTGGCATGCCACTACCGTATTATTGTAGATAGCTACCTACAGTCAACGATGCAATCATAGCTAGCTAGTTGGCCTACGATTGTCCGTACCCTTCTGTTTATGCAGCCAACTCAATTATTTAACAACAATGCTACGATTTTGTGGACTAAAGGATGTACCTGCTGGCTTCAATTCTTGCTAAGCGATACTCTCGGAAACTGCAATCCAGTGTGTTAAATTCTGAGCATGTGGGCTGCCATTTCAAGAATGACGTATGTAGTCATGTGACGAGAAATCTCTACCAATCAAAGGCGGCTCTTTTGGGCTCGCCTCCCTGTTGCATAAATCGACGGTGACAAATCGGTTTGAAGTGGCAGAGTTGAGTCGTGGGGTGGGTTTATGTATTCATACGTAGATATTGCGAGCTAATTCAAAATTCCGATGCATTGGTAGATAAAAACACACAGGCTTGGGGGAGTGAGCAAGCTAGTTATGGACTCCTCATTTAAAACTGTGGGTGTATGTTCTTTCATTTGTTATAGTCAGCACCAATAGTCCCCCTCCAGGTGTTCCGCTAGCCAGCTGGCTAGCTAACGTGACTAAATCACTTAAAGATTAAATCAAGTCTCAATTGTGTCATACCTAACGTTAGATAGAAATAATTTAGATAAAACTGCTAAAAAAAAAGGACAGCCGTGAGGCCGAAGTGTTTATCCAACTGCTTGCAAGTTGTTGGTAGTGATATCGTTAGCCCGTTTCCAATTTTATAGCAACGTTTACATCTAGTTTATGATTCAGAAACAATTCTTTAGGGGCCAGTTTCAGAGTATTATGACTGGAGCGTGACGATCACAATGAAACTCAGATGCTTGATACCTACCCTGAGTGGTTATGAAATTATCTTATTGTGTGATGTTATAAATTAGATCTGCAGCATATGATAGTGATACTGCTTCTTGAATGCGTCGTAGTTTTCTCAACACCTTAATAAAAAGATGTTTTAAAATCACAGTGACACATGCTATGCACGTAGACGAGGACAAGCTTTGGATACCTTGAACAGCTCGTCCTCGGCCAGTGGCACTGGCATGGTCTCCAGAATGACGTGTTTTACATTTTCTGTATGCATTCTGTCCAGTAAGTATGTTTATATTTATATTTATAAATCCGATGAAAATGTTTACTTAACGAAAATGTCCAGGTTGTTACAGAAATCCAGATATGACAATGAGGCCGCACTGTAAGTATGTCGCACATGCCCTATGATTATCTAAACAATATAATTGTCTAAACATGGATGATTTGTGTTTGTGTACCTCTACATCTGAATGTTGAATTTGTAAGCTTATTGTTATTTCTTCAATGCCAGTTACGTTAAACACAGTTTTGCTGTAGGGGTATTTGAAGAAATACAGTAAACTAGTTTTAAAAAGACCAAGACATTGTGGTATTTCTTACAAGTCACTTAAATTTAGACTTCAGGCCATTAATACAGTGAAGTACATTAAAATAAGCAGTCGAAAAGTACAAAGGACTATCAATTTAAAACTATATTTAGATCTTCATTTGGACAAATTGACTCTTCTATAAATGGCAATGAAAGAATTATTGCTCATTATGATCTTTGATTACTGCATAAAGGAACAAAGAAATTACCCTTTTATAAAACAAAATAGAACTCCTTCTCCACTACAGAAAAAAATGCAGACATTTCATTGTTTATATACACTTACTCAATGGCCCTGCATTATCTTGCAGTTATGAGACCTAATAATTGCAAGGTCATGCTCTGCATACAAGAAAAAAACAAACAACAAAAAACATTTAAACATTTACAAATCTAGAATCCACATCCATGATAATGCAAAATAAACCAGTGATTTAAGTGTAATTGTGGTCTGGGAATAAAAGACACATTTTTGTGGTGTCAGGAAATAAGCATTGGCAAAGCTGTGTACTACAACAGAGTCCGACACAGGATCAGCTGGGCAGCAGCTATTATGGATGTTGTGAGATGTCTTCTGGTGAGCAGTGGCGGTCCAGAATTTTGACCTGGATGAGACATAAATAAGAGTTGTTGATTTAGTTATAGTTATATTATAACTTATAGAAGTTATAGACCTGGGAAAGTGGCATTATGTGGCTCGGCTGAGGTTTGTCTTCATCAGTGAGGCTCACAAAGAGGTGGTGTGGTGGTTCACGAGGTTTATAGGCCAAAGGCTGCTGGTTTGATTCCCAGTTAGGGCACAGTTGAACTTTTGAGAGGGGCACTGTACCTGTATTACTTCCTTAAGTGACCAGACGGATAATATGAATTAAATATAAGCTGCATGAGCCACCCTGGATAATCATGTCTGTTAAGCATATAAATAATGCAGTGAGTTTCTGCAAAATCTAAGTTATTTTCTAAAGAATAAAAACACGGTGAAAAACACAGGTGAGAGGTTTTCAGCAAAATAGAAACAAAGAAAGCGGCTAAGCATAATGTATACTGGGCTGTCTTAGAGAATACTCTCTTTCTCTTTCTCTTTCTCTTTCTCTCTCTTTACATGTCAGTCAGATGGGCATGACTACACATTGCAGAGTATTTCCAGAGAAAGTAGATAAAGATGAAAAATGTCATTTAAAAATGACACAAAAAATGCTAAACATTAGCATGAAAGGTAACATTTCTTAGAACAGTGACGATAATAAAGACAGCAAAAGGTTGCTAAACAATAGCAAGTCATTGTAACATACCAGTTGCTCATCTAGGTGTTTAATACATGTGATTTCACCTCTTTCTGTATCTCTCTTGCTGTCTTGCTCATTCTTGTTTTTACTCAGACTTTCTGAGTACAACCAGCATTATATTATCTGAATCAGACACTGAAACGCTCCTCTTTTGAATACATCCTGCCCCTTACAATTGAACTTTGTACTTTCAATGCACTAAATATGTGACAGAGAGTATTGGGCCCTTCGAACATTTTTTTCAACCACAAACTGTTATATTAATCAGAGTATAACCTTGTATTTTTTATTTTTTAATGAAATATTACAAGCTTAAATCCACTGCAGTCTAATTAATTTAATATGTGGTTCATATGGTGCTCTGTATTCTACAGTTGAAGTGGCCCTGTTCATTGCAGGAATTTGGCATGTGTGACATTATCGAGATAGAGGTGACGATGGCATACTCACTGTTTTGGGAGCACAGGTCTGATTGTTTGAATGGTCCCATCCTGTCATCGTCTTTAAGGGAGTTCAGCTTCTCCACACTCACATCTCCTGAAAGACATGACTCTTTTTTTTAGAGAGCACTCCTAAGGATAGCATTCAGGAGAGATGTTACCAGTTTATATAAAGAGACCTTTGTAAGCTAGCGAACTCGGGTCGACCTTTTTATATAATTTACTGACAGTGTTTAGGTCATTCAGGTGGATTTGCTTTCCCTTTTCACATGAACACCATAGGACACCATTCTTCTGTGAAGTTTAAGGTGACTGTTTGAAAAGATTAAAAGAAAGACACCACTATGCGTGTTATTTAAAAGGAAAACAAGACAAGAGTGCAGGAATGTGTGCAGGAAACTCACAGGCTGTGTTCATTGTTTTATAGATGTATCATTAAATCATATTTTATTCCCTGTCAGGGTATAATCTGACAGATCTAGTTCTTTATCATACAGGTTAGAAATGAAAGCAAAAGAATGAGGACTGGCTGACAAACCCAGTTATACCCATCAAACATTCCCATTATTATTGATTCTGTGATTTTTCACATCAGTTTAAGACGATGAAGTGTGTGCAGTTCAGACAAACAGCTCTGGAGCCCTTTCATAATGTATATTCTTATTGCATAATGTATATTATTTACTAAAAGAATAACAAAGGTGCAAGGTGGAGTTCATATCTTAAAAACTTGTGTTCAAATCTTGCATTTTTCTCAAGGTTGTCAATATACATCTTTGACATGTATCATGCTTTTAAAGATGTCTATATTTACAACAGACAAATATCTGCTATTCAATATTCAACCTTGATTTCATAAAATGTTAAATCCCCCTACTGAAGGACAATGGGTTTAACCAAAAATAAAATGAGACTGGCAGTATTTCCCAAATATCCCTAATTTTGTGTAATGTTGCCAATAGTTTTTAGTGCATGATTATGAGAGCAAATATTGACTGTACTGTACATGACCATAGGGAGACTACAGATGTTGTCTGTTGTTCATGTTGCAAAGAAGCTCATAAAGTCTGCCCCTCTTTAAATGTAGATGATCTGCAGTTATGAAAGATTGAGGGTGTCTGTGCTGCATGCAGATGCGATGTGGTTCATATTGATTGCAAGTCTTTAGACTTGGGGTTTAGACTGAGGGGTCTCTGTCCTTAGAAAAAGTGGAATTAATCATTGTCTAATCAAAAAATGGTCGTACAGTATAACGCTCAAGAGCAAAGAAAAGAGACAGAAAAGCACAAAGCACCATGGGTATGCACATCAACACTGAAGCACATTTGTGTGACCTATTGTATGCATACACGAAAATCACCAACATTTTTCAGGTCCACCATGTTTGTTTCATCCTTATATTTTTGGAGCCTTGGCTTATTCTACATTACAAAGTTGATGAAAAAGTAAGAAGAAATTTGCTTTGGTGGGTTTGATTTTGATCAGACTAGTGCCTCTTTGAAAATCAAGTATTTATGGGTAGTAACATTAGAATCATTTAATCTAGACAGGGTACATATTATGTATAAACTGTAGAAAGCACTAATGAGGACACAAAGGTGCTGCCATTTCAGTTTCTGAATTGTTTGTGTCCTGCTGTTTATGGGTGAACTCTCTTACTGGAGGAAACCAATCATCCTTTCCTCATTCTTTTCAAGCATTAATTACATCTGTTAAATCACACATTGACACACATTGACACACAGGGTTTACAGGAATTTCCTGCATCTGTAAATGTCCCCCCTGCATGGGACTATGTCATAGTGCACCTGATTTGAAGCAGTACACAGTTGCCTAACACTATTTGTTTGTGTCCCCAAATAAGGCTGACAGTCCCATTTCCTACTGTAGTAGTATCGGTTTCCTGCAAAGTAATGTTCATTATCAGATCTACATTCAGATCCATATTAATTCAGATTTTTATGATTGAGGTAGATATAGTACTGTAAAGTACTGTAAGCATAACAGTGATGCACCAGTATTTTGCGAATGACAGGTTGCAAAGATCTTGCATAATGGGAAGCACTACCTGACACAACAATGCTGACTTGCTGGCATCTCCCCCCTGCCGCAGATGAAGGTGCTCCAGGTAAGACTGTGACCCTCCAAAGATCAACCTCAAGAACACTGGCGACTCTGCTGCGGAAGTCAAAGCTAAAAAAAAACAACAACAGTAAAATGTGTCAGAAAAATGCAATAAAATATCTCTGTCTAATGTAAATCAGGGTTTCTCTCCTCCTTTATAAAGTCCAGAGATCATGTGTGACTCTACAAATTTATTCATATTTTTCTACATCACTGTGATGGCCACCAAATCATTGTAAAGATGAAAAACTGCCGCCTTCATGAGGTTTAAAATCAATTAGAGGAATGCAGCTGAGCAGTCTGTGTTTAAGATTCTAACTGGTAAGGTCAATATCATGAAGAAAAAAGGAAACACAAAACACATATAAACTGGCAAGACAGCTATAACTAAGGTGGCACCAACACAGCCATTTAATATGAGAAAACTCAAAAATAATTCATACAAGTCAAATCATTATTTTGTTTGAATTTGAACATCAGCTGCAGTATCATCAGTTTGCATGGTGGCATTAACATTATGTTTAATGAAGGATTATAAAAAATATTGAGCATTTACTTTTGTTCTATGTTTGAATGATTTAGATAAGAACAATTATCAATTAAGAGAAAAACATTGTTTCAAGCATAACTCTCAATTTTATCCGTTCATTTGTAATCCAGGTTTTAAGAAGCAGCTCCTCCGGCATGCATGATTCTCATAAGCGGGTTGTGCAGTATTTTGTGGGCATCCAAAATCAACAGAAAATAAGAGATGTGGCAAAACAATGACTTATCATGCATGTCATCTTTGATTTAAATAACATGGCTCTCTCTTCCTCAATGTTTCAAATATTTCCACAGGTATGTTCCTCATTCTGACAGCATGCAAGCTTGAGAGATGGCCAAGATACCCAGTGCATGAGATCTGATTTTTTAATGACATTCACTTTATCATTTTCCCCCCTACACAACCTTACAGAAAATGACAGATGTAGCTCTTTAGTAATCAGTTGTTCCTCAGTTTGATTCTGGGTTTGTTAATAACGTTGTCACAACAAATATGTCAAATTGAGTGAGTTAAAAAGTGAGTTTTTTTAATGATGTCTCTCAAGGTGACATATGTTATTTGATCTTTATTTTTTATCTTAAATTCTAAACTTAACACTTAAATAAAGGAATTAAATACAGAAACTATGTTATCATATTAATTCAAATGAACAGAAAAATATAGCAACACTAAATGACCTGGAGGGAGAAATCAGAATAAAAATAAGATTATACAATAACTTCCACGTGTTTTGAAAAAAGGTATCAGTTTACAAATTTGCTGACTCAATATTTCACCTGTTATTTATTTAAATATTTAGCCCTTAGGCCTATAAACACATTTCATTGGTTCATTTGATCTTCGTAATAACTTCAGTACAAGATATGAATAAGACTATACAATAATTTAATAATTAAAAGGTAATTTACACAGATATCAATTCACAGATTTAAAGACTCACCTGCCACCTGCCATTTCTTTAAATATTCAGCCATAATGCCTATAAACACGCTGTTTCTCTTTGGTGGTTTGGGTAAATGAAGGCTGTCCATGCTTACCGGCTGAAGGAGGTTACATTGGGGAAGATGAGTTGGGTGGAGGGAGACTCGGGCAGCACATTGGCACATGCTAGAGGCCCACTGTCATTACGGAGGACTATTGACCTGTGCACAACTACAGAAAAAAGTTTTTACACAAAAACACTAAATTATTTGTTTTCATTTTTTGCACCATTGCAGTAGTTCGTAAGAGAACTTCATATACACATTTAAAATAGAGAATTTAATTCACAACATAAATAATGATGATCCATGTTGGTCGTATTCAGGGTGATGCCCAGGCAATTTTATACTTGGTTAGTTGAGCACTACTGCACATGACAAAATAATACTGAAGGCTGGATAATTTTCCTTTGGAAGTTAATTAAAATGGGGGCTTTACTTTCAGAGTAATGAGAATCTTTACAAAACCAAGAAAATTGGTGTTTGGTCCTGTATGAAAAAGAAAAATATTAGACTGCTTTTGCGAGTTACCTGTGAAATCCCCAGACAGCTGAAGTGTTGTGTCAGTGAACAACTGCCTTTGGGTCAGACTTACAAGACCATGTTTTGTAGTCAGGTCTCCGACCTCACAGTTAAGAGGGTGGTCAGGGGAACAGCTGGAGCTCTGAAAGACAGGTGACAGACCGCAACATGCAGTCTTGTGATTTTCACTTCTATATATACCCAAAGTATTGTTCTTATTACCAATTCCTGATGTGTGGTCTAAAAGTCTCTCAAAATGGTTTCAGTCTGAGTAGTTAGAATATTAGTCACACATTATTGTTCATGGAAACTTCATTCTTCACTGCTTGCCTGAAATTAAGTCTCACTAAGACTCATCCTAAATTTTTATTTACATTTTTATTCACGCATTGTGCCTGTTGTTTCTCCATTTAGTTTACTTACATTTTGGACAAGTCAAGATTTTACATCTATAGGCAGGACATTGGTTAAGAGGCAGATCACATATCATTAAGTTTTCGGGGGGGGGGGGGGGGGGGGGGTGAATAATTCCTGGTAACATCCTCATCTGGGGTAGGAACAACTGTGTTTGAACATATCCCCATCACGTTTGAGTCATGTTACCCAGTCGCTGTGATGTTTGGAGATAAGCTTGCAGCGGATAAACCATGACAAGGTTAATTCAACACATGCAGTGAGCGTGCAGTCTAGAGTAGCTAAATCAATACACTCTGTGATCCACCACATCACAACTGATCATGTGGAGGCGAAAGGAATCTCACCCCTGCAGTCATGCCGAATGGATTAAAACGGCCACCCACTCCAGAGCACTGCCTCCCCTCTGAGCTTTGGAGGTCATGAATGTACCAGGAAGCCTCTGTGACCTTTGGATAAAAAATTTTGTGAGTGATTCTCTAACAAGCACGGTAGCAAAGCAACACTTTGAAAAAAGAATGTTTTATGTGTGTCAGTGTGTCATCCTTTGACATTCCCAAGCTCTGTTCTGTGAGATCACTTGAAATGACTTACTATTATTATTATTATTATTATTATTATTATTATTGTTATGTTTGGTATACGAATAATTTCATACTCACGGCTCGCTGTAAGGCACGAACGTCCACCACCAGAATGAGGTCACTGTAGCTGCCATCGGGGAATATCCACTGGGACTAAGGAATTGCGTCATATCAGTTAATGCTATCAATGTTATTCAGCCAGGAGAAAGGACACTGCACTGCACTAGTAAGCATTGTAACAATTGCTGCAGGAACTCCTGATTGTTTACAGCAATTTTTGAACCATGTACGTGGCTCTGTTGACATATTCAAGAAGTACTTCCAACAACCCGCTTCTGCATTCCACAAAGTGACATTTACAGCATGTCAGATATAGCGTAGGTATTTCCAGTGTCTGGACACCTTTACACAAGCCAAAAGTGACAGGATGTAAACATGTGATTCTGGTTTCACAGGTACTGTAGGTATAGTGCAGTGGTTGCGGCTGTTTGCCGGAGCGCGCTGTAATAGTAGCCTGCTGTAAAAGGGGATGGCTGTCATTCATCTGACACATCCTTCTGCTCGCGATCAGGCAGATAAGATTACTGGCTGCAGGCGGCGAGTATCCAATTGGTCACGTCCCGATTGGACAGGGCAGCGTGGCGCAGCGACGACGGCTCCCCAAACCCCCCCTGGACACCTCCATTATTATGCATTCGAGGGCCCCCGGTAAAAAGTGTCATGTTTTTGTGGCAGCTTTGAATGAATGATTATCATCCCCCTGTTCTAGTCCTGCCCCAACCACCCCCCCCCCCCCCCAACACACACACACACACATACACACACTCTACTTTGTTGAGTCCTTCCAACATTTTGCTTTACAGTAACAGAGAGCAGGCCAGGGGTGAGTATCAGGATTATAAACCAGTTACTATAATATTTGGCCCTGTTACAGTCTGTATGGATCCTCACTGTGTTACATAGAAGGGTTGTGTTGCCTGCACAAATGGAAGGCTTTGTCCCTGAATTCAAAATACAGTCTTTGAAGGAAATGACGCTGATCCCCTGTGACTGTTTGTGTCACAGTGAGGTTGACTGTCACACGATATGGCGTTGATTGTTATGAATAATGGAATTGCTTTTACAACAGAAAAGGAGGCATTTACAGGCATGATTAATGCTAAAGTGTGGCAGTTGGTATCGGTGTTTGTTTTTGAGCTTCTTATTCATTTATTGTGAAGGTACAGCTCTTAATATTTGGTTCTGCTTCCGTTTCTCTGTTCCTCCTCCTAAAGAATTGCACAATATACAAAATCTGTGAATTATCATACTGTCCAGGAAGTGTTATCTATACAGTACAGCTCTGGAATAAGGAAAAAAGAAACTGTGAGGTAACTGAAGATTGATGAGCCAGGACCAGTGGAAAGGCATTATTATACACCATTCAACTGAAAGACCACTTTTTTCCATGGTCTGTGTGTTTTCCCGCTTTGTTGTACTTTGTATGCTATTTTAAGTTGATTTGTTTCTGACGTAATGGTCTGACTGAATTGAGAGGAAAGAATTATTTGAAAAAAAAGCTATAGTTCACTATTTTGTTCACCGGCTATGTAGATTTTGTCCTTAAAAAAACAAGTACTCAATAGTAATGATTTTATAAAAACTAAATAATACACAGTCAGGGGTCCCACTCAAGTAAGATTGATATTTTCTATGATTTTTCAATGACATTTAAATGATAAATATGTGACTTGATTTCAAGGGTTTTTACTGTTGCAATAATTCCAGTGAAATTTGACTAATTTGAAAATGGACTTGCAGGGGAGAAAATCTTTACTTTCAAAATGTTTCTTGTCTGGTCTCACATATTCTCTTGGCAGTGAATACAAGTCATCAGTGAGTTTAAAGTATAAGGTAACAAGGCTGCTGATTTGTCAGGAGGCTGCTGACTGTGCATGATATTAAATCACATCAAGCTGGTTAATTTGCAAGAAAGACAGATTTCACTTTGTGTAATAAAGAAGAATGTGCTTGTTTTTAGACTAGCACAAGCTTCCATTACTATTAAGGGACAGTGGGACAGTTCATGAGACTGTATTTCCATGTCTTTCCAGGATGCTAATACATTGAAGGAGTTCCAAAGGCAGTGGGAACCGTGCCCAGTGTAAAATGCAGAATGCGAGAGGTTCTGAAAGATCTCACAATGATGCATTGTCTGCCAGCATAAGCAGGTCTTACCAGTGTTACTGTCCCCATCAAA
This sequence comes from Megalops cyprinoides, assembly GCF_013368585.1. Taxonomy (NCBI): domain Eukaryota; kingdom Metazoa; phylum Chordata; class Actinopteri; order Elopiformes; family Megalopidae; genus Megalops; species Megalops cyprinoides. Next base: position 51,061,321 of record NC_050583.1, read on the forward strand.
GTGCCACTGAACTCAGCCGTAGCACTGAGCAGCTGGCCATCTGACGTCTCATCAGCGGATATATTGGCACACTGCATCCTGAAATGAATTTCAATACAAAAAATACACAAATAATTGACTCATTATGTATCCAGTAATGTTTCCACTGAGTTTACTGTAAAAATGTAGGCCTCTACTCAGCCTAACTGCAATGAGATTTACTGTTACAATCTGAGTAAGTGTTATTCTGCTCTGTGCCTCCAAAATGAAGGGTGTTGTAGTTATATGGTCATCAGGTTCAAAGATACAGCATGTCCTTAAGGCTGGATGCACGAGTATTTTTCTGCATGTATCAGTGTGACGCACAAGGACACACATTTACATATTCTGTCTGGCATCCTTTCTTAAAAGGGAGGTTGGGGAGGGGAATCTATTTCCAACCAGCTCTGAAATGATAGTTTTGGATATGAAAAAAAGCAGTAACTGTGTATTTAGGTCACAGGTATACTTCTCCCTTGAGGAGCTCTGAGGCATTTAACCTCAGTTGGAATTTTAATTCAAAACGGTTTCTCCGTAACAAATACTACGAACTCAGAATACTAGAACAGAATACTAGGAACTCTTACTTCATACTTCAGAAAGTAAAAGTCCTGCCACGTATTTGTTCCACCCATGCACTAAACAAGGTGATTTCACTAATTAGCTTCTCTACCTGGCTGAAGAGTTGTGCTAATTAAATTCAGCTGGTGTAGTGCATGGGTGGAACAAATACGTGGCAGCACTTTTACTTTCTGAAGCCGGGGTGTCCACTTCTGCATTTCAGAATAACTCTGAATGGAGTTAAGCATTTAGACTATAGACTCGTGACCCTGCAAAACTCAAACTTAATAGGTTTAATCATCTGTGCAGGGGTTCCTCTGTGTGCAAATGTTTTCAAACATATGTTACTGATATGTTACCATTGCTCATTCAAATTGAATGGATACACACATGTTCGTTTGTGCTGGAAGTTGCTCTGGATAAGTGTGTCAGCTAAATGAACGTAGTGTAATGTATGTAATGCAATGGTACGCAACGAGTGTAATCAGAGAATAGCAAAGTGTTAAACGTCTTGTTGACCTTACCTTGTTCCATTAGAATAATGAATAACCAACGAACGGCCAACGATGCTGTTTGGCCCTGAAAGTGGCATGTTAGTGTCCATGTATTGCGCCTGCAGTTGGTCCACCCCAACCAGTGTTCCAAACTTCCCGCTAATGTCGCCAACTTCATACTGATCTGAGGTGCCGTTGCCTGGGAGCGGAGAGGAGAGCGGATCGACAGCAAGCGGATTGTAGTGACCCATGACATTGTCGTTTGAGCAAGCCTCCCCACTGCTCCTGATTGGCAGCACATGGACGTGGTAGCCCCCAGCCCTGGAGGCCAGATTCGACAGGGACACATCGATGAGTGTGGGGCTCTGGGGTGACCCCTGTGAGAACCGAATCTGGCCCATGGACACCCCGGCTCCGGCCCATGAGCCCGTCTGCGCTGCCGGAAGCCGGACGGCGGTGATGTTGGCGCAGGCCAACCTGGGCCCCGCCCCGTCGGCCGCGTGGACCACTACCGACCTGCCGATTACAGAGTTCGCTCCGGCCAACCAGGAAGTTGTGTCGGTGAAGAAGTACTTGCTCTCCACTCCCCCAGCCTCAGGCCTCAGACTGATGGTTTGGTGCTTGTTGGCTAAGTCCCCGATCTCGCATGCAAATGGGTTGTCCGGCCTGCAGTTGAGGCTGTAGCTGACATCTGTGATGTTGATGTTGAAAGGATTCAGGTGCCCCCCTGTGCTGTCGCAGCGTTTCGGGTCGCTGTTGGACTCCGAGCTGATGGAGAACTTGTGGACATGCCAGTTGTGGTCGTTGGTTGCTGAGGTGGATGGGTTCCCATAGGAGAGGTCCAGAAACACAGACACGTCTGAGTAAGGGTTGCCTTTCAGCTGAGTGAAGAGAATGGTGCCAACCACAGGGCTCGTGAAGACAGATTTGCCCACCGATACTTCTCCTGGATAGCTGATGCTGCCGCACACAAACCTGCTGCCGTTAGAGTAGTGGATCACCACAGATCGACCAACAATGCTGTTCCCACCAAAGAGCGGCAGGTTCCAGTCAGTGAAGCTAGCCTCAAAGCTATTCTTGCCCTCTAAGGAGCCGTGCTTGCTGCTGAGGTCTCCAACTTCATACATGTCATGAGTCGCGCCTGGAACTTTGGGATATGCAGGGTCCCTCACATTCACCTGAAATGGGTTCCAGTGTCCACCCACGTTGTCGTTGCTGCAGAGACCCCCTTGGGATGACGTCGCTTGTGGGAGAGGGAACAGATGCACATGGTACGGCCCGGCCCTGCTTTTCAGGTTTGTCAGATTCACTCTTACTGTTGTGACTTCAAATGGGGATGGCTGACTGAACCTGAAGTAACCTTTAGCTCCTGACATGTCAATCAGAGCCTTCACTTCCTTTCCCTCCAACGCTCTGACCTCAGCGCATGTGTACTTTCCCCCGAATTTGAGAAGCGCAAAACGTGCACCCGTGCTTAGATTTGGAATATCTTTGCGGGATTTCTTTGGTTGGCTGGGGGCCCCCACGCTCAGGTTCCCCACCTGGGACAAGGACGATTGGTCCAGACCACCCAGGAGCACCTCACAGCTGGACACAGAGCTCTGAGACAGGAACACATCAACATTAGTGACACTGGCGCTTCCCTGGAGAGCAACCAGGCTGGACAGAACCCTCCCAGAGCTCTCTCCCTCATTTTGTCGGATGTACACGTCCCCTGCCACTGATTCGAAGAACCTGGCCTGCCAGGTGTTCACCTGTTTGTTTTGCTGGACAACAGTGCAAGCCTTTGTGCCATTGCACGCCTCCACCACCAGGGAGAGGTCGTCCAGGCTGGACCTTTGCCCAAACAGGATCGATATGTTAACAGTGTCCCATGGCTGACTCACAGTAAATCTGAAGACGCTCGCCCCGATGTTGGCCTCCTGACAAGGCCGGGCGATGTGCCCATACATGACGGGAAACTCGTTCAGCGAGAGGTTCAGCGGGCCACAGGTTCCGCTGGTGATGTTAACGGTTGCCGTCTGCTGGCTGGAATCAAAGCGCACCCACCCCATCACCCCAGCCATGTTTATATTGGCTTGAAACTGCATGCAGAGTGCAGACCCTGTAGGGGTGCAAAGAGAACAGAAAGAAGAGAAATGCTACTAATACGCATACTGATACAAATAATTACATTACATTACTGTCATTTAGCAGATACTCTTATCCAGAGTGACTTACATGGCTTACAGTTTTTAAATGTTATCAATTTATACAGGTGGATATTTACTGAGGCAATTCTAGGTTAAGTACCTTGCCTAAGAGTAGAGCAGCTGTGCCCCACCGCAGCATCCTTTTGGTTACAAGACCTGCTCCTCACTACTGCGGTAAGCTGCTGCACTAGTCTGAGTGAATCTGACAGGATGGCTTGCTTTGGCACAGTGACACAGCACTGATACACTGACATTTTTCGCATGTTTAGTCTGTTCTGGAAGGTTTCTCTTTTAGCTCATGAATACCACTGTTTGGCCCGCACCATGATAGACCAGGCTTCAGACCAGCATGCAAAAAGTTATTACTATGGCATAAGCTGTACACAGACAGTGATTGAACGCGGTCGTTTTTCCTGCTTTCAACAGACATGTTCGAACATAATTTCTTCCCCACATCAAGTATGGTTGCATAAAACTTGAAGTCCAAACCAAGTGGTTATAAATTTGCTCATGCTATTTTCTGTCGTCACACTGGATGGTTACAAAGTGAGACTTATATCCATCACAAATCACAGACCCTTTACAACCATGGTCACCTCCTTGGTTCTGAGAGGACGAGACCAAGTCACAAAGTGGTCCTTACGTGAATGCAGAGATGCTGTGTCACTGTGTGATGCACAGAAGAATAGCAGGCATTTTAAAGCTAATCTCCAAGGTGCAGCAGCATTGATACACATTGAATAGTTCAGGTGGCACAAACGACAGCTGCTGTTCAGCGTCTGATACTTTTTATCCCAGACTCACTTCCTTACGCACACAATATGAGTCTCATGTTCCACTATGGGCCAACGAGCACAGCCGTCTATTTTTCTGCCATTGGAAGGCTTGTCTCCAGGCAGCTGGGGACTTGCCACCTACTGTATGGACTTTGATGGCACCTTTAATAAAAGATTAAATCCTTTGTAAGTATCATGTTCTGTTTTTTTTTTTTTTTTTTTCGACTCAACAGGATGTAAATGTGATATCCACTAATGCATGACCTTACAATACCTGAAAGTCTGTTTTCAAAACAACCACAACTACTGGATTCAGAAAAGGTGAATTACAAAACAGTAAAGAAAACTAATAAAGAACATTAATGCACAAAAGTATTTCAATTTCTGTCTCTTCATATTTTTGTTCTGACATCATGTGGGTCATTTTGAACCTTATAAACAGGTCTTGAAAATAAGATATACTTTTGTAACTGAACCCATTCTTTTTTGGATGATACAAACGAAACATGAATATCTTACAGATATCGTACAAATATTTAGAACATTTAGGAATACTTAGAAATGGTTCAGAAATATTAACACATCTCCCCTAAGTGGACTGACATTTTTAGCAATGTGCTTGCACTGTGGGAATCTCAGCTACTCATCTCTGGTTTGAGCTGCAAGGGTTGAATTTTCACTTCTGTTATTTGCCCGACCTCTGTCCTGCTTACGCTTTGCTCTGTTCAATAATCTGACATACAGTAGAGTGGTAATGGGGATTATTAGGTGCACAAAACTGCCATGTGCCCAAAAGAGGTAAAACAAAAGAGAGCATCGCCCAGTAAACCATTATTTATTCATGCAAAGGGCCTGCCTTATAGGTACTTGAAACTGGAACTTGGAAGAGGTTCAGAAAAAAATCACAAAACACAGCTGTGTTTACATTGGCAATCTTACTGCTTGATTGTGTTTACATTATTCTGAATTGATGCAAAGGAAAATTTTTGTCCAACCATATCTATCTGGCAAAACTAGCAAGAAAAAGAGCTACCAAATGTCATATCAGGAGCAGTGAGTCTTATTTAAAATGCCCACTTAACAATGTCAGCAGTTTCATGTTTTCAACCATCAAATGTTTATATTTATGCTTAGAATGGTGATGGATTCAGGTAGCTACAAATTAGTTAGATTTAAATGATCAAGCATTAACTTTCAAGAAATGCTGGATTGAAATAAATAATATAGACAATGCAGTGCTGGTTATTAGTTTTCATTTTTCACTTAGTACACCATGCTAAGTGAAATACACCTAACACCATGCCATGCCTTCATTTTTGACTTCATTTTTCCATGAGAAAACTACAAATATGGCCAATACACCAACCCACTCAATGGATATAAGGTGGGACACAGAAAATCAGTTCATTTGTTTCTAATTGACTTTTTTGCATATAGTGCGCACAACTAGTCACCTATATCCAACAGGTGCCAGACTGTCTTATAGTAGGGTTCTACAGCCAATACAATCAGAGATCAAAATGTTTGGAACACAGCTGGTCTAGTACACAGCAGCAATCAGTAACCTTAACACTTATCAGTCAACCATTGCATCAAATGAATAACTGTTGGTTCTAAACACACAGACACGCACACATACACACATACACCAAACAATCAAAGAAAAATGCAGAAGCAACTCACCCAGTAAGGCCAGCATTATGAAGACCTGGAGAAGGCACATGATGGCAGGTGTGTGTGTGTGTGTGTGTGTGTGTGTGTGTGTAGAGGGGGGGGCGCGTGTGGTCACAGAAGGACAGTGCTCCCTCGCTGTCTGTGCAGCCTCTTAAGAGAAGTGGCAAGGAGAGAGGCTGTGCTCTTGGTTCAGCTTCACTGCCGTGCCTCACCTCTGATTGGCTGAGCCCAGCCTACCTCTCAGTGTCTGGCATGAAGGGAGGAGCCACAGCCAGGAGCTCTTGCTCATGACTCCATGCTCCAGCCATCCATAGGTGAACGTGTTATTCACCTCTTCCCCACCCATCTCTTAGTTCACACCTCAACTCCACCCTGCTCTCTTACTTTTTTATTATGTGGGGGAAAAATGTGATTACTCTTTTTTGAGGAAATGATTTATCACCTCAAGCATGTTCTAAAATTTTTTTTTTTCCCTCTTATAACATTCACCAGTTATACTGTATATATTTTAGATCGTTTTTCTCTCTCTGTCATTGTCTTTTGGCCCCTTTTTATCCTTGGGATGGGACATCATAGGATATTTTCCCTCTAAAATTAGCAGAAGAGGACCATCAGTACAGTATTTTTAGCAGCCCGCCTCTTGGAGCTGTTGTATGCAGCAAATGGCCCTTGAACCAGCGGTGCGATGCGGTGGCTATTATTGCACTTGATTGCAAGGGCTGGAGGAGTCACAGGTGCCATTTTGGGATGACCTGACTTGCTCGGGGTCGATGCTATATGGTGTCTTGAAGAACACATCATGTCAAATAGTGACTGAAGAGAAGGAGCTGATGACGTATATAATTCATATGCACATTATATATGTTGGTGTCAAAGAAAACCCTTTTGAGCTCTGTAAAGCCGTATAACAGCTGGTGTATGAATTTTATGACGTGTAGACATGGGTGTCATGTCTAACGCCATGTGCCAATGTCATGTGACATTAAAAATACATTATCAGCATGGATGTCCGCACAAAATGTTTTTGGACTCTTACAACGGAAGAGTACAAAAATTAATTTCCAAGTATTTACATAAAGCATCTACATATTATGTACATTACATATATAGTAAAACTAAACATTTTAAGTGTATTCTGTGTTCAAGGCAACCATATTACACCAACAGTAGATGTAATATTCGTACTGTTCTAACAATTAACCATGCTCTAGTTCTGTCAGCTGGGGTCAGCTGAAAACCCAGACCCAGCCAAGACCAGCTCCAGCAATTGGGGTCAGCTCGAAACCTGAGACCTAGTCAAGACTAGCTCCAGCAATTAGGGTCAGCTCAAAAACCCAGACCCAGCCAAGACTAGCTCCAGCAATTGGGGTCAGCTCGAAACCTGAGACCTAGTCAAGACTAGCTCCAGCAATTAGGGTCAGCTCAAAAACCCAGACCCAGCCAAGACTAGCTCCAGCGATTGGGGTCAGCTTGAAAACCCAGACCCAGCCACAACCAGCTGCAGAGACCGGGGCCAGCTCTGAAACCTAGTCGGAACAGAGCAGGATAGGTTTTTTTTTAGCTTTTAGTTCACTGGAGTGTTCTAGAGCCTGCAGCCAGAGTTAAGGTCATAGAGTTGCTCCAAACTCCTCTCTCTTCCATTTAAACCTACTGTGATATGTTACTCGCTATCTCATAATTTGCTGGTTTGAGCCTGTAGCTAACTAGAACACAGTACCCATTCAGAGGAGCGATGGTAGATACAAAACTGCCCCGAGCAAGTAGGCATTCATGGGAGTATACATGTGAGTGGTATATTGGTCATGCATGCACTCAATATCCAGGCAAAGTATGCTTGTTGTGAAAGCTCTACACACATCCTGACAAACTATCATTGTTCAGTCTGGATCCTCTTAGTATTACCATTCAGCAGTCTCACAATCACGATCATCCCCAAAACAGGAACACCTCGTGCCTGCTATCATCATCCAAATGTGTTTGCAAACCAGTCCAGCAAGAATACAAATGCATCAAAATAAACTAGTCCATTAGAGAACAGAAGGTGTCCAGAGCCCTCTTAACCAGAGGGTTGCGACCATTGGTACTGGCCTGATTGTGACTACCACAGCTCTGAGACACTCCAGTGTCAGAACACAAATCTGTAATAATATCAGGGCTCAGGCAAGGACTCAATCGCAGACCACAAGCGCGTCGGTTTCCAGGCAGATTTAATGATATCGCAAAGCAGATCGTAAAACAGTTCACAGGCAGGGTTTAAACCAGAGAGGCATTCCGAGGGAAAATCCAGGTACGGAAAAAACGGAACGGGCAGGGTCGGACAACGGGCAGGCAGAGAGATCGGGCGAACAATACAGAGCGGCAGGCAACAATCAGATCGAAAAACAGGCAGGTCGAAAACGGGAAACAGCAAACAGACGGAAAAACGGCAGAGCAGGGAGCAGGGCAGAGAGGGCTGCGGACGACGGGCTTGATCTTGGAGACGTGGAACGTGGGATGGATGCGATGGAGTGAGAGTGGGAGCTTGAGCCGGACCACTGCGGGGCCGATCACCTTGGCAATCGGAAAGGGACCGATAAAGCAAGGAGCCAGCTTATGGGAGTCCACCTTCAGGGGAAGGTCCCGGGTGGAGAGCCACACTCATTGACCCTGGCGATAGCGAGGGGCTTTGGAGTGGTGGCGGTCAACAAAACCACTTAATCCTGGCTGTGGAGCAGAGCAGCGCAAGCTGAGCACATCTCCAGGTACGGCAGCAGCGTCGTATCAACGCTGCCGCTGAGGGGACGCTGACTTCCTCCTCCTGGGCTGGGAACAGGGGCGGCTGGTAGCCCACGCAGCACTGGAAGGGGGACAGACTCGTGGATGCAGAGGGTAGGGAGTTTATCGCATACTCCACCCAGGAAAGGTGCTGGGTCCACGCCGCGGGCTCCTGGGATGTCAGGCATCGCAGCACCGTCTCCAATTGTTGATTCACCCGCTCGGTCTGGCATTGGACTGGGGGTGTTAGCCGGACGACAGACTGACAGTGGCACCCAGTAGCCTGCAAAAAGCTTTCCAGAAATGAGAAGTGAACTGGGGACCCCGGTCGGACACAACGTCGGTGGGCAGACCGTGCAGACGGAACACATGATTGACAATTAACTGGGCCGTCTCCTTAGAGGAGGGCAGTTTTGGCAGTGGAATAAGGTGAACAGCTTTGGAAAAACGGTCTACGACAGTGAGGATTGTGGTGTTACCGTCAGACGGGGGCAGACCGGTGACGAAGTCGAGGGCGATGTGAGACCAGGGTCGTCTGGGAACAGGCAGGGGTTGCAGCAAGCCGGTGGGTGGTTGGGTGGTAGTTTTGTTCTGGGCACAGACCGAGCAGGCGGCTACAAAGCTCCGGACGTCCTTCGCCATGGTGGGCCACCAGAATCGTTGACCGATGAACGCCGTGGTGTGACGAGCACCAGGATGGCAGGCGAGTCTAAAGGAGTGCCCCCACTGCAGGACCTTGGAACGAGCAGACTGGGGAACAAAGAGACGGTTAGGAGGACAGGAGCTAGGACCCGGCTCGGCCTGGAGAGCGGTGCGGACGGTGGTCTCAATGTACCAGTGCGCCGCCCCGACGATACATCGGGCGGGCAGGATGGTGCTGGGCTCCTGGGTCTCCTCGGCAGGGGTGAACTGACAGGAAAGAGCGTCTGGCTTACGGTTCTTGGTACCCGGGCGGTAAGACAGGGTGAAGTGGAATCGGGAGAAAAACAGGGACCAGCGGGCTTGTCGAGGGTTCAGGCGCTTAGCTGACCTGATGTACTCCAGATTTTTGTGATCAGTCCACACCAGGAACGGCAGATTTGCCCCCTCCAGCCAATGCCTCCACTCCTCCAGCGCCAGCTTGATGGCCAACAATTCCCGGTCGCCGATGTCGTAGTTTCGCCCAGTGGGCGAAAGGCGGTGGGAGAAGTAGGCGCAGGGGTGGAGCTTGTTGTCAGCTGGTGAGCGTTGCGACAAGACAGCTCCCACTCCCACATCCGAAGCGTCCACCTCCACCACAAACTGCCGGGCAGGGTCTAGCTGAGTCAGAATGGGCACCGAGGTAAAACGGGATTTCAGGTTGCGGAAAGCCCCTTCTGCTTCTGAGGACCAGGTGAACGCCCTGTTGACCGACGTTAGAGCCGTGAGGGGAGCTGCCACCGTGCTGTAGTTGCGAATAAAATGGCGATAAAAATGAGCAAATCCCAGAAATCGTTGCAGCTCCCGACGGGAGGCAGGACGTGGCCATTCCTCCACTGCCTGGACTTTCTGCCGGTCCATCTGCATGCTCCCTGCCGTGATGACGAAACCCAGGAAGGAGATAGTGCTACGGTGGAATTCGCACTTCTCCGCCTTGACGTAGAGATCTCCTGCTGGAGAACGCGACGGACATGCTGGACGTGTTCTGACAGGGAGCAAGAAAAAACGAGGATGTCGTCCAGGTAAATGAACACGAACTGATTAAGCATGTCCCGAAGGACGTCATTAACCAGGGACTGGAACACGGCAGGGGCATTAGTTAAACTGAATGGCATGACGAGATATTTTACTTAAACCTACTGTGATATGTTACTCGCTATCTCATAATTTGCTGGTTTGAGCCTGTAGCTAACTAGAACACAGTACCCATTCAGAGGAGTGATAGATTGATAGACAGTTGGAGTGACAGAATTGGCTCCAGCCCAGGATCTTGTTTCCTTCCCAGTCGATGTGGGGGTTGTGCTGGGCCAGCCATGGGTAACCCAGAACCACGAGAGCTTGAGGGGTGTCAATAATGTGCAGCATGATCGCCTCGCGGTGGTTGCCGGAAATGAGGAAGTTCACCGGGGGAGTGGCGTGGGTGATGCGGACCAGCGGGGCTCCGGTGATGGCATGGGCCTCCAGAGGCGAGTGCTGCGGGACGCAGGGGAGATGCAGGCAGGCCACCAGGTCGGCATCGATGAAGCTCCCGTCGGCCCCTGAATCTATTAGGACAGAGACCGCATGAGGCTGATCCCCGACAAGCAGGGAGGCAGAGAACAGGAGGCGGATTTCAGGGGACTGGCAAATGGGGGTAACGCTCACCTGTAATCCCCTCGCTATGGGTGAGCGCCGGCTTTTGCTGGACAGGTCGCCACGAAATGGCCGGACGGCCCGCAGTACAGGCATGACCTGGTGCTAATCCTCCTCTGACGTTCAGCGGGGGACAGGCGAGTGCGGTCAACCTGCATTGGCTCCGGAGAGGCAGGAAACGGAGGTGTGGGGCTCGGTGCTGCAGGCGCTAACGGAGGGGCTCGAGTGGGACCAGGCAGTCCGCCGGCGGCTCTCTCCCTTCGTCGCTGCGTCAGGCACTGGTCCACACAGACGGCCAGTTCCACCAGGGCGTCGAAGCTGGGGGGTAGCTCATCTGTGGAGGAAGGTGTCATACTGCGCCTCGGTGTTCCAACCGCTGGTGGCAGCCAGGGTGCGGAAATCGATGGCGTAATCCAACACCGACCGGCTAGAACACAAGGAAAACAAAAGCATATGGACAGGGAAAAAAACAAAAACACTACAGCTAGGGGGCGGGAGCACTGACAAATAAATGACAGGGGATGACGCCCAAGCTGCTGGACGGCGAACATAGGTGCAACAGCCCCTAAACCTAGGTGTACACAATGAACACACAATAATGACCAGGAGCAGGGCATATCAAAATCACAGTACACAGTGAGTTTTGCACAACTCCAGTGTATTCATAAATCCAGTTCTCTTGGTTTAACAATATATGTAACTTCACACATATTGTTGTCCGCTGGGGGTGATATCACTTCTCATACCCGCTATTAGGAAAAAATTGCATTAATCTTTAATGAAAATAAATCTTTTACAGTTGCTAAACTATTTGGTAATTACACATTAGAGTCCTTAAACATGTTTATGATATCCATATGTTGATTTTGTCAAATTTGATAAAAAATAATTGAAAAACACTGGAAGCTAAAAAAAAACTGATTTCTGATCTCTTTAGCTGAAACCCTTCATCATCTTGGAAAATGTAAAGGCCTAGTCAAGCAACAGGTAAAATAAAATTAATAGCTAATGATCCCATCCTAATTTCTATGTAGCACCTGAGCTGGAGCCAGGTAGAAGCAGCTGCACTGGAGCAGCTCTGGAGTCAGAGAAAGGGGTTGTTGGAGCCAGCCTGGGACCGGAGTTCACCCCCTGGAGCCATTAAGGAGCTGGAGCCAGCAAACCCAGGGCGCTGCCAACCCATAGCACCGCCAACCCTACACCTTTGAATGGCACAGGATATGAATGGAATGAGGATGGAAACTATTTTGTTAAATTCTTTCTGTCTTTCTTACCATAACACGTGATTACACATACATCATGTGTCTGCAGTGTTTCATGATGGCATTTATAAAAAAACACGTTCTGTTCTTGCCACATCTGTGAACGCCAATTTCTCTGGCCACATCCACATTCCGATTGATGAATTGATATCAAAATTTCAGTTATGCAATTGCACATTTGCTTTGTCATGACAGTGACAGTGATTGCTCCTTGTGAATAAAACAAGGAGGAAACAAAGTTCAATTTGATCAAACAGATCTAATCAAAACTATCCACTGTGACAACAAACATTTAAATGCATGCATACAGTAACTGTTGAGTGTAGAAGCACAGGGTGTCCGGAACTTGAGAAAAGAACACGACCGGCCAGTGAGAGCACCCTTGATTTTATGGTGACATTTTAATCAGTGAGGCCTCTAAGCTACACTAGCTAATTTGCCGTTCTGAATGTGAAGTTCACAGCAAATACACTGGCACATACAGTATGAAGCAGACAATCCAGCAACGCGTTCCAGCCAATGGTCTTCACTGGGCAGGAGAACAGAACATGAGCGTAAACAGGTTTTAAGCCAGCTTGCTGAGTCAATCTAACACAGCCTGAGCACCACACATAAATACATCTAATGGTCACACGTATATCTAATGGTCTGATATCTGATCTGATATCTAAAAAAAGTCTGATAAAGTCGCTATAGTAAATTGCCATTGGATGCACACCTTTTAACACACAACCACAATCTTCTCACTTGAAAAATAGCTATTCATTTCCCCGCAGGCACTGGCAATACCTAAACAAGAGTTTGGGCTCGTTTGGTGCACGTTTGTGCATGTTTGTATCATGAGTGCTTGATGGCACTTTGCTCATGGGTAACTCGGTCAGGCACAAATCTGTACAGCTAGTGAGAGAGCCATGCCTTCACATCCCCACCTCAAAGTGGTAAATTCAGCTATTAGCTTTATTTATTCCGGTGAATCCCATTGAGATAGAGATCTCATTTTCAAGCGAAACCTGATGTACATAAAATAAAATTAAAACAAAATAAAAACATTCATAAACAAATAATCTAAAAAGAATTTACAGTACAATTTAATTAATAAATCAGTAGAATATTGTATTAATATTGTATTAAAGTAACACATAAAAGAAATTTATGCTTGCAGCGGTGGTCACTGCGCTTTGTGCAATGTTCATGGCGAACTTCCTCTTCATCAGAACGAATGATATATCTCTCCGGAAATTAACTACTAGTATGCACTATATAGGTTCACACAGTGATAAAAGGGCTTTAAAAACAAAAGAGGAAAAGTTACATAGCCATTAGAAAACGCATTGTAAAAACACATGACTCATGAGATGATGGTAGAATAAATGAGGGTGTGTTTGTGTGACCCTGTTTGTCAGCTTCCTTTTGCGTTAGACATCCATGACTGTTTTGGCTTTGTCACATATATTTACTTTCCTTTTTAGTGTGATTGCGAAACTATAGTTAGTGTGATTGCGATGCGAAGCGTCGCAAGCACGCTATTGTTATCCGATAGTTTTATTCTTCTTATTCCACCAAATTTTGTATCGCTTCTCCTCCCACAGTTTTCGAGATATCGACCCCAAACCAACTGTAACCCGTCTGGTCTGTCCCCGATCAGGTTGCTTGTATACAGCTAAGCCGTACCCACACTCGTTCTCCGGTTTTTGACGTTTTTCATCCCTTTTTTCCCATAGACTCCCATTCATTTTCAAAATCACCCCCCCTCACACTTCATGGCCTTCTCACTCGGTCACTTTTCACCCCAGAGCCACCATACCTCACATGTTGCTTCGGGACAAATCACCCAACACTCACGCAAGGCTGTCTTGACCCGCACTAGTCGTTTTGTCATTTTTTTCATCAGTTTTTTTACTCATTTATTCATCCCTCCATCCTGCCATTGACTTCAGTTCATTTATCAAAGCCCTATCACACGTAGTTGTATAAATTAGCTAGTACTGCGTCCTCAAACAGACTTTGCTCTTAGCTGAGAACTACTGTCTCATTGTGGAACAGTACACATCTTGTCCCTGTACTGTTGCTATACTTACTGTATGCACTTTTGTATGTCGCTTTGGATAAAAGTGTCTGCTAAATAAATAAATGTAAATGTAAATCTAACCTTCTGTATGCTGTAAAGGAATTACTCCAAGCCATAAGGGCTGTATTCCAGCTTTGCTGACCAGTTTAACTGCTGCAACCATCAGGACCTGATTGGTCAATGTCATGGTGACAGTCATAGTGATATTTGGAGGTGAGGGAGAGAAGGTGGGACCTATCTTGCAAAGATTCTACATGTAACATCCTGAACTCTAATCCCTGTGCCAATCAGAAATATTGGATACCAATGGCAAGTGTAATGGCTAGAGAGGTGGGAGTACAATTCAAACTTGCAAACTGGAAACTAAAGTAAAAAAAAAGCAGAACACACAACAGCACTATAGTTAAGCGTGTGCTTCAACAGATCCTCAGTTTGACTGTTTGTGTTGTGAAAAACAAATTAGTAATTGCAACCACTGTAAGCAACCACTGACTGGTTTCAAAAATCAGTCCTGCTGTTCCGGCATTTTCATTCAGCTCTTCTCACATGGACACAGTGGAGGGACATTACGTTATTGTCATTTAGCAGACGCTCTTATCCAAAATGACTTACATGGGTTATTATTTTACATGATACCCATTTATAGAGCTCAATATTTACTGAGGCAATTCTGGTCAAGCACCTTGCCCAAAGGTACAGCAGCAGTGCCCCAGTTGGGAATCACACCAGCAGCCCTGCTCCTTACCACTACGCTACAGAACCACCGTCAGGCCTATACAAATGCACTGACAGTATCACATCCTGTGGATACATGTGTCCCTGTAAGAGACTTGGCAGACCTCTCTGCAATGAGTCACTCCTATCTTCCCAATGCCCACGATTCCTGTGCACAATCTGGTCCTGCACCTATGTAGCAATGGTGAAAACATCAGTGCTTTCTGATTGGACAACAGCAGCACCAAACATACATCAGCTTCCTACTGCCACATGCTGGTTTGCAGATGCTGCCGTGCTGCCCTCATGTGGGGCTACATGATGTTTATCTGTTATGGTTACAAGAGTGCATTTTTTCTGGCTATTTCTGTCCATACTGCACTATAGATAAACTCTAAAGATATGAGATCAGTTTTGTTGTTAAACTGGCTCACAAATTTGCTCCATATGCTCACAGTCTCTTAAGGTGTCATATGATGATGTCATTGCTCCTTCTCCTCTCACATATCTTTCAGTGTGCCTCAGATGTGTGTGTCAAGTACAGTCCTTCTATGCTGACTGTCAATCCATAAACTGGATAGATATAGTAAGCCATTAGGCCAAGACAGTATAAAGAATGTGGCATGGATTTCTTGGATTACTGTCCTCAAAAATGACATCAAGTTCATGATAATCTTAGCACAGTTTGGTTTGAGCTACAGCTGTCAGGGTTTGCAGGGAAAGGACCTACACGCAGACAGTATGGGCAGGTCAAAAAAAAAAAAGATATTCTTTAATGACGGATCCAAAACACACAGGCAAAAATGAAAGTGAGAAAAACAGTCCAAGTCGGTAGCCAAAAAAATCCAGAGGAAAAGCAAATAACTTCAAAAACAGCAGCCAAAAGAGTAATCTGGGACAGGCAGAGTCGACAACCAACAGGATCAGAAGCAGTTTACTTACAAGAGGCAAGAACAAAACAGGTACAACACTGAGACAATCAGGCAAAGAACAAAGAAAACAGCAGGGTATGTGTAGGCAGGCAGATGATGAGGGGACGAGGCACAGGTGTGTGGAACAGGCTGCAGGTGATGGGCATGGCCAAGTAACAGGAGGGCGGGGAGGCAGGCAGGCCAAGGAAACACAAGGACCTGAAAACTTTCTGTGTTAATTAAACACAATGCCCTATCTTGGTTACCACCAACACAGAAACTTTAATTCTGCTCATTTTCCCGTGATGCACTTGGTCCCTCTGCTGCAACCATGATAGGTCTTGCCCTGCGTTCATATATCCATCAAATGACAGTATGTGCAAGCTTTTTTAAAACTTCCTTTACTATTTTTTTGAAAGGGTACAGTGTGACTGCAATAATTACAATTTTACATATGAAGTGCTTTTCTTGCACTCCTCACAAAGTGATTTCCAAAATATAAAGCACAAAAAATATATACTGTACTGTGGATTGATACAATTACAATCCAGTGAAAAAAGAGTACATGGTGTGGAGGAATGTCACGAGAGCTGTAAAGGGTTTGACTGTGTCACATGACATTCTGCATGTGAAGAATATGTAGGTGTGCAGTTTCTGTTATTAACTTTGCAAAAAAAAAATGTGTGAATCAAGATATTTTGAAACTAGAAGATAGTAAAAGCATCTGATGATGACGACACTATGTTTTCCTTTTTTGTTTTTGGCCAAAGCTTGCTGATCTTAGCTGCAATCTTGAGGTTACAAATAGTTAAACACACAGATTAAAGTCCAGGAGTAAAAATCACCCTTTCCTCATATGAGGGATAATGGGAAAGAAAAATAGAGGTTTGGCATCTGTATGTATTATATGCATAATTCTAAGCCTGCTTTACCCCAAAGTATTATACCATTAGAAGTCTTCAGGAGGTTTTACTGCAGAGCAGCAATTTGCACAGTTCTAGTCAAAGAAAGAATGTGGGAGAGAACACATTTTGTAGCTTTGTGTGTGCTGCATTTATCGAGACAAATTATCCAATGGTTCCTCAGCAAGTCCCTGGGGGTGCGAGTGCTGACGCTAGTTGTACTGCAAAGGAACATCGGCCAAGGAGGCCTGCGTGCTTTCTGCTGGTTTACAGTTTTACCTGCAAAAGCAGAATGAGGCCACCAGAGGAGGCTCTCGCGCTGTACAAGCTATCCACAGATAAATGGAGTGAGGAGTGAAAAAAGGTGAGCAGATCAGCTGAAGAAGGCTGAGTTTTGCAGAGGACCGACCTTGGTGATCTTGAAGCTTTTTTTTTTTTTTTTTACCTCAGGGTCAATTAAGGTCTTTCATTCATTTGTTCAGCAATAAAGCATGCTCTTCGACCTTGATACATATCCAACTAATCTTCCCAAAGTAGCCAAGATGTTCAGACTTCAAAACTCGTGCAGCTGGACCTTGAGTTTTTCACGCTGTCTTCTAATCATAATACATTAAATTTTATTAGTTTAACTACACAAGTTTATTTAAAAAACATGAATAATACGTTGATGTTCTGTGCTTTACGTTTCTTATGATTATTAAACGCAAACACAATATATTATATGCTACACAATTCTTGCTATTTCAGCGTCCCGGGATTGATACGTGATTGACATAAGCACGAACACGTTTGCATGTAATGCCACGCTACTGCTGAAGTGTTCGCCTCCCATCGAGTCAGGTCTGTTGGTGTGAAGGTAGTTTTGCTATAGCCTAATTTCGTGATCATCTTGAAATCCTGTTATATTTTTCATCTTTATTAACACGTGAGTGGGACAGGGCCGTGATTCAGCAAGGTATATTATAAATTATTGATCTTTAAAGAATTTGGGAAACTTCCCATTTTTCTATCATCTCAAAATGTGGTGCGTACTGGTGATGTCTGATTTTATGTTTAAACAGCAATGCAGCAAATGTCTAGACACGAGCGAGAGAGGAAAGCGTCTAACATCGCAGCAAGTATTATCAGTTTTCATTTTTCATGTGATGTATGCCAGTATGTATGTTTAGCTACAACCTTTTATGTTGTGCTTTCTGCGTATGGAACACAGTTTGATCACAGACCGTAGCGACCCATAATTGTCTTCATGCCAGAAGGTTCGCTTACCTGCCGTCTGCTAAAGCATAATGCGGTAGCCTTTTGTGGGACGGACACTATTAAGAGGAGCAGTTTTACACGACAAACTATTGTTGAGAATAACACCTGGCCAATATCGTCATTTTCTTCTTTTCCGCAGTAGCCTAACTGTGGATCGGTGGTAAGTGCGCTTGTATTCGGACTTTAATATCTGTTACATGGATGGGTGCGCGCCTACGCGGTGTGGGCGTTGTTTTGCGGATTGCTGGTGTCACCGCATAGCGTTTGCCTGGTTTGGATTGATTGCTTGTGCAGTAAGACATGTACTGTATCAACTTAATTAGAACATTATGATGGAGAGAAATTTGGGTACGTCTGGGGATATGACGATATCAAACGACAGCAGTTATGCAAGTTTTGACTTTGTTTATTAATGTTAAAAAACATTATTATGCTTTCACGAGCGCCAGGTTGCCAAGTTTTAAATACAGGAATCAATAACACGATAAATTTACGTCAACGCAGACTTCATTTTTAGCATGTGTATGTGCGGACTACTTTAAAATATAAGCCCATAACGAATTGCTGTCAAAGTGCCGTTTTAACAAGAACATGGGACACATGCTTTAACCACACGTTCAGTTACGATTGGTCAAATAAAGCGCAAAATCAAAATAATCTACTATAGAGCGAATTAATTTAATTGTTGAAGGCAGTTTTCGGGATGCTCTTCGGCGAGGCTACCAGAATAAGCTCCCCATGTGACATATTCAAGTAAACGAGAGGGACGGCACTAACTACTTCCTGCCAAATAGTGACTCTTGGATTCAAAACGCTTGCATCAAGAGACTGCGTTCGCAACAGTCCGAAGCGGTGGTGGGCGACTGAATGAGAGCACCTGATTTTTGGCGGTGCGGGTACTTTTTTTAACTACAGCAGGTAAAACCGTTTTACTTCGATTTAATAGCTGTGCTACAGTATATTTAGGTATCAAACTTTACCAAGCTACGTGTATATGAACTTGATGGTTGTGATTTTAGTTGCGACTTTCGATGCACTCCGAAGAAATAGGCAAACTGTCTGCTGGATAATAGAAGTAAATCGATTTTCATGGGAGTTGCACGTGTCTAGCTCATTAGATAAGTGGTTAAAGGAAAATAACTAGCAAGAGGTATCTCAGATCATCCATAGTAAAAGAATATTCACTAGGTCAGGATAATGAATTCAGTGGTGGCACTCGATAGAGTGGGAACTATGGAAGCAACGAGCACACAGTTCTAGCAATATTCAGATTACTGTCTGAATTTGGATATAGGCATGTTTGTATTGGGTAGATTTGCGTTCCACGCGAAAGTTACTTGCCAACTTGTTAAACAGACGTGATGTAATTACGATGCAACTTGAGAGCATTCTCGCATATCGGTGTGCTGAATTATAGCAGGTGTCGCATAAATACAACCACACAGTCCACAAAAGGGGTATCAGATTTGAATGTACAGCATCTTTGATAATGATTAAAAACGAATATAAACGTTTATCCTATTCTCTATGCTTTCCCATAGTGAAGAGGACACCTTTGTAGTGGGCGCTTTATTAATCAAGCAGCAACACTTTAATGGCAATCATCGATGGTCAAAACTATTGTGGAAAATATAGCAAAAGTAAAAACTTTTGCTATATATATATCACTTCATCGGCCCAGGGCGCTCACACTTTGATTACCTGAGGTGACACATTTATTCAGAGACAAAGTAGACTGAAATTTATCGGAAGTATAACTTGCTTATGTTCAGTGTACGAGCAGAAAAGTTTGCAGGACATTGTTTATTACTTCGGGGTGGGGGACAAGATTGTTCTAGCCGCGGGTCCTGTTCACTTCACAGACTCCCCCAATTCCGAACACAGACACTGTATATCATTGTAAAAATAAACATAACCAGAAACAACATCTGTTCTTAAACATCTTGTAAATGAGAAGAAAAGTAAACGAAAGTGGTCTGGCGTATTTTCCTCTTCGAAATCAACCTGTTTCATGGTACAAGTGTAAACCAAGCATGTTGGATCCATTCCGTTAACCCTTTTTTTTTCTTTTTTTTTTCATCAGTCATTGAGTAGGCTATACAGTAAAGTACAAAGTTCCCGCAGTCAAAATAATGTCAACATGTACGGGGTCTTTGATGCACGTTTTGCTATTATTGTTTTTCAAAGTTGGTGTTTGTGGGAGTGCAGTGGTGGCTAGAAGTGATTTTATGTGAGGTTGCTATGTCAAAATTTAGTAATTCTAAAATGAGCCTTCTCCAGATAGTGTTTGTTTTCTTGCACCAGTTTATCAGTAATAGGTTTTGAAGAGATGGGTCTAAAAAGGAGTTAAGGGTCATTCTGTATGAACTTGTTTAAGAGTTAAGCCCTTAAAAGTAAGCTCTGTAAACTGGGTTTAGTTGTTTGGGCCAGTGTTGAAGAAGTAGGTTGTCTTCACATTCTAATATAAGAATGCAGAGAAGCAGCCCCATTGGTATGATGTACATGGGAGCATTGGGCAGTTAACCTTGTACCCACAGTGTTTCTTTGACTGTATCCTTGCAGGTATATTTGAATGATATTCTGAATGTGAACAGTGTTTTCATTTTATGTGTCATGAACTTTTTCTACTCCCGAATCCCTCTAATTATTACTGTACTCACTTGAATAATATCCCTTAGTAATACAGGGTTAAGGGCTTGAACTAGCAATGTCTCCATACAGCAGACAGAGAACAGTATCAGAATATTTAGGAATGTCTTGTGAGTGTTTTAGCTCTCTAGTACTCATAAATAGGTGACCTGACCCTGCCGATGCTTTGAAATAATGCAGGGCATATCCAGATTTGTTGAGGCCTGATAGTCATATATTGAACCATATCAGAATCATTGTATAACAGTATGATTAAACTTCATGAAAGAAAAAAAAATGTTTGAACACATTATGTGATGATTTCCTTTCATTCGCCAAGTTGAGAACCTTAATGAACACAGGGGTTTTTTTGTTGTCCACCATAATCAAAACAAAGGATGAGCCTGGATCCTATTCCCAGCTCTGGTATAACTGTGTCTTGCTTCAAGGTGCAATGAGGTGAACACACTGGCAGTGTGTTACATATAAAAGAACTAAATTAACTTGTCTAGTGTGTATTACATGGCATGGTGGTTACAAGTATTTTATGAACTTGGTTGTAGGTCCTAGAGTTGCTGGTCCCTAGGTCTGTGTGCTGCACTGTACTATAACTCTAAATGCCCCTTCACTGCTCAGTATACTTGACAGTGGACTGTTGGCTAATTAGAATGACACAAAACTCACCATGCATGCTTCAAAACGTGTGCGTTAATTAATACAACATGTTGCTTTCTGTCAATGCATGGTTCACAGCTGTAGAAAAAGAGTTGTTACCCAAAGTCAGTCTTTTTTTGTATTTTTACCTTTTTTTAAACTAGGCAATTGCACGCTTAAGAGGAGTTCTGGGTAAGCCTCTCGCTATTGCGCCTGTGATTCCTCTCACAGTCAGCAGCAGATCAAAGCCGAACCCAAGGCCCAGCTCCCTTTGATCATCAAATATAACACTTTAAAGAATTTTATTTGCTGTAACCTGTCTTCAGCTACAGAGATATCCATTTCCAGGACAGGATCGTTTGAAACGGATTTGAAGAACCGCTCCCCCTGAGTTTTGTGACGCCCATGACAAATTGCAGGAGAGCATTGGAAGCATGTAAACCGACACGGGTGAATTTTCATAATCTGCCATGCCCCCCCTTTAGGAGTAAGAGGGACAACCCAATCAGAGGTCAGAAATTCACCAAAGTATTACAAAACTTTAGGGCAGTTATTGGCAAAGCTTAAAGGGCACCTTCAGTCCAGTAGAAATGGCTGGTGATAAATCTTGTTTGCATGCTGTGCACATCACGATGCATGATGGGAGATCAACAAGAGTAGATTTAAAAATAGAGCGAAGTGAACCCCCTGCATGAGCAAACTCCTGTCCATTGGCCTGCGCAGGAAGACGAAAATGGAAGTAACAGGATGCGAGTCTAGGTAGCGCACAGTGGGTTTCACCTTCCACAAATAAAGGATTTCCCTCATGACGCATTGTAAAATTAGTAGCATACAGTAAATGTGTGAGTGCGTGAACACACAACTCTGTTCTGTGTTCCATTACAAAAAGATCTGTGGGCTTTTTCATGCCTTTGCCTACTGGGCTTGATGACGGTTAGCCTAAACTTTTTAAGGTTGGCTGAGTGCATCAAGGACAAAGAATTGCAGTGATACCCTTTGCTAACTTGTACTTGAGACAGTTACTTTCCTAGCTGAGCAGCAAGCTGGTGAGATAGCTAGCCTAGACCCTAGCTGGGTAGATGGACAAATGAATGAAAAATCATGCAGTATGGAAACCTTTATTTGTACCTTTGGGGAAAGGCGTAGTCTACTCTTGTTTTGCGGTTGAATATTATATTCGTTACAGAAACACGTCAGCCTATGTTATGTAGTGTCAGTTGTTTTCAGCAAGTTTGCAGGACAGTGTCCGGCACCTTGCCAGATAGCAGCATTGAGGGCCAGCTGGATGCAGTAGTTTTGCTTTTGGAAGTGGATGTGTATAAATTATAGTCTTTTCTTTCCCTAAAGTAGTCATGTCCATATTGCAATTATCTACCATCCCCATCATTTATGTCTTCATTATGAAAGGATCATAATGTAAAAACATTGAAGGACTAAGAACAGAATGTTATGTGCAATGTTATATCATACTGCTGTTCATTGTTGGTGGATCATTGCATTCTTCTGGATTGCAGTCATGCTGTTTGTTTTTTGTTCTTATAGGAGAAATTCAGATTTAATGAGCTCATGATCAATAATGTGAGGAAAGTCACATGGATCTTTCTAAGCATGAGATAAGCATTCAAGAGTAATCTTTCAGCCTAGATGTTTACACCAAAGAGGTAATCCAATAACAATAACTCATGTTTTCCATCTGATTAACAGACATAATTTTTTTCCCTGCATATATTTTAGGTATTTCAAAAGCATTTTTATCCACTGAGAATGTAACCAGTGAAAACCTGTGTTGTTTTCACAGCTTAGCCAGTGATTCAGAAGTTATGAAATGCAGACGTCTTCAGTACATCTTTTTCTCACTCTCCACCACAAAGTTTGCTGCAAAACAGCTTCATAGAAATGTCAGTTTCTTAGGGCTTAGCCTGGCGAGACCTACCGTCTTCCACTTTTATTCCTGAAAGCCCATAGCAGAATTTGAAGTATTTTACATTTTGTTCTTTGGAGATTGGCTCTGTAAAGTTTGACTTTTTTGTCGTCTGGTGCAGTGTAGCTCAAGCAAGCCTGTTGGTGCAAGCTTTGAATGCTGCAGGTGTCGCTGCCAAAAGTCATCTTCAGCGGCTCAGCAATTTCCTAGAAAAAAATGATTCATTCTCCCTTTAAAGTTTCCTTTTATTGCAATAATTCATGTCAATAGGATATTCTTGCGGTCAGAGTACTTACTACCAGTAGGTGGGTCAGAGATTATGTGATTGCCCCCAGCTGTTTGATGAATTGGGGATGTTATCAACATCTAGCACAGTATTTAGTTAATCCATTTCAAATATTGAGAATCATGTGGTTAACCTTTCAGTAGCAAAAGTTGAGTTCACTTCTTTAGGTTCACATAAACCATAAACTACCCCATCTTGTCTGCAAATGCAGCATTAGTTTACTTTATCAAAAACACAACTTTGAGAGCATTGTGTTGTTGCAGGCTCGAGAGAAACACGGAAATGAGGGTTCAAAGAAAACATAAGCTTTGATGCTTCAAAGTATTCTTAGTTCCCGCTGTCTTGACAGTCAAAGGGTCCTGTTGAACTGAACTGTGCAATAACTCATTACAAATACAGCAGACGACTAGTGCAATTGCCTTGGAGGTAAGTTAATTTATTTGTGTTGATCTAGACTCTGACTTTGCTCATTCTCTCACTGTTTTTCCAAGCTCGCTGTCCAAGTGGTGCTGCCCCCATCCTCCCACAAACTGCTTCCCTCCAATAATTCATGGCAGGTCCAGTCTCATGAGCTAGATCAGAGATGGTAACATTGTTACCGAAGATTTTGTCATTTATTGCATGGTTCTGTCCAGAGCAACCTGAAAAGACAGAGCACGAGGTGCATCTTTTAAAGTTGCAGAAAGGTAACCTGATGCAAATGAAAAACACAGTTCTTCACAGGAAGGAGAAGTAGAGCCACTGGCCCAGCTTCTTGGCTCCACACTGAGATTTGAGCTTAGATTTCTGCATGCTGGCTAGCAGTGGTATTGTTGCATTGGTGTTGATGAGTTGTCCTTGGAAAACCTATTACCTTACTCCATCTGCTGTCCATGTTGTTCTTAAAAAGAAAATGCTGATTCATAATCCAGAACTACTTTTGGGATTAATATGGATTTAAATTTATGAAGCCTGGAATGAAAAAAAATATATTTTTAAAAGGTATTATTTGTTAAACTGTTAAGTGTTACCGTTTGGATGGCCATTAGGCTAATGGTTATCCAATTACCTGCATATCCCTGATCCTATCTCTGAACAAGATAAACAAAAATTGATCTGGATAAAGCCTGATGAAAATAAAAAGGAAGGAATTACTGAGTTGTATGGCTGGTAAAGCGGATGTTTCTAACGGTGTCTAAGGAATTCACTTTACCAAGTGCCACTGTAGTTGAACATTTATTGGAAAAGCTGAATACAGGTATGTCTGCATGGAACAACAAATGGTTTTCATAGTTGTGTGGTTAGACTGTACACTTTGCACGTTGTCGGGCCGCAACAGTAAAATGCTATGCGGAAATGCTATGTTATCACAGCTATAGTAAGTAAGTATACTCTTCACCATACCCATAACCACATGAGTGTGAACGGATATGTAGTATTGTAATGCTGTAAACCATTTTGTTACTGAAAAAAATGAACTGACAGGATTTTATAAACCCCATCCATTTTGTGGTCATTTTCCTCAGGGATAGGAATACTGGAGAAGCTGTTCCCACTTTATCTGTGGTAGAGAAAGGGGATTAGCCTCTGTTAGCATCTGGGGACAGCCAGGCTAGTGCCCAGTCTGTCTGTAGTAGAGAAAGGAGATGAGTCTCTCTTAGCATCTAGGGACAGCCAGGCTATCTGTTATGATGAGACGGGCATTCCACTGACGCAAGTTGTAGAAGTATATTTTCCAATACATACTAGAGACTGGCATAGCTGGCATGCTGTTACTAGGGAAGCAGTTCTGCCATTTCATTTACAACTAATTACCTTTTACTCCTGTTCCCTCTTTAGCTAGCGCCTTAATATTGTGCTACTCTACTGTCATTAAAATATTGCCAAATGTCTGGGTATGCCATCTACCTGGAGTTCCTCTATAACATCTAGGCAAATGCAGCAGACTCTCTGCCCAAAATGCAGTCAGTCCAATTAAACACTTCTAGCGTTGGCTGAAATGAAGGTCATGTGACAGTGACCTAAATTATATCTTCACCCAAGCTCTCACTCACTGCAGTGTTTTGTAGTGTCTTGGGGTGATTTGGTAGGTGAAGTGTTGACTTGTTCCCCTGGTGATAGAATGTTGTGTTACGTCACACTGGGGGCAAGTTGGAGTGTTTCCTTCTGAACTCCGCGGCCTGGGAATTCATGAGGTCTGCTGAGGTCTACCGAGAGAATGGTCTGCCAGAATGCCTTATTTTGGTTGTTAAGTGACGTACTTCAGAAATACCATAGGAGTTGAAATGGATGCCTGAACAGTGAAGTTTATGGCAGGAAATGCTTTGTCTCATAAGCCGTTTTACTGAGAATTATCTTAGGAATGCAGAAAAATAGGATAACTGCTCTGCTGGCAGGCTGCCCCAGAAATAACCTGAAATGAGAGCTTGTGTAAGTGCCGACACTTTGTATATTCGCTCTTCAAGATTATTACTACTTTTTTAATGCGTTCACATCATGGACTCGTGGTGGTTGTTGTGCAACCTGAAATTGGGACAGAGCTAGGGGAACTCCTAGGGTATTACTTTGGGAATGAAGTATTTATACTTCTGTGTGCAATTTGTCTAAAGTGGTGTGTTGCAATATGCTGTGAAGTTTTTTTTTTCTACCCTTCTTTTCTTGTATTTTTTTTCTGTGTTTGAAACTACTTAAAAGTGTGGAGTATTTAGACTGCATCAGAGCTTTTTTTCCCCCCTCTAACCTGTCTAGAGGACAACTATGACCTCATCATTACCTCACCCTTCTCTGTAAAGCTTATCAAAAACATGTGGGCCCCATGTCTTTCTCTTGAGAAATTACAAATGAGTGTTTGGATATGGAACGGAGTGACTGTAGCTTCGGTTAAAAGGGTGCATGCGTGGGAGTCGCTGAGGATGGATATCTGGACCCTGCCTCCATCTGTGTCTTATTTCTTTGCTCTTTTTTTTAAATTCTGTTTTCTCCTGCTGGAAATATCCAGAACACCTTTCATCAACTCTTGAAGACATGTAGAAAGAGAAACTGGGTGTTGGTCTCAAACTCCTGTGTTAGGATTTAGGAAAGTGTTCAGCCTTACTGTTATTGTATTTTGACCTTAAGCTAAGTACCTGTTTAAGACAAGCATTAGCCTACTGTTTTCCAAACTTACACATTGTTGGTTTGGCAGTCACTGAAATTAATGACATATCCATTACTTAAGAATCCCACACGTAGCGTAACACTTGCATAACATTCCATAGTGGTTATACTTAATGCTGCCCTTGGCGTTCCTGCATTCCTTAAGTGTGGACATTTGATTTGAATAGCCTAGTTTTGAAATGTGCAGTATTTTAAATGGCACAGCCAATAATGAGGCAGACTCTCGCATGGTCTTCTGTTTCATGTTAAATATTTGAATGCGCTCAATGTATGTTTGCAAATGTAATGTTCCCAAAGGGGGGGGTCAGACCGTTGCCATTGGAGAAGGAGTGATTGTGTTGGATCGTCTTGGCTCTAGGGCTTCGGATATTTTTGTTCTTTCAGGGGGAGCATGTGGTCCGGAGCCCATGGCATGGAGAAGTTTTAGAGCATTCGATTTGGCAGAGGGCCTGAGAAACCTCTCTGGAGCTGTGAAATCCTTTTTGGGGGTGAAAAGGGAAGTGGGGTTGCATAGATATTAGCTTGTTTTTTGTTTTTTTTGTAACTATGGCTACTGGATAAAACTGTACCATGAAAGGTGGGACAAAATGAGCCAATTTATTCATTTATTCATTTATTTTTTTTATTTACTAGAATTATTTTTTGTTTCGTTTTTGAGCTTATACTATCTGTGCTGTTAAGATACCAACTCATTAACCTTTTGGCTTTTCACTGTATTCCTGGGTGATTGTGCATTCTCAGTTTCAATTGCGAAAGGCTCCTGTATTCGAGTGGCACTAATGATGTCTTACAGTTCTGAGAATCCACTCCTCTAGGGTCTCCATGGACTTCCAAGCGCATATTTTCCAGGTCGTTGTTAATCACCCTGTTCATTGTCATTTCATATTTGTGCAGCAAAAACCGACTATTGCAAGTGACAGGCTAGACATTCTGCACACTGTCCAGTGGTGTGTTTGGTGTGGTTTAAAATATGTCATTTGACTGCAGTTTGACATCCAGAACGGCTCTGCAGCATGAGGCGTCTGGAGTTAAAGGACAGGGTTGAGTGGGCATCGCAGCACGTTCCTGATTCACGAAGGCACATTTTTATCAACACGTTGTAGGCGCGGCTGCTGATCCCAAACCAGTGATAGATTGCGCTTTTGCATGAGTTTATTTCAGGATGTGCATTCAGGGGTCAGGAGGAGCTCTATGGCACCACGAGCTGAACTCCGCGGTATGCGCAAAAATGCCCCCACAGCTCAGAGGATTAAGTTTGGCATTCCATTCATTACTGCTCTGGAAGTGCATTCAGTCGGGCTCCTTTATTGAGGGGACGTCTCGGTGATGTTTTATGATGGTGTAAAAACGTCACCGCGAATTTATCTCCACCTTTCTTTGCCCCTTTAATCACGGTCTGACTAAATAGCTTGAGTCCTGCGGATGAAAGCGTGACCCATTTAAAATGAGACTTCCCACTGAGTGCTGTGGCTTCCTAATGAAAGGCATTTAGGGAGATCAGGGGGGTGAGCTAGAAGGTAGGGTCACGCTTTATTTACGGTAAGCGGGCTGTGGAGATTACCAATGTAATTACATTGTAGTTAAACATGGAGTGACTGTTTAAGTACAAGTGAGGACTGTAACTGCTTTGTAAGTACACGTGGCATTATAACATGTGTAAATGGACTGCACAGAGGTTATGGCTTTGGGTATGGAGATTGGGGTAGGGCTCAAACAGGTTACACTGCATAGATGCATGGATTTTCAGGTGTGTAGGACATTTGCAGGTATCACTCTCAGAATGTGTGGTTCTAAATGAATAATTATGTCCATAAATTGTTTTATTTGCAGTGTCTAAATATTTCCAGGCTGGAGTACTAACCTGTGCAAGCACGCTGGTGTGTTTGCATGCCTAAGTGTTTGTGTGTGCCTGTATTTATGTGCATGTAGTTTTTTTGTCTCACACGTCAGCTACTGTGTAATTGGTCATAAACAGCCTCAGTGCAGTATTTCAAGTGGAGTAGCCCAGAGATGCCAACCCCTATGAATTTGGTACAGCTGATTTTAAGCACCAACTATGCTGCTACGATTCCACACCAATATATGTTTTACTACTTTGTTTTTCACTTAGGTATGTGTAAACTGGGCATTCAATTGGAAATTTGAAATGGTCATAGCATGGAAGTGATGAAATGGGTTCACTCAGACGTGCCTCAGTAAATATCAAGCTATGTCAATGGATTACATGTAAACACTGTAACCTGTGTAAGTCGCTCTGGCTAAGAGCGTCTGCTAAATCACAGTAAAGTAATGTAATGTAAAAATGTAGGTATAAACTGTGGTTGTTTGTGTTGTACGATGAAATTAATCTCATCTGATCAACTTGGTATATAGAGTCCAGCAGACCCTTAAATGCCCTGATTTATGTAAACGTGTTGCGTTTTAAAAGGTCAGTGAGTCCCCTCGTATTGGCGTTTCAAAGATGTTGTGTAAAAACAGACCCGGGTGGCAGGGATGGGTCTCGCTGCGGGCAGATACGGAGGGACAGTATCATGTTTACTACGTCTGGTGAAATGAGATCCACTCATGCAGGGCGCTCACTGGCATGAAATAAGGATCACTTATTGCTTTCACAGCGAGCGATCCGATGGAATTCACTCGGAGCTATTAAAAGACCCGCGTTCTGCGTGTATCAGTTTTGTCTCTCTGTTGTACATTTATAGTGTCCCCATGGGTCTTTGCAAAAAAAAAAAAAAACGCATTGGAAGCGTTAAATCAACATGCCTTATTGCACCCCTTGTATCTTTGTTTCTTGAGCTGCTTCAGTGTTGGCCGTAGGCGTCCTGCGTTGTGCCGTACGGTGTTCGACCGCGTCTACGAGGAGGCCAAGGTGGTTCTCTGCTGTAAAATGGACATCGCTGTGACATGCCATCTGGCACAACTGTGCCACTGCCACCCCCCACCCCCTGACACTCCCCAGTGCTCACGTCCAGTCACTTTAATTAGAATGGAACCCTGGAGGGATGTGGCAAAGGCCACGCTAATTAGATAGATATGAAGTGGGTGTGTATCTGTGACTACTCCTTGACAGTCAGTGACATATTACACTGATTGCTTGTGGTTCTAGTAAAGGGCTCATTGGCGAAGCAGTATGGGCATATAGCATAGAACTTCTGGGATTGTGACAGCTTCAAATCCCTAGCTTAGCAGCGCCCTTAGTCTTGAGCAGTGGTCTTTGCTTAACCCGAATCTCTGTGTGAAATATCCACTGCATAAATGAATTATGTATGAAATATATGCTCTGCAAGCAGCCTTGTGTAAGAGCATTCACTCATCAAATTATTGAAAAGTGACTATCCTCCTTCCAATAAAGAAGATGACAGTAGGCCTTTTTTTTTGTTAAAATTCTCAAAAAAAAAAGAGCTGGTTAGGTCTGACGTCTTTGGGTAAATGTTTATGGTCCCCTCGATGCTTATTGTTACGGTCGAAGGGCTTCAGGGTGTTTCATGTACGTCAAAAAAGCAGGCGTGTTGTTTGGGATGGCACCACAGGGCACAGTCACCCAGATGGGTGATCTCGATGCGTAAATGTCATGTGCACCCAGTCGCCTCGCTGCTGAGCTGCCCGAAGGCCTCATGTGAATGCCATGCAGCGCATGTTGAACAAACAGTCATGGAGCCGAACCGTTGTTGTCATTCATTTGTCATTTCAGAGAAGACGCCTTTTTGGTCAGGGCTCGACAGTGCGAGCATTTCACTTGCATTTGTGACTAAAAATAGATGTGTGTGTGTGTGAACTGTAAAATGTATTTAGGAGAACGTGTGCAAATAAAAAGTATTACAAAATTCAGCCCAAGCAGCCTCTGTTTTTTTACCAGTCTAACCATAACCAGCCAAGAAAAAAAGAGACCTTGGCAAATTGAGTTTCTAACTGGTTTTCTTTGAACAATCATAAGGAATATTAGCTAACGTTAGCCAAATTAGCCAACAATGAAGTTAGGAAACAGATTGATTAGAAGTCATCACTTACTTGAAACCTAAAAATATCCTTAAAATTACAAAACAATCAGAGAATTTTTTTCACATTTTAAAGCGCCTTCCTGGTAATCATCATAAGCTGCTTCTGGTATCGGCATGTGATCGCTGAAGTAATGTGTAAATAACTGTGAAGCGAACGTCACCAAAACCTCATCGAGAATTCAACAAGAAGCTGCTTTGGAGTGTCCACAACTGAAGACTTGATGCGGATCAGCTTGGAGGGGCCTTCAGTAGAGCAATTTGATCCCAGTCCTGCTGTGGATCGCTGGCTGAGCTCAAAGCAGGCCAGACAACCTGTTGTGTCCTTTGACGTCCTTTGTTGATGTCCTTTGTGTCTAAACAGACTGAGCAAATTTTTTTGGTCTTTAGAACTAAGAACAACTACTTTATTATAGAGGTGTTCATACTGTTTATACTGTTTATACAGTTTAAAGCAGTCTAAAGTATAAATAATTACATAATTATTAAATACAGTTTGAGGCAGAAATAATTAAAAACCTAGTGTACTTTTTGTATTCAAATTAAATCGTTTTGCTTGTAAATGTCTCCTCGTATCCCTTTATTAAGAAAAAACACATTATTTGATAAATTTTCGTTGCACCCCTAAAGATTTTTTTATACACTTTTTATTTATTTTTCAACTTAGGAGCACATGTGCTGATCATAACAAGAGAGTTCACCACAAAAAATGTCCTTTTTCTGTTATAAACTCTGCTGGTTTTTAATGTGGCACATATTTCGTCATATTGTGAAACCGAAAACAAGCACGTTAGAAAGCGAAGTCATTTGAAGTCACCATTTCCTAATTTCTTTTCCTTTTCTTTTCACTTTGAAATAAATTGACCAAAGCTGCACTGTTTGGAACTACTATTCATAAGGTCCGACATAACAATGAAAAAGAAAGTGGAAAAATCTATTCCAGGCTGGCTGTTCGGTTACGTATGGTAAACATTTTCAGCTCCGGCCTTAAACGTATTCCTGTTCAAGACAGCAACCCTGCGTCTTTATCCAGTGACTGATAAAGACATTAAAAGTCCTTCCCATCTGTGTGTCTCCCATATCCAAAAGTGCACCAGCTGAGCTGTTTTATTATTTATGAAAAGGGGTTATGCACATATTGTATGTCAGATTAACTCAGCAATCAGAGGCCCAGATGTCGTTGATCTACTGATCAAATATTCTGTCCCGCCCTTACTTTGGGGGATTTTGGGGAACTGCACAAGCCAACATCTTAGGGAACAAAAGCTTTATTGCATATTGGTATACATGCATGCAGTATCTCTGTCACTGACCCTGACATGTATTTCATTGTAAATACTACATTCTGTTACATTCATTTGTAATGAAGGTGATGTAAACAGGGCGAGTTTTCCCAAAAGCATTTGTCTTTCCTCAAATGTTTTGTCTGTACTGCTCTAATGGTGGTTAATGGTGGTTAATGGTGGCTAATTGTAAAATGAGCCCATGTAAAATGAAGAAGGCTACAGTTTCACGCAATGCGGAAAATGGGTTAATAACCAGTGGGCTACTTTTCACGCATGTCTGTTTTGGACTTGTACTGTACTGTATTTATTCCAGATTGCATTTATTGATATGGGTGTGTGCACAGCCATGTGAAGTATTCGCAGTCAGTCTGCAGGGCATTGCATATGGTAGCTGGGTTTCTCAGGGGCCCTGCTAGCGGGGCTGACGGCTGATACAGACATCAAGTAGGTTTTGCCTCTTATCAAAACCACCCCACAGAGTTTCCACGCGGGAAGTGTCGGGAGACGAGAGAGATGCTTCATAGAGGGTGCTTGTGCAATGTCACTCCCACTTAAACGCCCTGTCCCATTAGTGCGATGGATCGGAGTGGAAGGAGGGAACGGAGTCCACCAGCCCCGATGAGTAGTCAGGTCATTTACCCTGTGGTGCAGAGGATTCTGGGAGAAGCTTACCAGCCTGTCTTTCTCTGTTGTTGGCAGTAACCAGGTTATGATTTCCAGCCTGTTTGGCTGACCTTTTTATTACATACGCTTGCTTTATAATATTATATATTTCAATAGTTTTCATATTCCTCAGTTTATGATGCCATGTCAGTGAAAATAAATTAAAAAAAGTTGTCTCTGAATGTAATGTTGGCCTGCAAAAGCATCCAGTTATGTGACCTTTGTTTTCCACAAAGAAACTGGTACAAACCTCCCTTTTTTGCATTATTTTACAACAGAGAGAAAGACAAAACCCTGAGGTCTTATTCATAGTTTCCTACTCTTGGATTGCGTGTCACGTGCCAGAGGAAAAGTGATTAAATCACGAAGGCATTCATCACTTACATGATTCTCTGGTGGTGATGGCCTTTCCCTGCAACCTCAAGGCCAGTGCTGAAATCTGGTTTTGATCAGAGAGGTTTTTGCATCTCCCTTTACACCAGTAACCCGATCCTGCAAGACTGCGGAAAAGAGTGATGAATTTTATATGGTTTGTAGTGGGCAGAGTTGACACAGTAGAATAAACAAATTACACAGATCAAGCTGGTATTGGGCAGCACAGAGAGATGACAAAATAACAATGATGGAAGTAACAAATGCTTGAATGCATTTGATTGCAAGCTGGTTTCTCTCAAAACAAGGAGTGCAGGCTTGAGTTCTGAGGGTGTACTGGGTCAAACTTTAAGTATGGCTGGACTGAATTTTGTGAGAGGTCTGTTTGTTTAGCTGGTGACACCTGCATTCACAGGATGAAAAGACGGCTGAGAAAGGGCTGACCCATCTCTTCAGACCCTCCTTTGATTAGTAGCTGTTTGTGCCTGTGGTCAAGCCACATGCTTTATGAGAGATGGCAACACACCAAAGAACTGGGGACTTGGCAGCAATGACGCTTCTGACACATGAAGTTATAAAAGATAAGGCTTTTAAAAGGGACCCTGGCTGAGCAATAAAGCACAGTATTGTGATTTTAAACAAAAGCGTGTTGTAGAATACGTGCTATATTTGGATGATCTTGCCCTTGAACTCGGTCAAGGGTAAATATTCGCTCCTGTAGAAGCTTGAGTTGCATGTGGAGCACTCCGATGGGACACTGGAGCATATTTGATGCGTTAACGCAGTCTGGCATACAGTACAAGTCAAAAGTTTGGACACACCTGATTAAGATAATGGGAAACATGCATTCAAAAACATTTTGATCTAAAGACTTAAATGCCTGAAATTTCTTTCTTAGGCATCCATCAACTTCACTATTTATATTTGTCTATGCATGAATTTCTTTCCAAAAAAATTTTAATTTAAAAAAATCTTTTTTGTTACTTTGAATAATCTGTTTAACATGTTGTTTTATAGTTTTGTTATCTTTACTATTATCCTAAAATGTGGAAAAGTAGTAAAAATAAAGATAAGATCTTTCATGAGTAGGTGTGTCCAAACTTTTGACTGGTACTGAAGGTTAAAGATTAGGACATCAGAGAAATTCATATATACAGTAATTGGGGGGAGGGGGGCTGTAGCGAAGGGCGAGAGCAGTCACAGCAGGCTCTTTGGCGTTGTGGTCAAGCTGCAGGTTTGGCACCCTGTAGACCCGGGTTCGAGGCCGGGTGGGGTGACTGCTCTCACCCTTCGCTACATATGGTGTCAGAAGAGCACTCTGTTACAGGGGGATTTTGCTCCATGTTAGATGGAGCTGAAGAGGCAGCGAGGCGAAGAGAGATCGAGGCAGAGGCAATATTCCTGCTGTGGATCCGTCTGATCTAGGATTGACCTCTCTTGCTGTCCGCGGGGGGTACAGCGGGGAAACCATTGCATGGACATTGCGCATATATTTGCGAGAAGTGTGGGCAGCAGTGTGGTGTAGTGGTAAGGGAACCGTAACCGAAAGTTTGCTGGTTTGATTCCTCGCTTGAGGCACTGCTGCTGTACCCCTGGGCAGGGTACTTAACCCACAGCTGCCTCAGTAAATATCCAGCTGTATAAAGGAATAAGTCACTCTAGATAAGAGCATCTGATAAATGACTAATGTTATGTAATGCAGAATTTCTCTAAAAGTTGCAACCCATAAGGATTCAGTATTCTGAATTTTGTATAAGTACTCGTAGAAAATAAAGTATTCTCTCCTTGGTAAAGCATTGGCTGCAAAATTAACACAAGAAAAGAGTGAGTTTGGTTTTAATCTGCAGAAGAATGCATGTATTAATCTACAGAATCCATCTGTTGCTGTACAGTTCAGTGTCCAAAATCAAAGATGACTACAAAATGATAATAGAACAGAGGGAAGAATATGAGTACTTGATTTCTGAAAATGGGAAATCCTTCAGGCATCATGAAGTTACAGGTTTAATTGGCCAACAGTTCTAACTCTTAAACTTTGTTGTTTTAAATGCGTGTTCTTTTAATTGGGAGGGACATTTTGGGGGGGCTTTGGGCTGTTTTTATACAGTAAATGTAGCCTGGAAGTAATTGCTAGTACAAAGCTGGAAATGGTGTTTTGCATTTAATGGACCCTATTTTAATGGGGGGGGGGGGGTGTGCACTGTGACATCGAGAATGTGGCGCTCTTTGCCAGATATCGGCCCCAGCAGTGGCAGGCCGTCTGTCTGAATATAATAGCAGTGCTGCTAAGAGTCCAGCCGTTTCTCTATAAAGCAGAGTCAACACAAACCAGATTAAGAGGCTTTCAGAGTGCATTGCAGCACAGGCAGAATCGTGCAGGCAAAACTGCTGCTATCAGGGAAAACCTCAAATAGTCTGCTTCTGCCGTCCGCTCCGCAGGCCAGCGTGGGATGCCGCACCTCCAACACCCCCGCCCGCCCCTTTTTTTTTTTTTTTTTAATTTAATCAGACAAAAACAATTTTGAGTCGCATGCTCCGGTCCATTTGTTCAGGAAACGTTCTGGTCATGGCAGCTTCTGTCATTTAGGGACTTCATCTGGGATTGTGACTCGTTCAGATTTTCCTTAGAATTTATCTGCTCAATTTGTGAACACATTTAAATCAGGTGTATTACTGTGGGAGCATTAAGGTGGTTAGGCTTTGCTCTAGCTATTGCAGTGGTTATAGAATTACCTTTGTGTTGATGTCTTTGCTGATCCTACAAGCACCATACACTGACCTGAAGTGACACTGCGCAGACAGGTACCTCTGGTACTTTTCCATCACTCATTGAGGTCTGATCAGTCGATGTGTTCCATGTGATATTCTATTTACTGTACAGTATATATGTATAACATAATATTTGTAATGTCTGATTTGTTTTCAAAGAATCAAATCCCAAGTGTTCAAGAGCAGGGCCCAAAGAATTACTGGAAGTAATTCCAGTAAATAACTAAATAAAGTAAAGTAAATAACTGCTGGTTCTTATTTGGGGGAATGGCATTGCTGTTGGACAGCTGAGTAGGGTGCAGAATCCTTTCTGCTAATATCCAGCTGTATAAATCAATATTATATGGAAGAAAGATAAGTTTTGTATCTTCCTGGATGATGCTGTTGGCCAGACAAATACATAATTGCAGTAAAAATGTACTATGACATATAACAACCATTGTATTGGTCATGGTAATTTGACAACCAAATTCACAAAAGTTTCTGAAGTTTGTTAGCCTGTTAGAGCAGACACAGAGGCAGGATTGTCAGACAGTTCATCGTTGCATTCTGCCTGACTTCTCTCTCTGTAAATGTACTCCTCTGATCACCTGGCTTCACAAGAATGGTGAAAAGAGGACTGCGTGGTAAAGCTGACACTCGATACAGGGACATTGTGTTCTGGCCGTGCCAAGTTGCACGGGTGCTTGTGACAAACCACCGAGAGAAGTTTGCCCAAGCTTTCTGAGCTGCCTGACAAAATCCAACTAATGACTGCACTTATGTAACGGCTTCAGCGGCTAAGTGGGGCCGTGTCCTCGATTTTTAATTAAGTACGGTGTCTGCTTACCATCACTAAATCCAACGGCGAAACATTGTACAGCGTTCTGATTTCTCTTGGGGTGGGGAAAAGCCATCAGTTTTGCAAAACCGCAGATTGTTTTGTCTCGGTTTTAAGTGGACGGTGAGCCTGTGGAATTAGAGTATATAATTGCATGATAACTTCCTGGTTGCATGATGTACTTTTAATTAAATGCTATGTAGCATCTTTGTAAGTAGACATTGTTACCCGGCAGCTAAAGTTGAGCACGAGTTGGCCGTTTATGTAATTACATGTGTTACCTTGTTAACCTCTGACCTGCATCTGTGAGGTCACCCCTAAGTCTGACCCCGTGGCCTTCACATAGTCACAAGTGCTCCCAGATGTAATTATGCTTGTGTACATGTGCATAGTTAAACTGTACTTCCTTCCAGTTCCATGGTGTTCTGTCTAGCTGCTGTGTGTTTATTGTGGCCCTACTGCCCTCAGTGTTGCATGGTCCTATGGTCTGTTTCATTTAGGTAGGGAGGTGTTGACTGTTCTTACAATTACACTTACATTACATTTCACTACATTTGTATATCAGCCACTCTTATCCAGAGTGACTTTCAGCATAAAAGAACAAAAGTGTGTCCATCCAAGTTAAATGAGCAACAGTGTCAGACCAGGCTAACAACAGTGTCAGACCGGTGAGTGTGAGGATAAGACCATTCAAGCAATACCACAAGTTAACTTGTGCTAATTTGAAGCTAGACAACCTGAAAACTAAGGGAAGTCAATTACATACACTGTGATGGGTTATCCAGCAACTTGCAGAGAGAGGCTCTTCAATAAGGGACACAGTTTGCAATTCATTTGATGTTCTAAGGGTCTTCTGCCTAAATCCCCCCCCCCCCCCACACACACACACACACACACACACATACACACACTACCACCAAAACACTGTGTGAAACTCCACTTACAGTACAGAGATCTCTTCACTAGCACTTTCAGACAGGGGTAAATGGACAACATATGTTAAGAAAAATACTCTGGATGTTTCATTTGCTAAATAAAATGTGTTTAAATACTAAACCAAGTAATTGATTGTTGTTTTCATGGTCGAACGATCAGAAAAATGGAGTGATTAGTCTTATCCATCTCAGCTCATGGGCTACAGATGTTTTCCAGGGAAGACCACCTGAGAAGTCATGCAGTAAATGTGCTGTGATTCTAAAAGTGAATATGGAAAACATCAACAACAAGAAAAAACTACACCCATAATGCAGCCCTCTCCCACCCATTCAGTTACAGCTAACGCAATGCAAAAGTGTTTGTTTTGTTTAGAGTCTGTTTTGTATTAAATTAAACAAAAAAGAATTGTGTGTGTGTGTAGCCAATAACTTGCCAGTGTGACTTGTAGCTTAGCAACAGTTACATCTGTCAGTAATGGGAATAACATCTCTTGTAATGGTGGCTGTGGAAAAAAAAAATGTTCTGTGGGGGGTGAGGGATCTTCAGCAGTTCTGAGGGTGGTCCTCAGTGGAAAATGCCCTGAGACATGAACTGTTGAACTGTCCTGCTTGGACTGTCTCCCCAGTTGCAGCTCAAATATTGATACAGTTGTGTTTATATACAGTATATGGCAGAGGCGTCTCTCATGTGCAGCCGTGGTCCCAAAGCAGATGTCCTTCTGTTAGGCCATCAAAGTGGGCTTGTGCTTATTATATTACATTACATTACATTATTGTCATTTAGCAGAGGCTTTTATCCAGAGTGTCTTATAATTTTATCAGTTTATACAGCTGGATATTTACTGAGGCAATTGTGGGTTAAACGGCTTGCCCAAGAGTACAACAGCAGTGCCCCAGCGGGGAATCGAGCCAGCGATCTCTTGGTCACAAGCCCTGCTCCTATCCACTACGCCACACTGCTGCCACAGTCCCCGTTAGAGCGCAGGCCACACCCACCCAATCTAGGCGCTAGGACCATTGCTTGGAGCCCTGCTGAGTGTTTCTCTGCTTGAGTGAGCAGAGACCTCCTCTTCCCTGAAGGGAGGGATGGGTTTGCAGACCCTAAATCCCTAAACATCACACCCCTCTGCATCCGTGTTCCTGTTCCCCTTCCTCTTTGCCAGTTGCTCCTGAGTTCACAGTCATTGAGCGCTCTGTATTTGACCTGTACAATATTGTGAAAAGAGTGCTTCATCATATGCTTCTGTTATTGGTTTAATATTGTTTTTTTTTTTGTTTGTTGCATTCTTGGGATTTCACATTATAAATATATAATTCTAATCTTTTTCAAGCTCTAGGAAATCTTTGATGTCCAAACTGCAATCCAAATCAGCAAAAGTATAGTGAATCATATAGGTTATCTTTTTGCTGGTTTTCACGCTGAATTATATTTGGCTCTTGCTCTGTTGCTCTGTTCACTGAAACAATAAAAACTACAAAAGTTTGTTAATCACTTATAAAATCAGGTTTTGGGTGTGTTCAGTCAACATTTCACTTTGGTGTGCTCTGGAGGCTTTTAGAAAACATGATTGATAAAAAAATAATATATCATTTGTCTCTGATTTGCTTCTAGGTGAGACAGTCCTAGCTGTGGGACAGAGGGAAGAAGAAACTTCAGAAGGTAAGTGGACAGTTTTGCATTGAAAGTCATGTGAACGTGGCACTGAAAATGTAGGTTTTAATGAATTTACTCCTTGCTGAGCACCCACCCTGCTAAAGTCACACTGGAAATTTGACATTTGAGGTGTGTCTGTATTTGCTAACCATTCCAGCTGTTCCAGTGTGTTTAAAATGATGTGGATTATCAGCAGTTCTTTCTGTTCCTCTGTGTCTGATGCCTGGTGGGGGGTTAGGGTGCGGCCAAGGAAGAAATGAGGGACACTTTGTAAAATGCAGGCTGTTTTATGTGGGTCAGCACCCAGTGATCAGGTTAAACATGCTTCTGGGGACTGGCGCCTGCCAGCTTCAAGTGTGGTCATTCACTGGGCTGTGCAGCTGGTCGTCATGGAGACCAGTTTATTTTGAAGTTACATGACACTGAAGTTGAAGCTTCCTGGTTGGTCACTGAATAAAATCACATCTGAAAGGCGACAGCATGTGTATTCTAATACGATCAGATGTTCAGGTCCTGCATAACTTTTGTTCTCGGTCTAGGAGTTTGTGGGCACTAGCAAGAGGTTCCAGTGCTGTTGTGCTCCTGGAGACCACGCCTCTTCAGAAGTGTTCATAACAAGTCACCAAATCAGAATACTTAAAGCTTCAACACTGCCAGAGACAGAACTTTCACTGTGATGTGCACTGAGCTGACTGACTGGAGCATATATAAAGCTCCAGACATTCAGTATATGGCTGATGTATAGTGGGCCAGCTGTGAATTAGACAGTGACATGTTATGGAATTTACAAATACAGGGTTGGATGGAGGAGGAAGAATTAGGATCTCTGTGTGGAATGTCTGCCCAGCGGTCAGTCGTCCTTGCATTTGGTGGCTTTCATGTTAAAAAAAAAAAAGAATCATGCTGATGTCAACTGGAAAAATGTCAGATGAATTCATTTTTATTTCTTAATTATACGGTACCAAGATTTCCAATCCCCAGTTTCCTGCTCTGGGGATATAAAACGTCCAGGCGCACAGAGCCGTTGAGAGTAATTGTATTAGCGTGCGTGCTGTCCGGCCCGATCTGCCGTCCCCCCCCCCCCCCCCCCCCCGCCCCGTCGGGATCTCGTTGGGCGAGACCGCAGTGTCTCTTGCTAATCGGGCGGATATTTGCAGGTCTCGCTGGCAGTGGCCAGGTCCCGGCCACACTGACGTACCTCATTTCCTGTGTCATGCCAGATGCCACTGCCAGTTGCAGCCCCCCCGGCCTGCACATACCCGGCCGGCACCGCTGTCACTCGGGTGGGCTCATGCTCCATTATACCTTTTTATGTCGCGCCCCCCCACCCCCCCCAGCCCCCAATAAAGCAGCCAGCTTCATGGTTGGTTGTACATCGATCGCTGACAGTGTCTCCTAGCAATTATCAATAGAGTCATCTGCAAAGGCCATGTTAGGGTAGGACTGTCCAGCAGCCAGGACTGTCGAAATGGCATTTAGGGCTCGGCTGCAGTTGAGAGGTGGGTCAGCCAGCACTTTATATCATGGCCTCCATGGCTTTACTTTTGGGGACATTTAGGTGTAATTGTTCATCTCCGTATTGTTATAATAACACAATTAAAAACAGGTTTGCAGATTAGGGGTTTTGCTTATTCCACATAATGTCACTGTCATTAGCGTTTCTGTGTGCTTCCAGAGAGGCCTTTTGGTTTTTCACATTTGTTCTGGAGAGTAATTAGGCTATGTAAATCAAATGAAATGTTTTGCTTAGCGTTTTATTTTCATAATCATTTCCTCCAATTATAGACAGCGCAAATTCTCAGGATTATATTGTGCTTGGCTTCCTGGAAGTTGATGAATTGATACTGATCTGTATTTGCAAATTAGGTGTTTGCGTGGAGGAAAAGTTAGCTGCTGGGTCATACTGTAGCACATTCCACTTGGTGCGAAAGTTCCCCTGTCAGGTTCAGAGTGGAATTCATAGCATTCCCTCTCGTTCCTGCCTCTCTGTCTCTCCATCCTCAAACCTGTAGCTTTCCCCCCTCTCCTCGTCTCAGGGCTTGTTTCATGTGATTAATTTATTCCATTCCGCTGAAGCAGTCTGATGTGACTAATGTCTGCGGAGGACTAGAGCGGAGGCCTTTCTGCAGCTTTGCAGAGCCGTTGGGTTGAGATGCATTGTTTCCAAAAAGGGGGGGGAGGGAGAGAAAAGAAGAGATAAGAAGAGCCACATGACCGGCAAAGCTTTTTTACGAGTGGATGGAAGTGCTGCTTCAGTGTCTTACCAGCTGGGGCAGAATCATTCTCGGTGACTCTGGCAATGCCACTAACAGGCCCCCCATCACGAGTCCCTCAGCAGGTATGAAACTGCCTCCCCTCCTGATAGGTTGAAACCCCATCCCTCAGCCTCCCCTGGAAGATGGAAATATTTATAGAGAGTCTCTGCTTCCCACAAAGGCCATGTGCCTCACTGTGATGTCATAGAAGGGCTGCACTGGTACTTCTCTGCTAGTGGAGGTTTCAGTGGCAGGTGTGATGTCATCTCTGTGTGACTATGAAATGACTCTAAGTAGGGTTTTTTAAAATAGTATAATAATGACTGCTGGATAATTATAGAAGCAATTTGGTTCAATAGCAGAGTACCACCCAGACCTTTACCTGACTATTTAGCGTCCACTTCCTCTGCCCACTCTCCCACGCTTCTCTCAAGTAACAGCGTATTTTGAGCTGGTCAGAAGAACCTCATGTCCATTATAGGCTGGTAAAGCACTTGGTTGTATGACATCATTGACTTGACTAAATTTTGAGACACAGATATAAAGTTCCAGGGCTGACGTAATGTTTTTGAATTGTGTCAGGGAGGGATTGCGAGGTAGGGGGATTTTTCTTGCCCGCTGGCATCCCTCAAGGCCATTGTCTGTCTTGTGTTGGCAGCTTTGTGATTTACCCTGTGTCTCGAGCGTTGTGTAATTGCTCCCAGTCTCCCCGCTCTCTGCCGGCCCCGGTCTCCAGCCATCCGTGTCCAGGGCCGACATATCGTATCTCCCACACTCTGCAGCTGAAGGATTTCTCCACCAATCACGAGGCTTCGCTTTGGATCTTATCTTAAGGAAAACAAGTGATGCGTGCGGGGACTGGATCCTTGCCTGTAAATCGTGCACTTTCTCATCGAGTGTTTCGGCCTGCCTCCATGCACAAGCTGCTTCTAATAGGCACATTAATTACACTCCCTTGAAACCTATGGCTTTGAGCAGCAGTGAGCTGTGCACTGCATTTGGGGCTGGGTGGATTGCTCGTCTTACCAGCGATAGCAGCAGTGAGTGATTGAGCCAGATGTTGAAACTTGCTGCTGTGTGCTAAGAGCAATGGCAAACTACTTTAGTGTGGTGGTGCTGGGCACCTGTTGCAAAGGACATTTTGCACTGGTCTTTCCCTGGTTTACCACATCTGTTGTCCTTTAACTGTAGCATGTACAAAGCTGCAGAGTTTCTTTGATGAGGCCAGTGGAGTAGCACTTATCTCTTACCCATTGGTGCACACCTTACTGTGGTGAACTGTGGTACTTGTAGTGTCAAAAATACACTTGCGTGTAGCTAATGCCTATCAGAGGATCACGTTCATCTGATTTCAGCACTCCTACACAGCTGCAGAGGGTGTCGCAGTGAGACAGGTCTAACGACTAATTGGTGATTCTAAAATAGAGAAGCTGTTTACTGGATGTCCTGGAGATGGATCACGAAAGCCACGGTGGTCAAGCAGCGATGGAAATGTCACTGCAAATTACCCAGAGAGAGCTGCGCCTATAAGAGGGCAAGAATCCACACCCTGTGCTCGGTGGTGATGGATGCCACAGAGGTCAAATTCACACCCCCACCTCTCTCTCTCTCTCTCTCTCTCTCTCTCTCTCTCTCTCTCTCTCTCTCTCTCTCTCTCTCTCTCTCTCTCTCTCTCGCTCGCACCCCCTCCTTCTCTTGGGGTCTGATTTATTCAGAGAGAACCGGGTGGGTTCCTAACCCTGGGTGTGGGTCCCCTCTCTCCCTCCAAAGAACTGATAAGTAAAGGGAGGATGCAGTTGTGACCTGGCCCTCAGTAAGGATGACCTCATGCGTTCTGGATGTAGCTAACACAGTGCACTGTGTTTGTCAGAGAGGCCTGGAAATAAAAAATGAATAAGAGTTTTGGAAAAGTCGCTGGGTGCTGAGCAATTAAGCAGAGCGGTGTTTTCCATGATAAATCTCAGCTCGGGGTCTGTATGACTCACGGTAATGGATCAGTTTATTGTTGTTTTCACCCGTGTTTACAAAATCTTAAACTGACGCAAAGTTTCACTGCAAGACATAAATGCTTCACCGCCAGAACTAATCGTTCTACTCATTTTAGTTCAGCGCACTGATTAATGCGATCAATTAGGCTTGGGCCATGAGTGAGCAATTCGATATCAGCAACTCATGGTGTGGATTTGGAAATAGAACATTGAGTCCTTCTCACACTTGTGGATAGAAGTTAAGCAGACAACACAAAGTGTGGCAGGTATTTTGTGAGGGGTAGCGGGAGCTTGGGGGGGTTATGGATCTTGCTCAGTGAGGTTGGGTTTAGTATGATGGGGAGTTTTTAGTACAACATCCTCCATGCAAACTTAGTCTCTCTCCTTGAGAACCAGATCCTTGTGAAAAATTGGGTCTTTGGACTTGTATGACACATTATATTATTTTTTGTATAGCAAATACATGGGACAACTCCTAATGCTTACAGTTTAAAGACTGCTGTATTCTGTGTACACCATTGGAGCAAATGGTCTTAACTGGCACCCTTGAGGTTAACTACTGAGGATAGGGGGCATTTGTAGTGCTTTGTGTGGAATTCCAACCAACGACCCACAGGTCGAACCTAGTCCATTGCTGTAACCTCTGCTCAGCGTTCTGCTCCTTAGGCCATGGTCATCTCTGGAACCCTCTAAGGGAAGTGGATTTTGTTTTTTGCACCCCCCTCCCCTTTCCAGCACTGGTGGTCTGTGGGTCCTTTGTAGTCCCGAGAGGCCACAAACGGGTGCTTTGTGCTCGGGAGCTTGGGAAACTCCGACGGGACCCAAATGTGCAGTGTTGCGTCTGGCTCCTTTGGCAGTGTCAGGCTAGTCCAGCGCTCCATTCAGCTCAAAGGGCTGTTTCATTTGTCTTCTCATGAGAGTCAACTGGGCCTAATGATAATCACAGGGCCTGCCAGTACTGCCTGATCGGGAGGAATCTCGCATCTCTCAGACCTGAGCCCTCATGGAAAAAATAGGTCCCTTTTTTGCAGAATAAACTCATATCATGAGTAGGAGTGGGAGACTTTGAGCTCTTTCATCACTGCTGGGAATGTTGCTTAATGTTTATAAAAAAGGAAATCTGAAATATGCTTCACGTGGCTAAAATATTAGTACTTGAAAATGCTGATAACTATAAGGTCATCTCAGATAGATAAATGAGAAGACCAGAGACTCCCCCAGTTCTGATAACTTCTCTTCATAAGGACTGGACTTTGCTACAGGTTTTTTGCAATAAGAAAATACACCAACACATCTTATGATCTGACATACTTTTCATGCATTTTTGGTATTTCCCTGCCCCAAAACAGATGGTGTCACATTTTGGATCAGCCCTCGGAGCATCTTGCCGGTCTGCTTTAGCGCAGAAAGATCGAGCCTGCATTATGCAAATAGTTACGCCCGCAGGTGCGAATTGCAGAGATTGAGACGCTGAATTATCAGAGCTGTTGGGAATTCTGAAATGTTCTGTGAAACATTCATTCAAGCCATGACCCTTCATTGTGAATCCCTCATTCTCTGACACAGGAATCCACCCTGGCCTCTCTAATGAAGGCCCGATCTCCTTTTTTTCCCCAAATATGCGATTTTTGTTTCCATTGTGCTAGAAAATACTTTTTATCTAATATCATCACTGTGGCTGGCAGTGTATCTGGAAATGTGTTGCAACTGTTGTTTACCTCAGTTTGCCGAGTGAGCTAAAG
Organism: Megalops cyprinoides; assembly: GCF_013368585.1. NCBI lineage: Eukaryota > Metazoa > Chordata > Actinopteri > Elopiformes > Megalopidae > Megalops > Megalops cyprinoides. Next base: position 51,106,317 of record NC_050583.1, read on the forward strand.
GCCTTACTTTTTGATGTAGCTTGTAAAATGGAAGTCGCCACAGTTGCTGTACGGTTGACAGACTCTGTTAATCCATAGGCCTACAGTATCTGCCTCTTTTCTTGTCTCGCACAGTCCATTAAATTTTAAGATGCACTTGACATGTTGGCATTTTGGTTGATGTTATAGCCGACAGTGACATTTTGTCTATCTCCTGAGGGGCCCTTTTGCAGCCTGTAGGAGAGCCTCAAACTTCATTTGTTTATAGACGCTTTAACGAGTACAGTAATTAAATTATTTGACTTGGAAATTCATACTGTACAGGTATGGTGTTATATACAGGAATTGTTTGACCGAAAGCTTTAGATATAGCCTAGACAGATACAGTAGATGGGTGGATAAATGGATGCTAAATCATTTTGTGTGTGTGCGTGCCTGCTTGTGTGCATGCGTGTGCATGTGTGCGTGTGTGCAGACCTAAAATTTGTATATATTTTATTTGTGTAAAGCATATTGTTAAATTTCTTTGTTTCATGTTGTCAAGATGATGTCTGTATGCACACTTTTTCACGATTCTAAACCTCTAAACAACTTCTAAACACACACACACACACACACACACACACACACACACACAGTGTGCACACAAGCATCTGCCAGCACACACACATGCACGCAAGCATGCACAAACATAGGTGGACCCCCCCCATCTCTTCCACATGCATAGACACACACACACACACACGATTTCACATGAGATGAGATCAGAGGGTCGCACAGTGATTGGCTTTGCCTCAGACTCCAGCGTCTGGCCCGTGGGGTAATCTCTTACTTTCACCCAGCCCTGGGGACCCATCTCACCTTGTCTGGAAAAGAGGGGGGCCCCCCAATTGTGGACTGACTGATTGGCTGTCTGCCTGTCTCCCCGCTGATCTCTCCAAGACATTAAGTGTACAGTATAGGTCAGGCGTATTGGGTATCACAGCGTTTCTCATGCCCTAGACATTTGCTCATTAGAGTCCACCCCAGTCCAGCTTTTTGTCACATGATATATTTGGGGGAAAAAAAAAAAACCGGGTAACATGAGCTTGCACGTCCATAAGTGGAGCAGGACGTGGCCTTGGGTCATGTCTGAACCATCTGCTTGTGAAAAAGATGGCAATTGTGAATTTAACCCTTTGCTCCAGGTTTGTCTTTGCGGGGACGGTGGCAGCCTTTAGCATTTCAAGTTATGGAGTGTAGGTATATCACAGTGTATGTTGATATTCCATATTGAATATGGCATATAATGCTGCACATTTTGATATTTGCTCTTCTGTGTACAGCAGTGTTTTAGCCGTTTTAAAGCAGTATTGAAATGTTACTAGTTGCTTTTCAAATCTATTTCATGTTGTTTTTACTTCATGTCAAGGCCCTTGTCCTGCAATATGTCTCTAATAGTGTTGACTCACTGGACTGTTCCATTTTGGCGTCTGGCTTTGTGCTGAAAATTTGAGTAATGTCATTTTTTTCTTGCACGGAAGACGCCCAAGGCAGCTGTTTGCTGAGTAAAAGTTCTTTTGCTTGACACACGACACACCACGTGGTGTGTCCCTGCACTCTCTCCAAAACGCGTGCAGCCAGGTCCATGGTGCTCTGACCATTGGACCAGACCATGTTGCTGCTTGTGCTGTAGAACAGTGGTCGGCCAAAGCACAGATTGTAATTCAGTGTCCAAGGAACCAGACATGAAAATAACAGATCTCTGCAACAAAAAATAAATAAATAAAATACAGAAGAGCCATCCAACATGACTCAAAATGGCTCACCCATCATGGCTGCCACCTCATAATCCTCCCTCATGGAATCTGTGCTTAAATGTTATTCTGTCAAACCTGGTCAAAACCTTTAAAAAACCATCATGCCACTTTCAGGCTCTGTCAGACTATTTTATGAGCCTGTCAACCTGCTATAGCCTTTCAAATATATAAGCATATACTGTATAAATCGCAATCTTGTGAACCATAGCTGATTTCAGATCAGCTGATACTTATATCAACACATTATATTATTATCATAGCTTAGCAGGTGCCCTCCTCAGGGGCAGGTTACGTGTTTTAGATTTGTAACCTGCGTGCAATAGTGCGGCTGGTCCACATTGGGACTCGAGCCCGTAGCTCTGCTTACTGACGTCTACATCGCACTGCTGTCAGAAACGAGTCTGCAGAGCTGTGACACTGCCATCGCTGTGACCCTTCCAACGCCTACAGCAATGGCAGTGTCACAGAGTGAGCGCTCGTTTCAACGGACGCTGATCACAGGGTAGGCCATCCAGCCGCCAGTACAGCTGCACTGTGGAGGAACAGAATGCTACATTCAGTAGGTTACCACACACACAACCAAAATTGATACCTTAAGAATAAACATGTATGCAAGATGTTTCATTTTAGTGAACTGGCCCACTGCTACAAGGCTTGTGTTTGTAGGATGCTTGTGTTGCCTTCACTGGGGACAGGTGTGATTGTCCTTGCTGGGCTGTAGTGTTTGAACAGCGTGAGCAGCAGAGCCTGCTCTCTCTCCTACATGTTGCTATGCGAGCATGGTGCAACATCCAAGCGTCCCTTTTTTAAACTGGAGAATGCAAACGGCCTGCAATCGCCACATAAAAACCTGCTAATGTTAGACTGCCATCCCTGTCTGGGGCTCATGTGGTGAAGGAGTTATTTCGGGCAGGTATGTGGTGTCTGTTTAAGAGGATCTTGCTTTGTGTGTGTGTGTGTGTGTGTGTTTCTTTGTGTATGTGTTTTTAATGGCATGGTTTGCTGCCTGTTTGTGGTCCAGCACCCTCACGCAGACAGTGGCTTGTCCCACTCCCAGTTGACCAGACTCTGGGAACCCATCCGTCAGTCAGGGACAGCCTGGCAGCAGAGGGAGAAGAACCCACCAGTTTCTTTTAGTTGGATGGGATTTAGGCCATCTAAAAAGTATCCCTTGTTCTCCTAGGGCATGCAATAGTTTAGAAAATAGTAGCTGTGAAAATACCGTTGTTACTGTCATCATTTACTTTTTCTCTTGTCGGCTACATTGAGATACAGGTAAAAAGTATTTAAACTGGTAAGAGGTAGCAGATTGTTTTGTTGTCATGATTTATACAAGCATACATGTAATGTAAATCTTTGGTGGCTTTTCCCCCTGTAGGCGTTGTATATGACACATGGTTATTGGTAGAAATTTAAGCATTACATTACATTATTGGCATTTAGCAGACGCTCTTATCCAGAGCAACTTATGTAGGTTATAATTTTTTTACATTTTACCCATTTATACAGCTGAGTATTTACTGAGGCGACTCTGGGTTAAGTACCTTCCCCAAGGGTGCAACAGCAACGTCCCAGCATGGAATCCTTTCGGTGACCAGTCCTGCTCCTTACCTTAACCAGCCATTTTTACTGGTTAAAATGGCTCCTGCTGCACTGACCGAAAGGAATTGCAGTGTGATATAGGCCCTTTAATTGCTTGGAGAATGATGCATACAGACATGTCACGTCTAAAATGATGCTGTATAACAAATATCAATTAACATGGGGGTGGAGGCTGTTTTCAAGAAATGTCACAGAATATTTTGGTCAGGAAAGCACATTTTATTTATTTATTTTGTTTATTTATCAGGGGAAAAAAGAAAGGGTTCTCTTCAGAACAAATCACCTAAATATTCCCCAGCGTAACCATTAATCAGTCAAGACACAATGGCACCTTTTAAAAAAGCAGACATTCAGTTGTTAATTCAGTGCCATGTAGATGGCCTGTCTTTATCTTCCTTGAGTTGACGAATTGACCTTAGAACCACAGGGAAGGCTACATTAAAAGCACATTAAAATGCCACATTTGCATTCCATGCCATTTTAATTTTTAGGTTTTTTTGTGTAAGTATGTATAATACCATTTTTTTTGACGCATGATTACATTAAAATCAAATTTCATGTAAACTGCTGATAGGTATATAGAAAAACGTTATGAAATGTACCATGGGAGCAACATGTGACATTTCAAATCTTACATCTTTCTTATTTCTCTCAGTGCATCATTTTTTTCCCTGACTCTACTGCATGTTTGAGCTCACTTTGCATCTGCACAGGTAGCTCACCACTTTTAAGGCACCCAAAGGACCTGCATTGCACTATGGGGTGCTTTCTGATCATTTACGTAACATTACATTCATTTAGCAGACACTCTTAGCCAGAGCAACTTCCAGTACAAGAGAACAGAAGTGTATCCATCCAAGTTAAAATGAGCAAAAGGAGTCAGACCAGGCTAATAATGCTCCCAGACCTGTGAGTGTGAGCACAACACCATTCAAGAACTACCATAAGTTAACTTGTACTAACCTCAAACTAAGACAGCTGTGAAAATTAAGGAAAGGCAAGTGCATACACTACCATTTATCACGCAGTCATTACGTCACGCTATCCATAACACATCACAATACTACAAGTACATAAGCAGCAAATAATACAAGCAGCAGGTGCTATTTAAAAATATATTGACGGTGCAGCAAAACCTGTTTGCCACAGTGTTGTGATTGATCACTCTCTTCTTTGGGTTGTAAATACAGGTTAAAGCCAGTAATGCACATCTGAGCATGTGTGAAAAATAGCAGTAGTAGGATTCAGATTGTGATGACCTGTTGAGGTTAATGATTTGGGGATGATTCCGTCAAAGTGCAAAGTGGTCTGCCATTGTCTTTCGAATACAAAATCTAAGGCTACAAGTTTGTTTATTGTTTTGGCTGAAATAATGCTGTTTTAACTGAATATTGCTCTGAGTGTGTTATTTAAGAAGGTGTAGCCACTTGCTGCATATCCTTGGAAATACTTCCATTGCTCTGAACATAGTTTGGACAAAAAAAAACATGTTTTGTGAAGAGGAGGTCATTGCAGAGGACGTTATTTTACTGTAGAATCATGATAATTTGTTAGACATTCATTGTGACGATTCCTTGCTTTTTTTTGCTTCTGTGCAAGAGAGATGATAAAGGAATATTTACCAGCTGAATATGTTAACTCCTTTTCATAAAAGAGAATGGGGGCTTATCCCAGAAAGGCGTCCCAGTGGCTGTGTGACTCATGAAAGGTATGTAACAGTGCTGTAAGCCTCCTCTTTGTGCTGGGTGCAGCCTTCCAGTTTTGACACTCTCCAAAGGGGGAAGGCAAGGAAGAGAGCTCCTACATACGAAAGCAGAGAGGTGGAATGTATGCAGGTGGGGGGAGGGAGAGGGGGGCGTTCCAGTGTCTGGATTGTCCGTGCTGGAAGCAGCTGTGGATTTTTTTTTTTCCCTCCTTTTTTTTCTTTGCAACGCTTTCGGTCCATTATTCAAACTTGAGAAACCAGTGTGAGTGACACGATTGCGTTTGCGCTTTCGGGAACAGTGGAAATGGGGGTGGTGGGCATGGTCGGTCCCTCGGAGGCCCTCTCCGATTAATGTGGGTGGGTATTCAGCCCCTCTCTCTGCGCACCGCCCCCCCCAAAAGTCTCCACCTACCAAATGGGACACAGAGTACAAACTCTTCAGAAGTGACCAAAAAGAGGGGTGCTGGATAGGGAGTCAGGCTGCCTTGCCTGTCATTGCCTTGCATGTGTTGGAAGAATTCTAATCAGTCCCCCCCCCACCCTCTCCGCAGGCTTTGCTCTCCCCAGCCTGTAGATAAAATCCCCCTGGTATCGTTTTCCCCTCTGCGTGCTGTGAGATAAACCAGGTCATGTTGGGGAGGGAGGAGGAGGCGGCGGAGTGGAGCCGTGCTCGACCGTCCCTCCTCTTCAGAACCAGCAGGTTCCACTCGCCGTCAGAATGTGAGGGGGGCGGAGGTCGGACGGAGAGACGAGGCGCTGTGGAATTCGAGAGCTGCGGGGGATTTGTCAGACTCCTGGGGTGGGGGGGCGTGCAGGTGAAGCTTACTCACCGGGAGTCGGGCGCCAGGTCTTTCCCAGGTTAGTCAAGTGCTGCTTTCAGCTGGACAAGGTGCTGCGATGCTTACTCTCGTACTCGTGATTTGTGAAACTCTAGCCAATATCCCCTGTGATGCCAGTGTGCTGGGCATAATTTTAACATTTGGATATTCCAAATTGAAAGACTAAATTACTACAAAAAATTTGTCAGTACAAACTGGATTTGGAGTAGAATTTAGCTTATGTTCCATGAGTTTCCAAGGTCAAGCTCTTTCCTTTGTAATAAGTGTGTATGTGTGTGTGTGAGTGCATGTGTGTTTACTTCCAGCAAATAAAGATTCATACGGCTTCGGATTCGTACGGACACAGATACGCATACGGACAGAGTCCCCCTGGGCTGTCTGTTTCTGCCGGGCAAAGATGGGGGCTCAGATGGTCTCACCCCAGGACAGCCCGACGTTCCATGCCTATGAGATTTGCGGTCTGTCCAGCTTTCCACGGAGAAGTCGACCTGTTCCTTTTTTTTCATCTCTTAGTTAGACTGTCGGCTGCTCTCAGGTGTGTATTATTACCTGTGTGGCAACCCGCAGCTCTGGGACTTGCTTTAAGTTCATCTGCATGCTCTGTACAGTATCTGTTTGCTCCTTGCGTTTATTGCCTGCGGGCCTCGGGGAGTTGTTAGTCATCGGGAGAAGCAATCCTGTCAAAGAGGGTGTTTGTTTCTCCCCAGTTTCTGTTTACCAATATGTACTTACACGGTGATAAGAGGCGATAAGCAGCAGGATTTTTTTTCTTTTTTGCAGCTGATGGGAGATTTTGGATGAATGCACCTCTTTCACGGCTGGATAACTTGCTGTGAAAACTCCTCGGTCCACATGACGCTCTGTGTGCTCCCCTCTCGAACTCTGCGGCGTTTGCGTGCTCTCATTTAAGGACCGAGGACCAAGTGCACTTATGGGGAATGGGCTTAACTGTTGAGAATCCGCTGCATGTGAGGTTTTCGGTTAGCCTTAATAGGATGAAATGTGCAGCCCGTATAGAAGGCCTCAGATGTCTCTCTGTTTATTTAATTTGCTTTCATTCATTTAACGTTTATTTAACTCAATCCCTGTGGTTGCTGTCATATATCATTATTAAGTGTTGTTTGTGCTGTTGCAGGCCTTGTCCAGGCCATTGTCAGTTCTTTCCCCTGCTTAACTCTTTGTTTGCGGCAGGCGACCCATAATCAGTTGATTTGTAACACTGACCTTACTGGGTTACATTTGCCAGTGGGATAGCCGCAGAGGGCACTGCAAAATGCACAACAGGAAGTTGATTTCAGTGAGGGTGAATGCTAATCTAATTAAATTAAGATAATTGCCAATTAGGAACAAGGAGTCAGTGAATGTCTTTCTATATAGTGTAGGTGCATTTGCAGTTAGAATTACTATGACACACTGAGAAAGACGTGAAAGCAAAGTTTGGAAATTTAATGAGGAAGATCAACTTTTTTTTTTGCTGTGTAATGACCCCTCAGCCTCTCATTTCTGAGTTAGCAGGCTTTTCGGAGAAATGTTGGTTTCTGCTCTTACGGAAGGCTCTAGAAGGGATTTTTTTTCCTAACTGATTGGTGATGAAATGCCTGCAAATATGTCCTGATTGAACTTGCAGAATGTAGCTGTAGACAAAGCTCCAGTTTGGATGTGTCTCCAGTTATTTAGACAGGAAAACGCAGCTTGGCGAGCTACTCTCTCTTCAGGCAAACCGTAAATCACTGATATATGCTGTTCCCAGTGCACTCAGTGCCAAAGTTGCACACACTTTGCTCTGTTTTTAAATCCTAAACCTGGGATCCTAGTCAAATATTTATGTAGTCTCCACCCCGAGAATGCTAAGGTCACATCGTGTTCTTTTTTTTTTCTTCCTTTTTTTTTGCCTTTTTAAAATATACCATACTTTGCAGTTGTTCCACAGAACTTAAAATGCCTTGTGTTGAATGCAATTTTGGTTTCTACATGGGGGCAAAAAATTAATTTCCCTTGCAAAATTATTTCATAGTAATGTGTTTTCCTTGTTTTTTTTTTCTTCTTTGTATTATCACAAGGGACTTCTTTTCCTCAAATCGATTTTTCACAAAAAGAGTTTCTGTCTCAATTCTAAGAAAGATTTCAGCATGTAAGGGTAATCAAAATAAACTAAGGAAGCTGCGTGGGTCATTTTTAATGTTTTCTCAGTCTGACTGCGCAAGTGAGTTTATTTTAAAGGACGTTGTTAAGTCATAGTAATTCATGAGAACAGACAAACTATGCTCCCCAGTGTACTCTCACTGTGCTCACAGTGAAGCAATTTCCAACGCGCACTGTGTCCATCCAACAGCAAATCCATTCTGAAGCCAGCTCAGTCTGACCTCGGCCAGAATTTCATAGCGAGGCAAGTAGAATTTACGAAGCCTCTGAAATAAATGTCATCTACACCTGTTTCCTTTGATTTTGTTGCACCGTTTTTCCACGTGAAATCTTGAGGAGTTGATAGTTATACCTCACATGGAGTCCAGGCCAGACATAAAAACCTGCCTGATATCTAAGCTGACGGTGCTTACACAAAATATTACTGTATGGTTTTCTGGGCCAGGTGGACTCCCAAGCACAAAACAGGGTGTTACCGGCCCCTCTGCATATCAGAGGGGTTTACGTAATGGTGCTGTAATGAGATTCGCTTTAATCGTTTGGCGGAGTGGCCCATGATTATGTCACTCTGCAGCATTGGTTCCAGCTGCTGAAGTCACCCAACAGCTGGGTTCACTTAATTCTCACCCTCCAGAAAAACAACACTATTTCATACATTTATTTATTTATTTACTCGTTTGTTTACTTACTTGCGTTCCCCTGCAAAAGCAGTTTTACAACGTGGACGTGAAGTCTGCTTTATTTACTGCGGTTGATTTGTGCGGTCATGCTGGTGCGAGTCTCTGAGAGTCGTAACCTGTAGGGTTAGGAAGAGGAGGGAAACCTGTCTTTTCGCGCAGCTAGATTGGGAATCGCTGCGCAAAACTCACTGTTAAACTGAACCAAATGGGCCATAGCAAGGGCTTTGTCAAGAACTTAAAAAAGGTGGGGTAAAAAATGAAATGAAAACAAATTTCTGTCCAGTGATGCAGGTGTTTGAGGAGGGGTGTAACTATCTCATATTTTCTTGTGTCAGGAGATTCCTAACGGTAAAAAAAGGGACAAGAAGTTTTTCTTGGCATTGTCTAAAGAAGGGAGGACTTGTCCATGTCCCATTGCTGTTCAAATACTGTTTGGGATGCTGTATGAAGAAGCTTGTGGTGTTGACATGGTACATTCAGCGCGGATTTCTTGAAAAGTGTGATATTGTCACATTTATCAGGGAAGACACGCTAACCAGACTCTTCTGATCTGATCTTTGGTGGTCTGTACTGTTTATAAATAACAGATCCTCTTAAGATTCTGACATTGTACAAATGATTGTAGTAAAAACTGTTTGCTTCCACTGAAGTGTAATTAAAGACATCTGTTGATATATACCTGGATTGGATTTTCCAGGTAGCCTCACTGTGATAGTTTGTTTATGCTCGGACATAGGAAGATAATAGCTTGGTAAACAAGTCAACTGTTTCCCCTCAAACAACGGCAGAAGTGTAGAAGTGGGTGGAAAAAAGAATAGCCTTTTTTTGGCTGAAGATTCCCTTTTTTTTGTGTTGAATGGGCCGGAGCCCAGCTCAGGCTTGGCGGCTGGGCTAGATTTATTATGACCAGTGGGTGTTTCTGGGTTTCTGCCGTGTGAAAAGCCCCAGGAGAACAGAGACATTTGACATTTGGGGTGGGGGCTCTCCACTTCTTCCTCCCTTTCCTTCTCCTCCTCCTCCTCCTGAGGGTTGACCACAAGTCAGCTCTACTCTACCTCAAAGGTGAAGGACAGGGAAAAGGAAGTTGCTCATTGGATCCTCAGCCAGAACTGAACCTCACTCCCCCCTGACTCTGCCCTCAGCCCACCTCCCGACACCACCACACCCACACACTTACTCTCGAGAGCTCCTTTCAGTGCAGCAAAGGGACAAGATGGGCCTTCAGTGTAGTGTACCACAACATTGGTCTGGGTCTAAAAGTGTAGATTAAAGTCATTGTTTTTGTTAACATTACTTTTTCAGTAATGTGGTTAGGTTGTAGTTGTGGTTAGTGTATAGTTTCATAATTAGAAATTGCATAAAGAATTAGTAGTGCAGAACGCTACATACATCTGTCACACCATCCCCATGCTATACCTCTCACATCACAATACCCCATTGTCATCACCTTAGGTGATTATCATGGCCATGGTGATGATCGTCAGTCCTTCAACAGTGTCGCTGTGTCATTGAGCTGGAAAAAAAAAACATACAATATATTGGCACATCTCAAATGAAGGCAGCTGCAATCACTAAAATCCAGTATACAGTTTAGCCAAGTCTGCTCACTTCCATCTGGAAAGCATTAAGCTTGTTTACATTGTTTTTTTTTTTTTTTTAAGGGGGGTCTTGAACAGGACCACCAGCTATTTCTAGCTGCAGACTCTCAGCTCCACTATTCTGCTGTCCTGATCCAGATGGCATACATTTCATACATAACTGACATTCATCCACAGGCACAGAGTGGATAAAAACACTCCTCATTATGTGCCTTTTGAAGACATCCACATGGTGCAAAAAAGGGACATTACCTGCAACAAAAAGAATACAGTGCTTTTTGAGTGCTGTGCCTCCAGGCCCTTCAGTCTAAAGCGAGCCTAGCTATTACGTCAGGCCAGTTTTCCTCCCATGAACCTGAACTCTGATCCTCTGATTCCATACAGCCTTAGCTTGCTTGCAGTCATCTCGGATAAAAGGGTTACTTCCTCAAAACGAACAAAAACACCGCCTTTTGGATACTGATATGCCCTTATTGTGGCAGTGATAGTCTGCACTTTCTGTACTCTTTCTGTGCGTAGCTGCTATTGTCAAGGACGTGATATATGGGCTGGCACTATTTGTAGTAGGATGTGTCAAGCCAGGTGTTCGTCAGATCCTCACTTTCAACTTTGCTGGTTTGCTCACTTAAAGTACATGACAGTAGTCTGAGCAGGACTCCCCTGTGCAATAGGTGTGACGTTTACTAATCCTCTCTCATTCTGTCATGAAAAGCTGGAAAAAAAGGAAGGGGGGGTTAGAGGAAGAAGGATATCAGCTTGCTTGTCAGGCCTTGTCACTTCCTAGACAACAATAGATATCCTCACATCCACCTTAATGTGCGTACTTCTGGTTAGGAATCCAACTCCCCCATACCCCTTAAAAATAGTGCCGGTTGCACTTTGCTTTTACAGATATGGACAGTTTTTGCTATTTTGGTATGAAGTGATTTCTTTTTATACTGAAGGCAATCATGTTCTAACATGTTTTAGCATTGCTAATTAGCATTTTAGAATCAGGCAGTACATGACCACGCAGTGTACCTTGTTTTTGGGTAATTCGTGGTTAGTATTTGGTTGGTGGTTGGTTGGTTTTGATGAAACTTTGCGAACTAGATGTCATCCAGATGTCTAGGACAGTACAAAAGAGGACACTTGGGTAGGGATACAGAGTTTAAGGGTAGGTCCAGTCTGATTTTTAGTTAAATAATTTTAGGACTCTCCCTATTAAACCCATGGGCTCAAGAAAAGAACCTGGGTTTCAGATGCTGGTGCATCGGCAAATCAGAACTCACCAAACGGAGGCCCTTTATTGAACCAGTTCTCTTATCTGAAAAGCTAATAAAGGCCTCCATGTTTGTTAAGGTGCTGACCTTGCTTGCCTTTTCTACTGGAAGTGAATCTCAGGAATGGAAATTGCAACCGTGGAAATGATTTAATGGAAACAGGGGAAAAGAAACTGGATTGGAATGAACCAGAGAGAATGGGTAGGGATTGAAAATGAAGTGAGACTGAATCGATCGTTCCCCTGAGTTGCGATTTGTGCCCAGCTGTTGTCGTTGCTGCTGTTGTTGTTAAGGCGGATGACGTGACTGCAGGAGAAAGTCATCTCTCGCGGCTCAGTGCGTAGTTGCTGATACGACTCCATTCGCAGCCTTTTGGATCAGACCTGCTGTTCTGTCCTGTGAGGCAGGATCTGCGAGGAAATGAGTATCAGAAGGATTGGAATAAAAAGGAGTTGAAGCTCCACGAACAGGATGCAGAAGCAATATGAAAAGGTTCTGAGGGCAGAACAGAAAGAATGTCAGAACGCTGCTGTGGTATGTTGGCCTTTATGGTGAAAACGCATCATGGCGCACGTCACTAAAAATGGGCACAAGCTCAACATTGCAGAGTTTAATATTTTGAGACACACAAAAAAATAAATGGACACATGGAAAACATCTTAATTTGTGTGTTGGCCTGTATGTGGTTGTAAGAAATTCTACCCGTAGTGTAAATGCTGATCAGTACAGGAAAAAGTAGTATTTCATTGTGAAAGACATGAGAAAAGTGCAGTGACCGCTGACTTTTGGCTGTCTTTTGGGAGAGGTGGGGGGAGGAAACCCACAATTCCCATGGAGAGAGATGGATTAACTCCAGTCACTCCGAATTATTAAAGATTAAACCAGCTTTATATCATGAAAATGAACAAAACGCCAAAAATCAACAACAGTTTGTTCCCAGCAGTGTGTTTAAATGACAAACAAACAAGTAGAGCTGATCCAAACAGAGGGCCGCTGCCCAAATGATGCTCTCCTCCCTTCTGCATTTTTGGGGTACAGTCCTCTTCTTGGGACACAATCTCAGTCCCTGCAATCTGGTTATAATTTTGGCCGTAGCTCCCCCAAGAACCTGCACGAATTCCTGCCGCATTAGAGAGCTCGCATCACGCATTGTATCAGTTTCCAGTGTCAGCTCCCCCGAAAAAGGGGAACGCCCAGGCCAGACTGTGCTGTGTATGTCCAGCTGCGGATGAAGTTATTGATTGCAGGGCCACATTGGCTGTTGTTTTTCCTAGCGTTGTCATTTCCTCTGCAGCTGCTCCAGGCTGGGAGAGTGAGAGAGAGGGGGAGAGTGAGCAAGAGGGAGAGATGGGGGGGAGAGAGAGACACGGAGAGACAGAAGGAGACAGAGAGAAAGATAGGGGAGAGGGACAGAGAGATTGAAGAGAGAAAGAGAGACAGAGATGGGGGAGAGAGTACACGAGAGAGAGAGAGAGAGAGAGAGAGAGAGAGAGAGAGAGATGGAGAGAGAGGGAGGAAAGTGGGGAAGAAGGATAACAAAACACAGCCAGCCCAGAAGAGCCCACAATCTAAACATTTAGACAGTGTCTCTTTTACTTTGTTTTCCTGCAAAAAAAAACAAAGAGGGGAAAGAAATCCTTAGATTGAATGTGTTTGGTACAGGACTTAATTGTATTTTAATAGCAGTGTTTTAGTTAATTTTTTTTGTAATGCCTTTTCTTTGTTATTTCTCTTTTTTTGAAGTATTATGGTTACCCAAGATTGAATCCTGTATTCCAGCCGAGTGACATCACTCATGGTCTTGGTCAAGTGTTTGGCTGTAAAACCTAAATGGGAATGGCATAGCACCAGCCCATCTTTGGGATGCTGTGCTAAAACACCATCTTTATCACCAGCAAATATTTTCAACAGTCAATGAACTGTGTAATTTTAAGCCCCTTTTAAGCCTTTAATGCAGCAATTTGCAGAAATGAACCCTTAACTTGTCATGAGAAGAGGGATGTGATGATATTGTCAACAAAAGTAGCAATTACAGCGACCTCAGGATAATGTTTGGTGTCTGTGGTGATACGACTAAGCTCAGTAGCTGAAATCCTCATTATGATATGAAGTGTTTAGAGTGCTCTAGTTTGACTTTGAAGAACGGTTTTACATTGTTTAGGGAAAAAAAATGATGCATGTTGTTCCTGTCAAAGTAACATGTTTCCACATTGTATTTACTTGAAATCGTAGGCTTGGGAAAGGAGAAGTAAAATGTGGTAAAAACCACTTGAGAAGGCAGGTATAAATTAACGGAAAGTGGTGGGTGGGGTAATGGCACCCTGCACAGGAAGCACTGAACCCCAAGTTTTTTTTTTCTTTCCATTTTCACAGCATTGTCTGCATGCTCAGCTGACTCCAATTCCGCTGATAGCATGAGCCATGTCCCCCAAGACCACCCAGTCTGCAGAGGGGAAGAAGCTCTTAGAGGACTCTTCCGTTCATTAAGCAGGATAAATCATTAAAGGAGCGTCTGCTTGACCCCACGCCTCAGCCTTCTTTTGCCGACGGTGTTTATATGACTTATTTACGGTAAGGAGGACCAGAGCCATGGGTGGGAAAAGGCCCGTGTCAGTACGGTTCAGGGAGGAAAGAGGGAGGCGACTGGTTGCAGCCGTCAGAGGCCGTTCGTTAGAGAGGCTCATTAGGCGGGTCTCCACAGAGTTTCGGTAATTGCCGAATCCGCCTTCGCTCAACTTTTGCTCAAGCTTGGCAGGTAACCCGGAGACATGGAAGTAATTAAAATTCCTCTGGACCATGTGGAGGCTTGTTTACTTTCCACGTGCGGTCCGGGGCCTGTGATCGCTGCGCCGTCTTTCGCTGCGACTCGAGTTCCGCCCGAACCTCAGCAGGGATGTGTGGGTCCCCCCAGCGTTCACCCCCCCAGCGAACAAAGGGGTCGATAAACAAGAGCCGAAGGGTCACTCAGGCAGACAAGAAGACGGATTAGTAGCGGATGGTCAGTCAGGAGGCAAAGCGACATCGTGGGAGGAGGGGGGTGGGGGCTGTCGTCCACTTCGCCCCTCCCTGTCCCCTGAGTCCTAATTGTAGACTGTGCGTTTGCGTTTTCTTGACGTTGCTCTGCTGCTTTACATACATAATTAAACTGTAAACAACTCCTTGCAACATCGGAAGGGTGAAGTTTCAAAAAAAGTTGTAATAATTAAAAACAAGCTAGTTGTACAGTGAGTCTTAGTAGCATGGAAGTGTGGAGGGAAATGCCCCCACTGCAGATGACAATGATGAAGACAGAGGAAATCCAGGGGGCAAATGGCCATGCCCAGCCGTTATACAAGGTATTTATGCTGTTATGCATGGTTTTGCAAAAATTGACTAGATGGAGAATGTGGCTGACCATTGGACAAGCCATTTAATGGACCAAGACACAGTGGTGTCCGATTCTCCCCCAACAGGAAATCTGGTTTATTTAATAGTGGGGCGTGATCTAGGTCTCCCTTTCACAAATAATAAATCCCCATTCCCGGTCACACAAAGTGGAAATATCGAATTCTTCACCAAGGACTTATCCCGAAGTCCACATGCTGTGGGACGTCTGTCTGATTTTTAAAACAGAAAGTGGGGGGGGGGGCTGCAGGGGTGGGGGGAGGGTGGTGTACTTGAAACGATCCGCCTTGAGGACGTAGGAGGGTAGACTTCCACAGGAGCTGTGGTGTATCGATTTAGCGGCTAAATCTGAGCACTTCATCTCAAAGGAATCCCACGTTCCCACCGTTGTCGGTATGACGTCGCTCCGACGTCTGAAGAATTGTGCGTTTGATTCCTGTCGGGGAAATCATCCCCACTAGTTGCGCAGCGGCCCACAGTTTTTGCCGTCCCAACAGTGTGCGTTTCACGTGGAGACTGTGCTTAATGTCTTGGAATGTCTGCACATAGCTGGAATATCGGCCGACGCAGCTGAGAAATGTATCAGGTTTGTCTCCTTTGGCCGTATCTAGAGTAACGATGCGCTGCTCCTTTTTTTTTCTTTGGGACCGTATGTGTCTCATCGTCTTCATTCCACCCCTTAGTTACATAACTGAGGCTGTCATTTGGATAGGGGACAGGCTACCTGCCTTTTCTAATCACTGGCTAATTGAGAGGTAACTGATCCCTAGCGAGGAGCCGAACCCTGGAGTCCTTGAAGTTTCCAATCCTTCGTCTAGACAGTTGACATTTATGCTTTGCGACATCCTGAGTCAACCAGAAACTATGTGCCCCCAAGGAGTTTTTTTTTTTTTTCCCCAACCTGCTCCACTACTAGGTGAAGGAGATAATGTGGTCAGCCTTTTGTGTCTGTGTCTGTGAACAAGATAACTTAGAAGGAAGCATTGGGACAAGGAAAAAATAATTTGACAACAGTTAAGGTAGCAGAGATACACATTGTAGCAACTGTTTTGAAAAGAGTTTGCGTGATTATAATAATTCAGAGCTAAGAGGAATGGCCCATACTTCATCCGTTGTCTGTTCTCTATTATTATTCATTTGTGGGTATAAAGGCTCTTGAGCTGAATTGGATTGCCATATCTGTCCCTCTACTTGTGTAGAAATACCAAAGGTGCATTGAGAAAAGGAAACTAAGGCAAAGCAGCTAAGCCGAGGGAATATATACCTCAGATGATTTGAATGTTTGATAGGACTCTTACTGTAGTGTCTGCCTGGAAATGACTTGGATAACCCCACAGCTAACCTTTAGAAACTGTTGTAAGTGAGCCAAGTTTATGGGCAACATGTATTCCTTTCCGAAAGTCTGACCTCTCTCACTATCGCTCTGGCCGATGTCACGATCCATCTTTGTGAATGAGAATGGTCCCCTGCTGCCTTAGGAAGTGTGATTGTACGGTTAGTCATTTCTTTTATAGAGCTTTATGACACCAGTCATTTTTAGCCTGTTTTTTTAGCCTGAATTTTCAACCTCCCCTTTACATGTTGGACTCTGGCAAATACAACCGAGATCAAGAGTCCGTGGGAGGGGTGAGGAAACAGCTGGGGAGGTGACCTTTGACCCCGTATCCTGACAGCGGGGATAGGCTGAGAGGGCGAGCGGTTGTAACTTACAGTAATCAGCTCTCTCTCTTTCTCTGAAAAGAGGAGGGGAAAGGGAAGAGGAGGGAGCATCCAGGACGTTGTGTGGGAGAGCACAGGACGCAGAGGGTGGTCTCACGGGGGTACAGTGGCCCTGGAGTCAGAGGTTTTGGAGGACCATCATGGCAATTTCGGCTGCTCAAATGATTACCCTGACTGTCATTTCCAATATGGTGGCACAGTTCTGGAATTGTCATGTTATAAACAAGAAAAAAAACATCTGATGGTGACTTTTGTTACTGTTGTTGAAATCTCAAGACTTCAGCTGGGCATGACGTGTTGAGGGAATTTAACAGGAAAAAATCCTACATGACATATGTCTTAATTTTTCAGTATTGCTGTTTTTTTGAATGAATGCATTGCGTACTTATAATCAAAATGACATCTGTTAAGGTTTCCTTGAAGTATAACTGAAGCACTGAACATCGATTCGAGTTTTATACTCTAAAGCTCTTCTTTGGCTCAAATATGTGTTAAAGCACTCATGACATTACATCCCCTGACTGAATATGGAGCACCACACAAGAAGTTATTTCAGTGTGACACTGAATGACATGTTCAAAACCTGATTGTTTAATGTTAGCATTGTCAACACTTCAAAGGATGCTGCCCCCCCCCCCCCCCCCCCCCCCCACACACACACACACACACACACACACACACACACACACACCCCTCTTCTTAATCCTGTGCAGGCCGAACCTCCCACAAGAACACCCCCCCCCTCCAACTATGTTCCAGCTGCTAGGAGAGTCTTGGCCCGGTGCCCAGTGCTCTCACGTCCTGTCAGGAAATGCTGGTTTCCAATTCATCCTCTCATTCAAGGCAACCGCTGGCGAACAATGGTCATTTAAACTCCCCAAAGCATGGCCATCATGAGAAAGCCAATAAGCCCTGGTGCTTCCTTCTCCATGACCAGTTTAACTGTAAAGGGGGCAGGGTGACACACACACACCCCCCCCCCCAGCAGTGAAGAAGGGCTATGAGGCCAGGAGCCACCCAGTGTGTGATGTCGACAAACAGCCTTTGCTTTCATATCTGAAAGAGCTCCTTTCATAAAAAACTGTTGGAGCAATCCAAATAAGTCTTGCATTAATTTTGAGTTTCTCTGAAAAACATGGGCTTGTTCGGTGATTTGGTCTATTTCCTCACAAATGAGCGCTAACGGAGCAGCAGCAGTGGCCCCAGTGGCAGTTTGGTGAGGCGGTTCTTAAACCGTGAGACCCCTGATGGCACTTCCGACAGCCCGTGATTGATGCTCCGCGTTAACAGCCGTTTCTTCGGGGTCCTCACGGTTTGCGCGGCATGTCAGAAATCAATCGGAGTGACGACCGCTGACAGGTTCAAGAGCGTAACACGTTTCTGCGCCCATTTCCTGGGCTGTTTCAGCCCTGCTGTGCCGGCCGGAACTCTTAAAATCACTGAGTTTGACCTCGCAGGATGAGGTCCACTGCAGAACCTGATTTATTGCGTGCACCAGTGAGCACCACACTCTTACGCTGAAAAAGTATCTTCTCCACATCCCTGACAGCAGCGTGAGATTTATTAAGAAAGATCCAAAGGAGAAGCGATGTTGATGTAAATATTGAACCAAAAGAATTGCATGTTTTATTTGCTTAGAAGACACCATCCTTCATGGCTGCACACCTTCCATCGTATGTTTTATTCATTAATAGTGCTGGAAGTTTTCAGAAACAATTTCAGGTAAAGTGCCTTGCAGACGTTTTTAATGGGGTCTCACCAGGGATTTGAACATGCGGCCCATCTGGTTACAATCCCAGACCCCCGTAGTGCTACAGCACAGCACTGCACTGCTCTGCTGCAGTATAGCAATATTAAAACGCATGATTTCACATTTCCACTTGTTCGCGGGCGAGACCGCACTGCAGCGGTTCAGGAGCCTGGCTTGTAAATTGCAAATGTGGCAGATTAGATTCCCAGGTGGCTCTGCTGTTTTTTTTTTTTTTTTTTTTTTTTCCCTCATTGCAAGGTGCTTCAGTTGAATCGGTTCACTGCGTATTCAACTTTATAAATGGAAAGTATGCAAAATGATGAGCTATGTAAGTCACCCACAATAAACCTAAGGGAGTAATTAAATTATTGTCTTTTTCCCTCTGTGATGCTGACAATTCAATTACAGCATATCCCTCCCGCTCCACTCACTGGTTCCTGGAGACTAAAGAACAGGCTGGATGAACTTGAATCTAATTGAAATCTAGCCAAACTTTCACTGGTCTAGCGTTGCATCAGGCTTCCTGTGTAGTGCTTTAGGCCTGGACGTGATTTGTAGAGCTTTAACACAATGATGGAGAGAGAATGAGACTGGTCAAGGTCTGTTCTCTGATCACGGTGTTTTATTTCTGAAGGGGAAGTGTGTAACCTCAGGTAAAGCAAACAGTAATGCAGGACATTCACAGAGCACAATAGCAATCTAACAAATATGGTACCTGGGTCTGCGTTATTTGCAGAAGCCCAGCTGGCTGCCTGTTTAGTTATTACATCATCGCCATAAATCCCTTTTTAAACCCACTGGCTCAGGTAATGTGGGGGCCTTGGGTTCCCTTTATTGCCGACAGTTTTGTAACTTTGCCACAGTGCCATTGAAAGGAAGCATTAGGGCCCTGCAGTTTAACAGATGCGGCATATTGCGTAGTGTCTTGTGGCTCAGGCTTTCTTTTGAAATCATTTTTCCCGACCCTTTTTCACACAAAGATCACAGGCAAGTCTGGTCGTGGGTTTCGGTTGAACCCACGCAGGGTTTGAGCCCGGTAATTGAGTCTTCTCTGTCTGTCATCTACTGTGTCCCCTGTCCTGAGACTGTGTGGCTGAGCATACCGATGCTTGAAAGGGTTTTGTGTACGAAGCATTTGGAATTTGGTGGGCGCACTTTGATGCTTGACAGGACTCCGGCAGAAAGCAGCAGGACCTGTTCACAAAGCCTGCTCCCAGCCGTAAATTAGGCTTTTATATGGGGCACTTTGCATGGGACGCCAGGTCAAGTTCATGTCAGCTAGGAGGACAGCTGTTAGCTGTGTTGGTGTTCTTTTATTAGTCTGAATAGCGGCTTGTCTATAAACCTTATCAATGGAACACATTTGAGTTTGAGGAAAACAAAATGGTTATGTGAGTGGCTGAAACTGATTTTTTACTGGTCTCTCAAAACAAAAAAAAAAAAAGAAAAGGTGTATGCTGGAGTGTGTTTTTCGTGACATATTAATAAATGTCTTATTTTATGAATGAGATCTCCATCAACAGCCTGAAACATCTGCTGGGCCCAGAGGAGTTTTGCGCCCAGCGATCGCTTTTTCGGTACCCTACCCCTGTGCGGGATGAGGAGGTGGCGTAGCAGTACGCATGAGTGTTTGTTTTAAGTTTCCATGGGAACCCTGGGAGAATCTAGTGCAGGGCAGATGTGAGAAGCCAGAGGGGTCAGACAGATTGCAGTGGGAAGCGTTCTGCTTTTCATTACGGCAGCCCATATGCCCCCGGTATCGCGGCCCGCCTCCCCGACTCCACGCGGTTTCCCGGAATTGTTAAATCAATTATTCCAGGGAACCGTTTCGTCTTCCTTGGGCTACGCTCTGCGGACGGAGGAGGTGGGCCTTGCCGTGGTCACCGAGGCCCAGGTGTGTGGGTCTGTCCACCGCATGGACATTACCTGTTGTTCCTGTTTGCAGCTTTCAGTGTGTAAGTTCATAAATAGTCAGTTGTTTGACCAAAATGCTTGAGCGTGACGCTCCCAAAACGTCTCCTCCTTTGGCAAGCATGAGAACAATGACCACAGACAACAAGGTCCCCACTGTACTTGGATTAACGGGACACAGACTCTGAAGGATTGTGATTGAATGAGCAGGGAGACTGTCTCATTGTGAATGCTTTCTCCATTGTGAGGGGAAGGGAAAAATTTTTCCAAGAGAATTTTAACTCCTCCACAACCATGCATACCCCCTTTAACTGGCCACAACCCCGCCTACCCCTTTAATTGATCACGCCCACCCCATTTAACTGGCTATTCTTACCCCTTTAACTGTCCACAGCCACACCTATGTCCTCAGCTGGCTACACCTACCACTTTGAAACTGACCACACCCAATCCATGCACAGATATGCTTCCCCTTTAACTGGCCACAGCTGTTTAAATGAAAGAAATGTTTACCTGTAACTATGGCCTCGTTTAGTTTTCCTCACTGGAATTTGTCTTGCAGCTTCAGGAGACAAGTAGGCTGGCAAAGCGAAGCAGTGCATTAGCAAAAATGAAAAAGTGGAAATAAGTGGAGTTTTTCACCCTCGTTTATTAGAGGTCATCATCTTTTGATCCGATGTTTGCTCTACATTATTTTTTTGCTTAGCACAAGCCCTCACCCGGGGGAAATGCTTGTATAGCGTGAATTTCACATACTTTCCATGTGTACTGCTGAATATTTACTGCAGTAATTTAAATGCCACACTTCGCTCAGGGGTACAGCAGCAGTGCCCCTCCTGAGATCTGAAACCTGGTAGCCTCCCAGATTTAAATCCAGTCGCTTAACCACTGCTCCACACTGCACCACTGTTAATCTGTTCAATTAACTTGTTTTCTGTTATTTTTATATATCTATAAAGTGTCAAGCATAAATTTAACCCGTATTGGCAAAATGCTACTTGGGACTATTTATTAAGGAGCAAACATTATTGAAAGAGGCTTATATGCAGGGGTCAGAAGATGCTTTTCATTCCTGGAACATCATTTTGGCTTCAGTATTGCCATGAAACGCATAGCTGGACACAGATCTCTTGTGTATCTGGTTGTGAATCATGACTTTGATAATTGCATGCTTATTACAGAACCATATTTAGAACCACCATGTGATTCTTGCTGCTGGTCAGTTTTTCACTCAGTAAACAAAATGCTGTCTGTGTTTGACCCTGAGAGACAACATACAAATCCTCATTGAACTGACTGATTGCCAGCTTCTTACCATATCACAGACATGGCCAAGGCCTTTACAATTGTCTTGTGAATGTTGCCAATCTCCATCAAGTTATAGTTGAACTGTGAATATTGAGTTACTTTAAATATTTAGTGAATGCTACAATGTAGTAGGTGCTAAGAGTAATGTACTGGTAGATTCCTAGTATCTGTGGAACTTGAAATAAAAAAGATTAATGCTAGTTGGATGTGAATTTGAAGAATTTGTGTAGTGTTGCATAGTGGTAAGCAGCAGCACTTGTAATCAAAAGGTTGCTGGTTTGATTCCCTGCTGGGGCACTGTCATTGTACCCTTGGGCAAGGTACTTAACCCACAATTGCCTCAGCAAATTAAAACTGTATAAATGGATAACATGTAAAATTGTAACGTATGTAAGTTGCTCTGGATAAGAGTGTCTGCTAAATGACAATAATGTAATGTAATGTAACTATGGTCTTCCAAAAATGGTCAAATAGCATTGATAGTGGTAAAGGGGAGGTCAGGGTGGTAAAGGGTTGTGTTTCAACCGTGGTCAATGTCACTGCCGTCTGGATATGTCATTGCAGTCTCAGAGCCGTCTGTGCGTGTAACAGACTGTGGACAACC
The DNA here is from genome assembly GCF_013368585.1 of Megalops cyprinoides. Lineage (NCBI taxonomy): Eukaryota > Metazoa > Chordata > Actinopteri > Elopiformes > Megalopidae > Megalops > Megalops cyprinoides. The sequence goes on from NC_050583.1 coordinate 51,128,599, forward strand.
TTGCATGGTACTTACAAATAAAGTGCCGAGAGCGTCTGGCGGGAGCTGTCGCTGAAATTCCACCGAGGCGGTCTCTCGCTGGACTTCGCCGTAGGCAGTTCTTCAGATTCCGATCTCAGGTTTCAGCCAGGTCTTGTGGTCAGCAGGGTGTGGGTGTAACACCAACACTGAACTGCTGCCATTAGGCTTGTAATCTGGTAAGAAGTCCAGATAGACGGGGCTCTCAGAACAGATTAGCACTACAGTTAATGCCTTCCCTAAAACCTGAGTTTTTTTCCTCTGAACATGGATGAAATGGAATTGCAGTGTAGATTATACATGTAGCTAGTTTTTGGTCTGTGCTTGAAAGATGAAAGTGTTAGCTTTTTAAGGGAGACCTTTAAGACATCTGTCTAGCCAGGTTGCTAGGGTTGAGAACCGAAACTCGGTTCCAAATTAGAACCAAATCAAAAATGCCAAGTACCAGGTACCCGTAAAAAAATTGAATTTCAGTTCTGCTTATTGGTTCCTTAACGCGATAACCCTTTATTATTGCAAACAAAGGCTACATATCTGCAAGGACGTACATAGCTATCTGCCAGGACTAGAGGTCGACCAATATGGGTTTTTCTTTGGCCGATGCCGATGCCGATCTTTAGAAATCAAGGCAGCCAATGACCGATATATGATGCCGATTTTTTTGGCTGATATGTTTGGCCGATTTTCTTTTTTTTTTTTTTCTTCATCTGATAAAATATAACAGTTAAGTAATAAGAAGTGATACAGAAAATTGCTTAAACATTTATTGAACAACACTTATGGTCTGCCTCTCCAATCTGCATTTTGCGTCTGCTTTGCAGTGCACTTGTATATTTTAAATAAAAATAATGTGTACGTTAAAGGTTGGAGACCCCTGGCCTAGAACAATAATGGATTCAATCATTGAAAACTATTTTAGACGTGGATTCACAAATCGTGAAATTCTAGGGCTTTTAGATTCAGGTTCAGGTTCAGGTTACTTTATTTGTACCAAGAGGTAGATTTGGTTTGCAGTAAAGAGTCCTACACACATGTAGTAACAGACAGACAATTGTCATACATCATTCATCTTCACACTTGCTCTACAGGCAACAAAGACCATAACACATGAAACATAAAACATAACATAAAAGTTCTCAGGGGTCCATTCTTTCCCAAAACATTTAAAAGTATACTAAAAGACAATAAAACAGTCAGTAAAGGAGTTAACTCAATTAAATAAATAAATAAGATAAATAAAAAAAATAAAACTGAAAAGAAAAAATAAATTAATTAAAATTATTTAAAAATTAACAATTATACTATGAACAATTATACTATGTCTTATTCTTTTGTGTGATGGCTGCTGGAACAAAACTGTTTTTGTATCGTTTTGTTCTACAACTTGGAACTAAAAACCTGTGACCAGAAGGAAGGAGCTGAAACTGTGTGTAGGGGGTGGGAGGCGTCACTTAAAACTGAGTTTGTTATTCGCTTTAGATGCCTGATATCTAGATGACATACATAGTATGAAAATAAGCCTCCAATCCTAGAAAGAACGCTGCAAGATCCACTGACATTATGGTAGTCACACTGACATTGTCGTGACAATAGTCAATGTACTGTATGTCATCTCGGTATTTCAGTGTTCGGAGAGACTATAAATGATATTGACAGCTACGTTTTATTCAAACACAATCTCTGGATGGCTCTGTCTCGCACCCTTCTCTGCTGTTTACCGTAAGCGGCACCAGAGATCAGACACAGTAAGGGCCTGGCATTCACACTAGACTCTGTTGCGTGTAGCCTAACCCCAAACCATGAGATAGTATCTTAAAATAAGGAGATAGTATCTCATTATTTCGACATATTATCTCAATATTTAAACATACCATCTCAATATTTTGAGATAATTTGTCGAAAGATGGATAGATACCATTTTCCTAGGAAGTTACCAGGTAGTTCTCCTCAAAAAGTTAGTATGTAGAGGGGAACATCACAGGGGTATGCTGGTAGAATGGCAATCTGATTGCCGCAAGAGGCAGCGGCTCATGTGTTCCACAACAACAACGCTTAGCTGCCGGCAGATGCACCTGCCTATTAATCGGCTTAATATGCAGCACAATTGGCCAATGCCGATAATTTTTAAAAATTCCAAAAATCGGCCTGATTAATCGGCCGGCCGATCAATCAGTCGACCTCTAGCCAGGACCTGTCTACAGCATGTCCATTTGGTTAGCCGTTTTGCGCATACGGCCATAATGGTGTGATTAGCCGTTTAGCATGTTTGCTAAAACCAGTGCGATGAGAACACTAGATTGGAAAAATTCTAGCTAATTTTAGCTTTGAGGAAACGGCAATTTAACGTTAAAAATATAGCATATGCTAACTGAAAACTATAAGAAGCTTAATAACGCTGATGAAAACATAACGCACCTTGTAACATAACACGCATGCGTCATAGCATAAAAATAAGTTATGTGCAAAAGGGTTAAATACGAGCTAGCATGCATGGATAACATCACAACAGTGTGAAAGATGGACCACGGTAGACGGTCAAAAGTGTGGCTTGACTTTAGAAAAGAAAACGATGACAAAGCACTGTGCAGTGCATGTGGGAAGCTAATTAGCTGCAAGTTAGGTTGCACATCAAATCTGACCAAACATTTAAGGCAGCATGGCGACGATCTGACAGACTGTACAGTGTTTGATGTCTTGCGATAGGCAAGAATAAGCAGAATCAGAATCGCAATCGATAAGCAGAATCGGAATCGAATCAGAAAAGAGAAAATTCAAACGATACCCAACCCTAAAGGTTGCACAAGCTGAAGTTTAATGGTGTTATGCTCACACTCAGTAGTCTGAGATTGTTGTTAGCCTGGTCTGACACTGCTGCTTGTTCAGCTTGAATGGATACACATCTATTCTTTTGTACTGGAAGTCACTCTAGATAAGAGCGTCTGCTAAGTGAATGTAATGTAACCTGATGGTTTTGGCTGAAACGGTGTCTCACACTTACTTCTTCACACAAAATTATATGTATTATTAAACAAGCATTTTATTAGATATTTGAACACCATTGTCAAAGTGAAATGTGTGGGTCTGTGGGGTGAAACCTGAACAGTACAAAGGCCTGCCTTATTAACATGCACGTATGTCAGTCAGCTAGCTTTGTACACCACAGTTGAGTGTTTGTCGGCATTGACTATTGACTTAATTTCACTAGGTGACCAGTCGCCCCCTCTGGCTTCGGTGGATGAGTACCAAGGTGTCAAACTCCAGGGTATGGCCTCCTTATGCAAACATGTAGCACGGTGATATCTGCACCTGGCCGCCCTGGTGTGAAGTTAACAAAAAGGCACAAAGTTCATAGAAGTTTATCTTTGTGACCCAATGACCCCCTATAGAATAACAAACAGGGCGGAGTCTGTAAATAGGACCAGGTTTGCCTGTTGAGGTGGAGCGTTTTTTTCCGTAGGGGTTAAAATGATCTCCGCCCGAGGGGTCCACACTGGGGCAGTAAGCCGAAGAAGCTCCGCAGAGAGCCGTCTCTGTTAGCCCCAGTGAAAGCAATTGCAGCGTGTTAAAGTACGCATCTGCGGGTCGCTCATTAAAACCCATAATTGCAGAATAACGAGCAAGAAGAATGTTTTGTGTTTGCGTTTCGGGACATGGGGGTTTGTGGAACTCTTGGCGGGTTCCCGTTCTTGTTACCCCTGGTTTGCTTTGCCTTAATCAGACCCATTCTTAATTTCCAGTAGCGGGGACTGAGGGTCATTAACAAACAATCTAAACCTCAGGAAGATTACATAATGCTGCATTCAAATTTGAATGCAAATGAACAGGATGAGCAGGCGGAATCACTTCGTTGTCAGGGATGATTTCCTAAAAGATTAACAGCACAGAGATTAGCCAAGGAACCAAAAAAAAAACAGAAGATTGCGCCTTGGTTGCATTTTCTGTTTGCGTAATTTTCTTGAATATTTTTGTGTGTATTTTTTATAATGTCTCAGCTAGTTAGTATTAACATATGCATACATGTTTGTGTTCAGATCAGACCAATATGTCCAAAAGATTTGCCAGTGCAAGAAGAAATGAAAGATGACTTCATCTCACAGTTGGTAACAGAATGGGCAAAGAGAACTCAGAAGTACAAAGCACATGTCATCAAGTTTTCTTTTATTCTGTTTTATTTCAAGTGCGTGTGCCTTAGTGCAGCTATCATATGCCCTCCTTTCCTTTTTGGTGCGCAGGCAGGTCAAGGTTGTTTTATTAGTCCCATCAAATGCGATAATGTTTTCCAAAGTACAGAAACACCACTGTACCTCATTTCTCCGGCCCTTCCAAAGATGAGGCCGGTTTGAATAAACAGTCTCAGATACTGGCAGGCCGCGCTTATTTCCGGCACGGGCATTGTTAAGGTGCATCCGGCCGTTTTGAAAAGGATGGCATGGTCCTCGCAGGAAGCCCTGTTTGGCTTTTAACTTTCTGTCACATGCAGTTCCTACGGGCTTCCCTCCGTCCTGCTGATCGGAGCTGGCCCCTGAGCGGGGACCCAGCGGGACAATGACAGGCAGTGCTGTGGCCCGAAGCCACGCGTTCATTTATATTTCAGAGGCTGCCTCTTTTCGCCGCGTGCGGCTTCCTGTTAAGCCGTTTTCCCTTTTGCAGAACTTATTTGGTGCCGTTCCATAACAGCTGAATAAAAGCCTGCGATCCCTTCTGTCGTAGCTAAGCACCCATTCAGCTACAGCGGTAATGTTGTTGTTGTGTGTTGTTGTTTCTGCGGCTTCTTGCTTAAGGACTACAGTCTAGATCGAATCAGATAAGGATAGGGTTGTTCGGTGGGGGTCCAGAGTTGTGTTTAGCATAAGCGGTTTTCCCAAGGGACTTGGAACATTTGCTATGCATTCTACAAGCAAGGAATGCTGTGATCGCTATCAAGTTTTGCTGGATTTAAAGTGCTTTGTTCAGATTTAACCTATATCTCTGTCTCGCTTTTTGGTATGTGTTGGTATGAAAGATGGTACTACGCTCTCAGGAGTGTACTTAAGGACAACCTACCTGTATGACAGATTATGATATTTAATACTCTAGCAACCTTTCCCCCTCAGTCACTATGGTGCCTCAGCTCCATAGAAGGCTTCCTTATGCAGTGAACACAGTTTGTAACAACTTCAGTACATTATTGTCAAGATTCAGATTTAGAAATCTTAAACAACAAAATAGTGTTTTTGTTAAATGTCACATCTAGGAATGTAGCCTTTGTGGTTCCTCATTTGTTCAAAGCTCAAGTCTACCACTTGCTGTTCTAGGTGGATGTGCTTGCAGAGTAGATGTGGTTGTCATTGCAGTGCAAATGTTTTACTGCGATAGGTTGCACATCCCAACCTATAATTTGTGACCTACAGACTTGTCAGAGAATTGTCCGGAATGTGTACAGTTAACACCCAAGTTGCTATAATCGAATCAGTTGTTGCGTTTAAACTTTTACCCTCACAGTTTCCTTATTAGCACACAAATTACACAGCCTCTGTTGTAAGCCACATAACCTGCAGCCCATCCACCACCCAAGTGGCCACTCTTAAGTATTATCTTAATTTGACCCTCCGCTGCAGAAGAGAGGGTCACAACCCCTGACTGAACTTGTGACTCCGGGCCTAGTTTCGTTATACAGGAAATGCGAATTACCAGCCTTGGGCAAACAACGGTCTGGGCTCTCTTTATCTTCCCCGCTCTGTCTCGACTCCCAGCCGAGGAAGTCCACAATTGCATGCGTGAGTAAGCTCCAGTAATGACAGTCTGTCCGGCGTCCTACATTACAGGTTATAGTGAAGTTCATTACCAGTGTGGCAGCAGAGTCATACAGTCACTGCCTTGTGCTGAATGAGAGAGAAAGGTAAACAAATGTGTCTAGGTTAAACATTGCCCACTGCCAAAGGATCTCAAAAGTAGTGTTTGGGATTTTCGGATAGTAATATGCTTGAAGTAATTCTTATTATAGATCTGTTCTCAAGTTGTTGGGTTCCTATCACTCGTATAGCAGCATATAAGATTAATTATCCTAAAGTGACAGGTAGAGTCATTAGGACAGATAGGATGGGAAATTCATGCCACAGTGATTTAACTGTTAAGAGACATTACTGCAGAGGTGGCACAGAGTCAACAGTCGTCCGTGTTGCTGTGGCAACAGGTTGTTTGTTGATGCTGCGAGAGTCGAAACTTGAAAGAGGAACTCAGACCTTGTGTCTGTCATTTGTCTGCCAAGTGTTTCAGATCATGTCATTTAGCGGTCTGGGTTTTTGTTTTGATACCCTGTGAAGGCACCAGATGTGTTCTCTGAACATGGTGTAGGTCCTGCCTCAGTGCTACTGTGTTCAGTGACAATGTTATTCATTCTTACTCTCATTTGGCAGTACAGCCTATATCTAGCCGAAACTTATTTCAAATTTAATTTAAACTTTAAAGTACGTACCAGGCGCACATTATAACCTGATTTATAAGAACTTTGACCCTTCAGATGTTGAAAGAATCAACGTTACAGATTGAAACCGACAGAAGAGTTTGTTACTCAGCTTTTCAGCTGAGCCAGTTTGGACTCCAACGTTGGCGTAGTTGTTTCAACGAAATTAGTTTGCGAAACAATAAAAAACGAAATCCTTAAAGGCCCCTGGGGGGTATTTGTTACTGCTGGGAAACAAGACACTCCATGATGTAGAATGTTTGCATTCCAGGCTTTCTGCATCATCTCGTGCCCCCACCCCCACCCCCCCACGTCTGATTAATTCGGCGTTCACTCCAAAAGTTCTGTGGGAACACCAGAGTAATGATAATAAACTGTTAAATGAATGGCAGCAGGTATTACTTCTCCTGGCCTGACTGTAGATGCATTAGTGGAGTTAGAAGGAGGCTGACTCACAAAGCATGGATTCCCTGGTGTCAGCTCAATCTAAACCTCAATCTAACCACCATGGTGTTTTGTCCTTCTCAGTAAGTAATGGATTCAAGTGAGTATTGCTTTCCTTCTATTCCAGCACTGTATTTTCTGTTAATTACACTTTCTATTCATTTTAGTGTATTTGCCAACCTCATGACATTACATTACATTATTATGTTATTGTTATTTCGCAGACGCTCTTATCCAGGGTGACTTACATAGGGTACAGTTTTTTCATGTTGTTCATTTATACAGCTGGGTATTTACAGAAGCAAGTGTATGATAAGTACCTTGCCCAAGGGTACAGCAGCAGTGCCCCAGAGGGGAATCAAACCAGCAATCTTTTGGTTACCAGCTGTGCTCTTTACCAATATTCTATACTGCCACCCAGTCGGTAGACAATTGGTCAATGCCAATAAAATATAATAATTGCTTAAATTTGTTACTCAAAGGAAAAAAACTTAAGTACCATGGCTGTACTGTAACATCGAATTTCCCTTCTAATATTTTTAACAATGGACAGTTGGGCAGCATGAGCCTCATATTGGATGCAGCTGCCATATGCTGTCAATCACTGACTGATATGAGCCAATCAAAACATTCTGCTCACCACAGATACTGTAAACACACTGATTGGTTCAGCTTGCCAAGCCTTTGAAATCACATGATGGCTTCATCTAGTGTGGAGGTCATGAAACCTCACCCTCCCCCCATCTACAGTATTTTTGGCTTCAAATTTGAAAAAATGTGGATACATTACATTCACAGTGAACAGCCCCCCCCCTTCTTGGTGTGCTTTTAATGTGGAACTCCGGATGTATGCTTAAAAACACAGAGGTTGGATTCGCTAAGAAAAATGTGAGATTGATCAATGAACAGGTTTGCCACCCCAGGGCTGTAACATGAAGCGTATTGCTTTCAGGTGGCAGAGTATATGACGTTCAGGGTTGGGGGGCCCAGATATTGACTCAAACTGACAGATGTTCCCAGTAGAGTAGAGCAGCAATACTGGCCTTTGCTGTGACTCTGCTCTTTGGCTTGTTAACTCAAATTCTACAGTGGGCAGTTGGAATTCTTAGCCTGAGTTATAAATTTCCAGAAGAACAAACGAACAGTGCAAAATCATTTCACATTAAGGCTGCAGCGCACAAATTTGTGCATGAATTTGCTTTGCACCACGTAAACCAGGTGCTCCAGCTCCTGCCTGCAATTCTGGAACCTGCCTCTCTCGAAAGACTTGTACGACTGATGAGTTGTAGCGTACTCACTGAGAAAATGTCTGAGCTCATTAGTTCCAAGTAGGTGATGCACCAAAATGCATAATCACTCTCTTTTGTGAGGACGTACCTCAAGGGATCGGTCAAAAATAAGTTGACTCAATACCTAATTTTCCAAAGCAAGTGTATTCCCTCAAGAAGAGTAGAGTTGTAGGAGTGCTGCTGGAAGATTCAAATTAAAGCAACAGCATTGATATTTCTGCTCTTTGTGACCATATAAAGTATAGCCCCCCTAAGAGAGACAGTGTCTTGAAAAAAGCCCATTGTATTATACTGTTCCAGCTGTTTGGATTCTGTAGTTATTGAGCAGCAATTACTGAATCTGTGCAATATGTGTGTGGTGAACATTGTTCCTGATGTTTTGCTATTGCTAGTATATATAAGAGGAACAGAATACCTAAGTCCTTTACCTCCATAAAATATTTAGCATGAAGAATGGGAGGGCTGCAAGTTTCCGCAAAACTGTCTGAGAGTACATTTCCCTAACAAAAAGCGACATGTGGACTGATCTGATCGATTTGCATAGGACTCTTATCTGATGCATTTTCTTTTTTTTTGGTGTACGTATATAATAGCTGCATTTGTTCACAGTGCCTGTCCCGCATTTGCAAAAAGTCAAAACACATCATTTAACTATCAACATGATCAATTTTCGGCTTTACTTTCCCTACTGCGTTAAAGATAAGCCAATGAAAGTGTGTGTGTTCCACCCAAGGCCAGTATAAATGGAGGCGATTAAAGGGCAGTGAGCGTTGTGAACACATTAAAGTGGTGGTGATTAAATATTGATGGAACCTTCCTGATGTTCTCAGACCTGCTGATAGAGGTCTCTCTTCCTCTGTCCCGCTCTCTCTGCATAATGTATTCAAACATTTTCATTTTGTGTTTGCCCCCAAGTGAAGCACTGTGTTTTGGCATTTAACAGCAGTGTTTGTGTGTGTTCTTACTAACCAACATAATGTAGTGTTTTGTGCTGTACCTTGCATGTTAATTTATTATCTGAAAGCAGCATATCCTACTTGTTGGTGTGGATTGCTCGGGGGCTATTTAATTATATCTTGAGTATCAATGCTTGTGTCTACAACATTTTGGTTATGGCACATGTACATATTTTTGATTAGGGAGACATGCTATTAATCTTGGTGTCAAATCCTGTAGTTATGCCAAGCATAATCTTCATAACTATAGAGGCATGCAATCAGCATGGTTTTCCTGCAGCAGTTTGCTACTTTACAGCACAACAGACTTCAGATATTGCCTCTATGAAAAATCATAGCTGAAGGTTTGTAATTTTCCTTACCCCTTGATGTGCATCTTGAAAGAGGTGCGTTTTTCATACGAAGGTGAAAATTATTGGACATGTACTGGCTTTTATTGAAGGTTTGTGACGTTTTTCTGATTAACATTTGCTGTCAAGGAGGGTCTACAGAGCGTCACAGTTTGGTATGTGTGGCCACCAATGCAACCGCTGCAGACAGGGGGTACAGGTTGTGTCCCAGAGTGCAGGTGCCTTCATTTGGGACTGCAGAGCCTCAACAGACATTGTTGATTGGTGTCTGACCCCTGGGTGTCACACACTACCCTAAATAACCTCATAAATATTCCGTGGGGCTCACGTCAAGTCGAACATCCATGGCTGAACTGTTGCATTGTCATCATGCAATAAGCACATTGATACACGAGTAACAGGTGGAAATCCACTATCCTGCTGGAATGTTGTTGTGTTGGGATCAGCCTGCAGGAAGGGAAGAAGGTCAGGTCTCTGGACATGAATTTATCAGTGCTCGGTCATTGTTCCATTGATCACCAGAGGCAGAGTTCTAACAGCCCAGCCCAAAAATTCCATCACACTGGCAGCTTCCCATTGATTGATCTGTTGTACAGAGCAGTTAGGATACAGTTCTGTGTGTTGGTGTTGTGCTTGGTGACATCCATCAGTGTGGTCCAAGCAGAACCTAGGTTTATTGCCTAAGAGTTCTTTGCTGTAAGGCTGGTCAGTCACTGAGACCATCTACTTATACTGCATTGAACAGCCTACACCCTCCTCTGCTACACTACTGAGTAGAGTGCTGTTGTGACCTGGCTTTTCTAAGGCAGTCCAGAAATGATCTTGATGAAGTCTTGCACCTTTCATTGAAGGATTGTGTTTGGCCATAACATCTCACCAGGTTAGGAATTGCTAGCTGTTAGCACCTCAGATGGCAAGCAGCAGTAAGTACAGTACAGCACGGACTCCATCTAGCATTTGACATACCAGCATAGCAAAGGCATTCTTCTCCAGGGGCATACTGCTTTCCTTTATGTGTTTTTCTTTCTTGAATTTTGACAATCAGCAGGTAAAATCACTTAATTAGCTCTGCCCAACCGTATCTCTGAAGTTATGAGGTAATGTAATGTTTAAGCAACAGCCAGAACCACTCCAGCGGAAAGGCATGAATGAACAATGAATCAAATTGATGGCTAAAGTGTTTCATTTCCAAAATCTGTAGTTTTTCTAAAAACACATGCGTAAATGCAGATGTGTCTTTTGATGCTGCGTATATATGTATGTAAACTCATTATTTGAAATAAAGCAAGGCAGCAGTATAGCATGGTGGTAAGGAGCAGGACTCGTAACCAAAAGGTTGCTGGTTCAGTTCCCCACAGAGGCACTGCCATTGTACCTTTGGGCAAGGTACTTAACCCAGTGTTGTCTCAGTAAATATCCAATTGTATAAATGGATAATATGTAAAGATTGTAACCTGTGTAAGTTGCTCTGCATGAGTGTCTCCTAAATGCCAATAATGTAATATAAATCAAGAACTCAACTAAATGATAAACAACAGGGATTGCAGTGTTCTAGCGCTGCGTAATAAAGCAAAAAATAATAATAATTTTGCAACTTTAAATAGGCACCGACGATATGAATATGAACCTTTAATTCTGCTCTGATTGACGAGGGCTGGGGGAGAGGTTACCGAAACCCTGTGCTCCAATTGGTCGGGCGACAGTAACGCGCGCTCCGGCAGTGGGTGGATTAGGGCAGTCACGTGGTCCTTTAGCTTCTTTTCGCTTAGACACGCCAACACTGAGCCCAGCGCGCACACGCACTTGCATACAGTACGATCACAGCTGTTGAAAAGAGAGTGCAAGGCAACACCGCGCGTGTCATTGCGGAATCTCGGTGGACCGAAACTGGTACCTCTTACGGGGCTCGATCTCGCAGGATTGCAATTTGGATGTACAGCAAAAAAGTAGTGAAACAAAAGATTGTTTATACGGGTCGTCTTGGATTCTGAAGTGAAGAAGAAACTATGTTTCATGACTGGAGAAATTCTCAGCGAAATAAATGACACGTTGAAGAAAGCATTAAAAAGGTTTGTTTTAGTGACGTTTTTCATCTTACCTTGGTTACCATTGTTTCAGTTTTAAATGTGTGTTTTTGACGCTTATCTACGGTATGAATCAGTACGTATATAACACGGGTGTGCTCATTAACTTCGCTGCTGCTAAACTCATTCTCGGCGTTCATTGTGCATAAAGTCCCCTGTACAGTAGCTGCAGTTACTGTTTTTTACGTTTTTTTCTGCTTCGAAGTACTTTACATCGTCTTCTGAGTAATGACGTGAGCCACACTTAGTGGCAGGTAGCTACAGGGTTTGTGCATGTCTTGTATATAAAATCTATGAATATTGGTATTCACAATCCAAGCAATTGTTCAAATGAAACCGTATTGGGAAGGCGTGTGCGTTTATGTTCCCGCTGTTTAGTTTAAAACCGAGCTCTGTTAGTGTCAATGCATAGCGAAAGTACGCTGCACATTAGATATTCTGCTATAATTAGAACGGATTCTTTCCTGGTATTGTTGCCATGTGGTTTGAAACCTAACCTAAAACCTTTCAACGCTATTAATAGAGGTGGTAGCTAAAAAGAGAGGGTGTTCTCTTCAAGTAATTTTGGTCTGGCTGGAAGAGACAGTCACTTTAATGAATGCTTACGAAAATGAAGAATACCGATTCTCACCAAACCCCTAGACGAAGTTTTAAAGTTGGACTATGGCGCAAATTTAAGAAATGACTTCTGTTGGGGATCGAACGACTTTGTCGTTTCCTTTGCCGCATTTTAAAACCAAGGTGTTCAGGTTACCATATCTGAGCGTGGTCCACGGCAAGGATCAGCAAGGATCAGCATTTTTTGAGTGAAACTTCTGCCCAGGGACGTCGCATACCTAACCATGAGGGATAATGTACCCTACAATACGCTGTTGATTTAACCGACACAGAATGCGAATCTTGTGACTTTACCGATATAGTAGTGTCCTCTGTTTTTACCAGTGGCCGTTCTAAGTCGTCGGAAACGCGGCGCTGACAAACGCGGCAAAGCGTTGTAAACATTGGAGGCGGGTCAGAATTTTATTTGGAAACACTGCAACTGTAGGGTAAGATGATTACTTTCACCAGTTTACGGACGTCCTGACAAGTTGCACACCGTTTACCGACTGTCAGGTCGCCAGCTTAGAGTAATTAAATGTTTGTTTTACAATGTTTGTGAATGCATTGTCTAAGTAGCCTGTTTGCACTTTGTTTGCGGTGTGGTTTTTTCGCTTAAGTGATTAGTCCTAAAGTTCTGTTTCTCACTATTACTGTTGTAGTGGTTAGAACCGACAGATTATGTAAGCAAGTCACTTACTATTGTTTGGCTGCATTTATTAAAAACGCTTTGTTTATGTATGAAGAGCTGTTTCTAAGTTACAAGCATAGCGTGAGAATTTTTTTCCTCTCAAAGTTACAGTTGAGGGTTTAATTTTCCTGGTCCATGAGATGGTACCAACATGACTTTGTGCTCAGTCCCAGAATTAATTCACTTCAAAAGACAATGCAGTTCATCTCATAATTCCTCAAAAGATAAAAAAAAAATATGAGTACATAAATTTTTATGATAAATTATGTCATTGGTCTGTGTCAGCTGTGGCAAATGTTGGCACCAAAGAGGAGGTTAAGAGTTTCATGTCTACACAGAAGCAGCTGAAGTCAAGACACGCTGGTCTTTGCTAATTTGACGTCTGAGCAGGTTGTTGTTTACCTGTTCTTAACCTCTGCTGATACCGGCCCTTAGGGATGGGAGTCTCACACTGACAGAGCACTGATTAGTGTCCCTAATTATTATTAATCTGCAGACAGCCAGAGCCACAGCACTCTGACGTCGCTTTGGGCATTTTTTTTTTTTTTTTTTTTGTGTGTGAATGTTCCGATTAATTTTGACACAGCAAGTGACATCACGGTCCCGTTTGCCCCTGAAGGTGACAGATGGTTGTCCGGTCGAGTCAAAACATGCACCTCCTGGATAACTCTACACTGGTAAAAATGATCCAATCACTGCGCTTTCTTGCTGGCAAAAACAGACTGGAGCTTGCAGCCCATTGGAGTTCCTGGTCCTCCCAGCAGCTGTGTGTTTTGAGCCCTGGAGCTTAGCATTGTCACACTCTCGGTGGCAGCAGTGTAGCATAGTGGTTAAGGAGCAGAACTGATACCCAAAAGGTTCCCGGTTCGATTCCCCGGTGGAGCTGCTGCTGTACCCTTGGGCAAGGTACTTAACCTACAGTTGCCTCAGTAAATATCCAGCTTTATGAATGGCTAACGTTGTAAAAAACTGTAACCGATGTAAGTCTGCTAAATGCCAATGTAATGTAATGGCTGTCAGACATATGGTAGAGATATGTTACATGTCAGAGGGGCGGAGAGTTGGGAGGGGCAGGGTAGAAAGTAGCAGCATGGCTACCCGCTCCCTGTCAGGCCTGTAGCATCTACGCTCCCTCTAATCTGCGCCAGCTTTTTAAGTGGCATTTGACCTGAATGAGCAGCTTAGCAACGCAAGGCAAAGAAAAGCACCTCCCCCGAGTCAAATCTTAGGACGGCAGGGGTTGTGGTGGGGAGAGGGGGGGCAGCCGATAGAGAGACTAACCCTTAAAGGAGCTTGTCACGTGACCGGTGTGTTTTGAACACAATCCTAACTGAAGGTCTTTTTTTTTTTTCCTTCCCCCCTGCCCATCTCTCTGGAAGACTGTTGATGCACCATCTGGTGGAGCACGGTCTTTCCCTGCCAGTCTTTAATGCGGTTGAGCTTAACTTCCACTCAAGGAGCCTCACCATGGATCTCGGATAATCGAGTCTCTCTCCGCACCTCTCCTCCCTGTCCCAGACCCTCAGCTGGACAGTGGGAAAAAATGTAGAGTTTTAGGGGAGATTTATGGGAGAAAAAAAAGCCCATTTACACCCCCCCACCCCCACAGCCTCCTCAGCTGGCAAACGATGAGACAGTTTGGGACAGGAGGAGTTGGATGAAAAGAAGGGGTCATCTTGTTTGATTTCAGCCTTTTTATGATGCCGAAGCTGTTTGAGTTAAGCCTGTGTCGTCAAGCCTTTTATCAGAGGCCATTGTTACTGCAGGATTTTTTCATTCTGCTGTTAACTTTTTTATTTTGTCAAACTTTCTTCAAGGCCTGCAGTGTGTACCCTGGTAACGAACTTGCAATTTGTACACCAGTAACAAACCTGCAGTGTGTTTACCCCGGTAATGAACTTGCAAAGTGTGTTTTGTGGTATTTGGCTTTAACAGCTGTTTTCTCGTAGTTGCGTTTCATTTTTGAATGTCAAATTAGGGGTTCCCCATGGGACTGATACTTCCTTCTGCTTGGCCGGAGTTCTGTGGGTTGCTGTCGTGCCGCACGTGCTTGTGTGGTGTGACTCCGCCTCTCTTGGTAGTGCCCTGTAATGACTCTGTCACTAAATCTGCCGCCCTCTCCTAACTTCTCTGCAGGTGAAGATCAGAGCCAAGCACTGAAGCATGAGCGCAGATGCTAGCCATGGGGTGGTGACGACCCCTCCCGCACCCAGCGGGGGACAGAAGGAGAGGTACTTTGACCGAATTGACGAGAACGACCCCGAGTACCTCCGTGCCAGAAACATGTCCCCTGACCTCAGGCAGGACTTCAATATGATGGTGCAGAAGAAGAGAGTCACCCAGATCCTGCAGAGTCCGGTAAGTGCTACTGTCAACATCCTTTCCAGTTCTGGTGTTTGCAGCCCAGTCTTGATTGAGTTTTCCAGCAGGTTCTGAAAAGTGGGGTTCCCAGAGGTCAAAGCCTTGGCATTCATACTTGGCTGCATATGTTCTTGCCAAACCCCAAAATGCCATGAGGGAAAATCCGGCCAGAAATGGAGGGAATGACACATCAGCACACCAAATTCAGGGGGAAGGAGAGGGTAATACAGTCCTCTGTGTGGAGTCTTGTTTATGGGAATTATGCAAGATCCAGGCCTGTTTTCTTCAACCCAATGTGTATGGCCAAAGCAGCACAACCTTAGCAGTGAAGGCCCCCTGACCATTAGAATGTATTACTGCCAATCCTGGAAGTCTCCCTATCAATAGCATGTCTGCACTGTGCATTTAACAGCCCTAGATTAAACCTGAACCCTCAGGTGACAGTGCAGAGTAGAGATTTGAGGCAGTCAAATACCAAGCTGGATACCACTCTTAGACCTTTAAGTAATGTTTTTCACCCCAATTGCTTTTTTTAAATGAAATATCCAGCCGAAAAGTACGTAAGGTTTGGAAATGCTTCCGGGCAAACGGCGTCTGCTTAGCGGGTAAATAATGCAACGTGAAGGGCCTGCCAAGGGACAGTGTTGGCCGTTTTATTTTTAAAAGTTTAAAACGCGATCTGCGTTCCCGTCGGGCCCACCGCGGCTTCTGGCGGGCCCCCACGAACAGCTGTTTCAGAAGTCAGGAGATGGGCACATGTTTCAGGGCGTCTCGGTTTCGCTTGACATGACCGGGGACCGGGTGCGTGTGCGGAGTGAGGCTATTTTTTAAAATAATAACAAAAAAGCACGATTAACCGGCACCAGGTGCTTCCCTGTTGGAACCGGCTTTGTTTATCTCCGCAGAATGGCGGTAGCCACTATTGCCAGCCGCACACCGAAAGTCAACATCACAGCCTTCCCTACGCCACGGGCTTTTTTTTTTTTGTTTTGCTTTCCTTCGTTGTAAGTGGATTAGAAGGGTTTCCCCCTCTGCTTGTTTGTCTGCCGTGTTTACCCAGGGAGTGCCATCCCCTAAATGACATGTTGCATTCAGATGTTCTCTGAAGTGTTTTTTTTAAGCTGCGCATATATTTTTTAAAGCCTGTGTGTGACTAGCGGTTATGTAGAGATACAAAACAGTGTACTTTGTGGTGTATGACGGAGGAGTCAGCGCCTGCCATTAAAAGGATCAGTGTTAAAATACCGTGAAGCTGAGCGCTGCTTTTTGTTACCGCCATTTGTGAATGACAGGGGGGAAAACTATTTTTGGGCCATATGTACGCTGTAGTGCTCTTGATATGAAACAAGTGCTATGCATAGAAGGTTTAAACAAATTTCAGCACACCTGTTTTTGTTGTTGTTTCTTCCCTGCATTCCATGTGTGGCAGAGTGGTGTAGTGGTAAGGAGCAGGGGTCCTGATCAAAAGGTTGCTGGTTTGACTGGGGCTCTGTCGTTGTATCGTTGGGCAAGATACTTAACCCAAAAAAAATTCCTCAGTATATGTCCAGCTGTATAATTGGATAATATGTAGATGTAGAATAATTATAGCTTATGTAACTCCTCTGCTAAATGTACTCTAATGCAGAGTCTTTGTGATTTTTGTATCGCTTCCTGCCATGCGCGTTTGAAACAAAGCATTTAATTCAGCTCACTATGCCTTAGCCTCACTGATTTAATGGTTAAATATTCTTAGCCAGTCAAGGATGTTTTCACTGGCAGCTGTTTGTCAAACGAAGACATTTTTGAGTTTGGTCATTGTGACTAACTGCATGGATTACTTGCAGCCCCTCAATGTGTGCTGAGTGAAGTCCCCAGGGACTGGGAGGGTTTTTGGTTGGGGGGGGGGGGGTTGTCATACTCATCTTTGAACTGTTTTGCAGGCACACCCAGTCCTAGCAGGACATTCTACTCCGCTTACTTTACTTGCTTTAGTTCCATTTTTATTTATTTATTTTTTTATTTTTTTATTTTTTTAAAGCATAAATGCTCTGAACATACTGATATTTGAAGGGGTACAGTCTGTCTCTTCTGCTTGCCCTAGCTAAGTGGCCTGGCTCCACCCCTCTCAGTCTGAGCTGGTCAGCAGATATGAGAGGTGACCCCATTAATGCCATGTGATACGCTGGATCATATCAGCGGTCACACCACCCTGCTGAAAGCCGTCTGGGGCTTGGGCTGAGCCTGGACGCTGCCTCGATGTGAACCAGGGCTGCCGTTGGAGACAGTCCTGGAGGGGCCTGGTAGGGGTCACTCCTCCCCCTGGCCCATGTAAAACCAATGACCCGATGCGGTTATGGGAACACTGTGCTGGAGGAGGTGCCGCATTTCAGATATAGAAAGAGTAGGAGTGTTAACCCCGGTGTCCTGGCCGAGTTCCCAGGCTCCCTATCTCAATCTGGTCATGCTGTCACCCTGGCACTTGCATTTCCTGTCCTTTCCCAGTTCCGCGGGTCTTTACTGTAAAAGCAGAATGAGCTCTCGTCCCACTCTCGCCGGCAGTGTAAAGGTTAAATCCATAAAGCGAATAAATAAACATGGGCAGTCAGCTGCTCTCTGCCAAAATGGAGTGAGCGAGCTAAGAACGTCTCCCTGGATAAAACCGCACGGGCTGTTTGAGCGTCTGACTGTAATTATACGCCGTGATTGTGCAGCATGTGTCGAAACTCCCCGAGCGCAGCCAGCTCTCCTTTGATCTGCTTCCACGTGTCGACATATTGAAAAATTAGTTGTGTAGATTTTTTTTTTGTTGTTGTTTCCCACAATTTAGCAGCGCATACCACGGAAGTAACACCTGAGGCAGACGCTTCGGTAAACCGGAATTAGGCCCTGGAGGAGTCTAGCCTAGCGCAAAGCAGCAATCTCCACTCGCAAATGGAAAGCAAAAGAGAAAAAAACCTGAAACCCAAAAAAAACACCCACTGGTTGACAGCTCGATTTATGGCGCGTCTGTAAAGTTTCTCTCCCCTCTGCTGACAGCTTCCTGCGGGTAATAAAGTAGAATACTGACATAATTTAAGGCAGGGTCTCTGACAAATTGCGGTCCAGATCTGTGATGTCATATGTCATAGCCAGCCTGTTGGGATGACCCGGCTCGCTTCGAGATGAGTTTGTAACCACATAATCTGCATTGGAGACACAGAAGTGGATAGACTCCCATCATACATGCATTTATGATTTTTTTATGATATTGCTTTTCAAGACGTTTGGTTGTTTTTGCAAAACTGCCATCGCAGTACTTTGTTGTCTGCTGTTCTTTAATGGGGAGAGAGAGCAAGACTCAATTACTCCTTTGGCCTGCTGGGGGATGTTTCTCAAAGGCCTGGATTTCTCTGGTTCATTTTTTGTTTTTGGGCAGTACAAGCAGAACCTTTAAAGTGACAAACCAGCTGGGGGGCTGAATGATTCACACTGCAGTTCTTTAAATCTTACCTCTGTCCCAGTTGGAATTATGCAATGCTTACACATGATCGCAAGTTCAGCAGTCATTGAAATCAGTGGCGCAAGAATGTTGTTGTGTGTTGCTGCTGTGATATACAGTATGTTGATGTTAACTATTCAAATGTAATGGGAGTGATTGAAGGTCCCTCATAAGCTGACATAGATGTGGCACCTTGGAAATTTGTCCTTTTCTTTTGCTGTCGTGGTGAAACATTTTAGATGATGCATTAATTCTCTCTCCAAGACAGCAGAGTAATCTGTTTACACAAAGGGACTTAATTAAAATGACAGCTAATTATGACTTTATTTTGCTTGAGATAAAAAAACAGCTGCCCTCTTTACCAGCATTCTTCATCTAGTCGGTGTGCGCGGGGTGCAGGCCTCTGTGGAGTGCGGGGCATCTCCAGCCCGGTGGAGGGGAATAAAAGGCCAGCACGAGGGCAGCGTGTGAAGGGGGGCGGAACCACACTGTCCTGCTCCTCAGCGGCGACGGCGGAAGTCCGGGTCGAGCTCATACAGGCCTCCGCGGCCCATCGCCATGGGAACCACACAGTGAGGGGCAGCGGAATGTTAGGCTTTTCACAAAATCCTCTGAAGCTGGTCCCTTCTTTTTACTTTTTTTTCCTTTGGAAAGGGTGCATGGGATTTGGACGCATCATGGGCATAACTAGATGGCTGAGCTCCATTGGGTTGCCCACATGGTGTTAAATTGGTGGGTATTAGGCGCAGAGGGTTGTCCCTGTGTCTTGTGTGAATTGGTGATGAAGACGGTGCAAGTAAACCACAGAAGCCATTCGTACACTTCCAGCAGAGGATTCAGAAAGGTTGAAAACCAATGTGACATTGGTTTAAAAGTTGTTGTATAGAACAATCCTACACCAGCT
Organism: Megalops cyprinoides; assembly: GCF_013368585.1. Classification (NCBI taxonomy): domain Eukaryota; kingdom Metazoa; phylum Chordata; class Actinopteri; order Elopiformes; family Megalopidae; genus Megalops; species Megalops cyprinoides. The sequence goes on from NC_050583.1 coordinate 51,148,195, forward strand.
TGATTGTCACCTTCTTAAATCAGGCTAAGTGGAGTTTTCCAGGCAGCCCTCAGAACAGCTGTGTTGGAGAAGTGCTAGGTCAGAGGCTGAAAGTTTTGCCATGTGTTTGTGCATCAGAACTCAGGAACCGATTCAAATAAGGACCTCTCCACATTTGTGCGATGGAATGCAGCAATGGAAATGATTAGATTTATTTGTCATATGCTCTTGACCAGAGTAACTTGGAAGGCCACCATGGCAGAATGCTGGAGCAACAACAGCATAGTTACACAACCTACCCAGTAACACAGGGGATTGAGTACCACATTAATTATAATTGAATTTGCCATGATTAAACATTCTCTCAATGTCCTTTAGTTATTTGAATCACAGGAGTATCCATATTTTGAGAATTTCCCTGTAACTGAATCCATTAAATTTATGCTAATGTTGTTAGCAAGCATTATTACTTTTTAAATCTTGTAAATTGGCCTAAATATTATCCTAAATATCAAGCCAGTCAGAGTGCTGGGGGGGGGGGGGGGGGGGCTCTGAACAGAGGAGGAGTGGGTGTGAGTTAGTTGCATAATTTCCACAGCGGAGAGAGTGCTCTGCATTGACAGCCAGAGCAACAGCAGAATAATAGCCTTAATTACCTTTTGATCTCTGCGATATGCACGCGTTAGCTTGTCCCAGTGCGTTCACATGTGTTTCCCCAGTCACGGTTCAGCGTACTTACTATAGTAACCAACCCACAAGTGTCATCAACTGCGTTCGACACAATGGCGGCGGTTGTTCTCCGCCAGCAGCTCCGCGAGGAGCCGTGTGCCTTTATAATGAGTCCCAGCCTGTTCCCTGCTTCTGTGTTTCAGTGGGTTCCACCTTTAAGGTTCAAAAGACGTTTTTATTCCACCCACACAAAATTAAAATCCTGTCTGACATGTCGCAGAAGTCTTTATAGCTTCTACAATTGAACTGGAAAGAAATACCTCTCCTCTGCATTTATTTTTCCATGCTGTGTGTGTGTGTGTGTGCGCGTATGTGTGTGTGTGCGCGTGTGTGTGTGCACGTATGTGTGTGTGCACGCGTATATGTGTGTGTGCGTGTGTGCGTGCGTGCGTGTGTGTGTGTTTGTGTCTGTGTGTATGTTTAGGTGTATTTGTGTGTGCTTACACTGATCCTCTCAACCCTCTCACTCTTTCACGCACAGATACACTGGGTTTAGCGCTGTCCTCCCACACCCTGCCTTTCCTGTATATGTAGCAGAGCAGATTATCGGTGCATACGGTCTGCACTGAAATCCACGCTGAACTTTACAGGGGTTGTCAAAGTTCTATAGGAACCCTCCTAGAAGGGGCCTTTTACAAGATGTCACCTCACACGTCTTCAGTAACAGGCCATGCATTCTCCTCTGGCTCCTTTGTCCCGCCACACTGTCCCAAATCCAGTGGTGTCACGCTGTCTGGGGACAGTGGGACAGTGGAAGCCTTGGGGCCAGGGCTTATGGGCTTTCCTGGCCAGGCACAACAGGGCGGGGCTGGAGACGTGCTGCAGAGTGCAACGCAGCACAGGCTGTTCGCAAAGCGCCCTGAGCCGCTTCCGGCGGAGGAGGAGAACGTGCCGGCCCCGCCAGGGCGAGGATTAGCAGTCCCTGACGCTGTGGCTCACTGACTGGCCAATCCCGGCAGCTCGTGATGAGTGTGACACTTAAGAGTAGGATTCTAATCAGGGCACGTTTTACTCTCACTCTCACTCTCTCTCTCTCACGCTCGCTCGCTGTCTCTCTCTTTCTCTCTATCTCTCTCTCTCTCTCTCTCTCTCTCTCTCTCTCTCTCTTCATCACCTTCTGTCTTTGACTAGTACTCTAACTCTAGTACTCTTTTTGTAACTGGCTTTCTTAACTCAAATTTAAATGTGTTGGAACGGCAACAAAAATACATTATTTCCAAAAGCAATGTAAAATTAATATTAATAAAAACAACAGAAGCTCTGAGGAGTACGATTCTAATCAGGCATGCTTTCTTTAATTCAAATTCAAATGTGTTTTATTGGCATGACCCACAAAAATGCATTATGTCCAAAAGCAATGGCCTCAAAATAAATATTAAAAATGGCTCTGCTCTGTAAGCTCTGTTGTGGCTCACTCTGTACCCTCTGTCCTGCAGACTGTGGAAGGCAGACACAAACCAGGCCACTATGCCTGCAGTCTGCTGCTCTCCCAGTAGGATTGTGATTTTTATGCCAGTCTTGGAGGACTTTCAATTGAGCTGTTATGTTGAATTTTTTTCATGTATTTTTTTCTTTAGTTTCTCATATTTTGGGCTGGAAACCAGGAAGTGCATGTCGGACCCCTGCAGTTCACAGTGACTGTATTAATAATAAGCAGTGATTACTCAGTAATTGCGGTCTCTGTGTTTGGTCTCTGTTTTCCAGGCCTTTAAGGACGAGCTGGAGGGCCTCATCCAGGAGCAGATGAATAAGGGAAATAACCCCACTGGGCTGCTGGCCCTGCGGCAGATCGCAGACTTCTTCATGACCAGCACCGTGGCCGGCTTCTCCACCTCCCCCCTCAGTGAGCACCTGTCGCCTTTCACTGCCCTATCGGTGGATTTAACACGTACATTTCCGTCTGCTGGACGTTACAGTTCCAGGGAACTCGAAACCATTAAAGTCAGCCCCAGAAGTCGAAATCGATAAATCTAGTTCTAGACGCTGAAAACATTAAAGCTACCTGGTCAGAATGTCAAAATGGAAGTCAAAATGGTTAAAGCCAACTCCAGAGAAGTCAAAACCATTACATCCAGTTCGAAACCATTAAAGTAAGTTCTATAGAGAAGTCAAACCCATTAAAGCCACTTCTGTAGAGAAGATGAAACTTTAAAAGCCAGCTCGGCAGAGAATATGAATCCCTGAAAGCAAGTTGTGTAGAGAAGGCGAATATGTTAAAGCTTCACTCCTTCGCTCCATTTTGGCCTGTGTTCTTTCCTGGTTTTCCACATGTGGAATTTGTTCAAAATCATGACATTGGCATGCGGAACTAATGTCGAGTCGCTAGAGTGTAATACAGTGGCCCTGTATGGCTTCCCTGGTATTCAGAGGGAGTGCGTTCCTCGTCTCAGCATCAGATACAAAACATCAGAATTATGGAAGTGTGGCAAAAGATGGATCATAAGGTTACAAGGCCTCGTTAAACCTCGAGACAAACATTGAGCTGTGGGGTCCTTCTTCAAGCAGTGCCAACCACAAAGATGGAAGTACTATGACTGTAACAGTTATGAGTACTTACGTTCTTTGATCGTATCTTCCATTTCATGTAAATTGCTTTCTTTTTACCTTTACAGTCGTAGTAATTGGTTGTAGACATATAGTTTACATCATACCACAATGCTTGAGTCTTGAAAGCAAGTAATAACAACATGAAGTAAACCCACATTATACTTGATTTACATTACATTACATTACAATCATTTACCCTACACTTTAGAATGTAAGTGTAGAACATAAGTGTGTCCATTCAAGTTAAGTGTGTCAGACCAGGCAAATAACACTTCCAGACAAGTGAGTGTGAGCATAACGCTATTCAAGCCCTACCCCATGTTAGCTTTCAGCACTTTTAAAGTTTTAAAGTTTAAAAAATACCTTCAGCAGCAAGTCCCCACAAACTGGATTGCACTCAAAGAAGCGTAGTTTCCTTGAGGGTAGAGGTGTCATTATGTTAACTGACAGCCCCCAGGTTAGAAACATGACTCATTTCCCTAGGCCTGGGGATGGTCACCCCCATCAACGACATGCACGGAACAGAGTCTTCCACTCTGGTGAAGGGGGAGAAGCAGACCCGCTGCAAACTGGCCAGCCTGTACAGACTGGTGGACCTGTTCAGCTGGGCCCACCTCGCCAGCTCCTACATCACAGTAAGTGCAGCTCTCTCATCACTGTTTTCCCCAGCTCTGAATGCATCTCGGCACTGGGGCAGCAGTGTAGCATAATGGTAAGGAACAGGGCTTGTCACCAAGAGGTTGCTGGTTCGATTCCCTGCTGGGATTCTGCTGCTGTATCCTTGGGCAAGGTACTTAACCCAGAATTGCCTCGGTAAATATCCAGTTGTAAAAATTGTAACCTGTGTAAGTTGCAGTAGATAAGAGCTTCTGCTAAATGACAGTATTGTAGTGTAGTGTGTAGTATAATCTCCTACAGTTTGGCCTATGAGCTATCAGTGGTGTGATTGACAGGGGAAGTCCCAGAAGGTCTTAGTGACATTGTACCTGTATTTCTGGAATCAGATATCCTGCAGCACATTCAACATCTGCCAAAAAAGGGAGGAAAAAGCATCCATATTTATTCTCCTACAAGCACTGTCATGCTTAGTAACGCAATGTGTAGGACAGCTCCTTCCTGGCCATGAAACGCAATGCTTGCTTTGATGCTGATGGAGACAAAGTGCCTCATTTGCCGTAATGTAATAACATTTGCGTTTGTAAAGCCTCTCTTTATTTTTGCCCCCCCCCCAACCCAGGTTCGGGTCAGCAAAGAGCAAGACCACATTCTCATTATTCCCAGAGGTCTGAGTTTCGCAGAGGCCACGGCGGCGAATTTGGTGAGTTGCAATCACAGCATTCTGAGGAGTCGTTTCCGCATAAGTTTACCGCGCGCCAGAAAACCCGGGCCCGTGCCAGGTGCGGGCGTAGTTTTTTTTGGCAGCACTTCAGAGCTGTTCGAGAGAGAGAAAGAGAGAGGCCCCGGCCAAACGGTGCCAATGTTTGAGTCATAGTTAATCAGCAATTTATTTAGTTAAATTATACAAAGGCAGTATTAGATTAACTGAAATCCAAGCTTTTGGCTAACACGGTCACTGAGAGGCCCATGTGTAGAATAATCCAGCAAAACTGTAATTAACGAGCACGTTCAGGCTTTACTGTATGCTTCTCCTGTGCTCACATTTCTAAACAGGAATCCATGTGTGTGAAATAAAATGACGAGGGGCAGATTATATATGTTTGCATAAGAAAACATAACCTGAATTTCTTGTAAATTATGTCCACAGAGGGGATAAGTGTAGTAAGGATTTCTACTAAACAAATAACATGACCCTATATCTTAAACTTTTCCATGCTGTTAGTTTTTGTGTGTGATTTATGGTGGTAAATACAAATGAGTGGTGTCTGTGTCACACGTCGCTGAGCTGTTTGCCTCGCTGACTTTGCCATTAGAGTCAGCAACGGCTCAGCCGGGTGGTTGCTAGGCGCCTGTGTTGCTCGGGGTGCTGCGCTGGCCTGTGTTCTGACACTCTTGTTTTGCACTCTGCACAGGGTGAGCCTGACACACTGCACTGGTATGAACAGGCGTGTGCTCCGGACCTCATCCACAAGGCCAGACCGGGTCACCAGGAGTGTAGGCACTCGGAAAGCCGGAGTGATTTGTTGTGGCGTTAGTCAATGACGTCATTTTCCCGGGAAATTGAAGGTTGTGAGAGGACATTGTTTTCTTTTGGTCATTCCTGGTAGGAGAAAGAGTGCACGAGCAGCTTGTCATGAATGCCTCCTTCCATGTATTCCATGTTAGTGAAAAGAGTCCTCTAGCTTTTTTTTAGTTTGCGGTGGCATTGATTTCCTCCAGTGATGAAATGTAAAATCTTCCCCCCCCCCCCCTTTTGGGCGGACACCTCTTTAGCCTCAGGAAGCCGTGAAGTTTGTGTCAGGTCAGAGTGAAAGATTCGTGTGGGTGGGGGATGTTTTGGCACCTCTGGGGGGTATTGCATAGTCTGAGGTGAACGAGAGGGCGCCTGCAGGGTGTTGGCTTGCAGCACGGAGAAAGCACTTCCCTTTATTGCAGGACATAAACAAAATAGAAGAGAACTGAACCGGCACTGTTCATGTGGGCTGGGCAGACTGGGAGTCTTTTCGTTCTTTGGCTTCTCTAAGTGGTAAAACGGTGATGCTGCGACTGCAGTTTAGGCTCTCAGAAAGGCAGTGAGGGACAATAATTTCTAGGTTGGCATCTTCCTGGCACAGCCAAAATGCACTCTTAATAAACTGCTGTGATCTTTCTCATAGTGGGGTCCCATTTCATCATTTGAACTGCAAGTGTGACATCATGAATAGGTTACTCTGTATGGATGACCTCATTCCATGTAGCTCTGGAAAAAAATGATCCTAGAGGCCCAAGATGGTAAAAACGGTAATGCACAATTATTTTCATATGTCAGATTGTCACAGTTTTTATATGCTGCCCCTTCAGGGTCCAAAACAAAGGCAAGAAACCGCTGGGTTTAGTTTGACTTTAGCTTGGCTTTCACGCCTATCACGCAAACACATTTCATGTGGTGCTGGCTTCGACAATCAGGACGAGTTGTCGTGATCCTCCAATGTAAATCTTTCCTGGCCCTAGGAAATGACATCACCAGGGTGGTTTGTGCCTGAGGTCGTTAATGCCAGCTGTTTCTACAGAGGCACATCCCTTGAACACACAATCACCAGTGTCCACTGCACTAAGTGCTATACGCAGTCCTCAGCTCACACATTCAGCTTTTGTTACATGTTGTGTTTCATTCTCACCCACTGACTCACAGAGTTCTAGGGGAAGTCCCGTCACAGTCAAGGGGTTAGTTCATTCAAATTACTGTTTGTTTAAGGCTGTTCAGATAAGGCTTCTTGCACAGCTATCCTGGATTGTGCTGGTTCACTGTTCCTTGTTTGATTTGTTGTTGGGGGTTGGTTAGGAGCTTATCATGTTTGTTTTGCATCTTTTGATGTAATTCTCTGGCTGAGGTTGGACTTCAGTTGTACATCAGACGTAGCAGCTTAGGCCTTAATTTGGAACAAAGAAAGAAGTGCGTTGAACGCAGATGACATGGGAGTGAGGGGTTGGGGGTGGGGGGTCCAGTATAGGATGAACATACGATGTAGCCAGACATTCGATCGCCTCTCATCCCGACAGCTGTGGGTGAACGGGATGCCGGACAGAATTATCCATGATTCGCTGAAAGGTCAAGGACAGTCCTGCTCTGACGGCGTTTAGTCGAGCCTGCCACGTACAGCACGTTATTGATCAGATCATCGGATCCCTGTTGTTTTGGCTGTAGTCTGGTTAGTAATTTTCAATGTGCTCATGCTTTGTTTAAGCAAACAAAACAAATGCATTTGCACCTGAGTAGGGTTTCCTCAGTTTGTCAATAGATGGACTGACTCTTGATTTCAGCTGACGGTTTTTTCAAAGCTGCCATGTATTTGGAAGGTCTTTTATTTAGGAAGGTTTACCATTTGAAATATAAAATTTGTTTTATTTTCCAAGTATTGGTGGCCACTTTGTTCAGAGCTAGCAGTGTTAGAACCAATGACATCCTTGAACGGATGCAGTATATTCTCATATTGAGCAAGGCACCGGACCTCACTGCATGAGCAACAACCAATGGTCTAATAATGTACCGGCAATTAATTCATCATGCATGAAGTTTATTTATTTATAATCTGGTTTCTTCACCAATAAGATAAGGTTAAATGTCCTTTGACAGCATAGTAACGCAATTCCAAAGGGTGGCGTTATAAATCTGATTGACTGATAATGTGATTACCTCACCAACCAGTTCAGAAATAAATACTGTAATTTCCTCCATCTGAAGATAACCACAGGAGGATGCCGGTGTAACAGTAAAGTTTAGCGTCATTTCTCCTTGGTTTGACTACTCAGCAGCGCACCTTAACCAGGAAGGGGTAGATTGTTAACCCTGTGTGTGTGCATGTGTGTGTGTCACACTGGTTAAAAAAGTAGTAGCCTGTGCCCTGCTCCTGTTCCAGAAGCGGTTTACTTTCAGTAAAAGACAGTAGGTCTGTGTGATCCACATAAAGCACTCTCTTTTCTACAAGAAAACAGAGTACAGGCCTTACTTCACTATTGCACTGTTGACCCTCTGCCTAACATCTAACAAAGATGTGTCTTCTCCTCGCCCCTGCAGGTAAAAGTGAACATCATCGGGGAGGTGGTGGACCAGGGCTCCACCAACCTGCGGATCGACCACTCGGGGTTCAGTCCCCACGCCGCCATCTACTCCATGCGCCCCGATGTCCGGTGCATCATTCACATCCACACGCCCGCCACCGCTGCCGTGAGTGACCCCGCCGCCACTGCGCTGACCACACCCACTCACTACGCCCGCTCACTACACCCTCACCGAAGAGGATCTTTAACAAAGAAAATAGTTTAATCTAAAGATTTTTAAAAGCATGTGATTGTGTGCTGGGGCCCATATATACACGCACGCACGTATATACATAGATATTTATAATTTTTGTAATTAACCAGTCACTGATGTATTTGGCTTTGTTCACTCTTTTTATAATTTACACTGTCAAAGCCTTGAAGGTGTGCGTTACACAATCTCATAGATATTCATTATTATTTTACATTACATTATGTTACATTCATTTAGCAGACGCTCTTATCCAGAGCAACTTCCAGCACAAAAGAATGGAAGTATATCCATTCAAGTTGAAAGAGCAACAGTATCAGACGAGGCTGACCCTCCCAGACCAGTGAACGAGAGCATAATGCAAATCCACAAGGCCTGTCCCTGAAGCTGTTGTGCACAAATCCCGCAGGTGTCATCAATGAAATGTGGAATCCTCCCCATCTCCCAAGAGGCCCTCATCCTGGGCGATGTTGCCTACTACAATTACCAAGGAAGCCTGGATGAGCAGGAGGAGAGGATCGAGCTCCAGAAGGCCCTGGGCCCGTCCGCCAAGGTACTGCTCCCCCCCCCCCCCCCGGGATCAGTTCGGGATGTCACCCTTTCCATCACTCCGTTCTCACTTCTAATGGCTGTGCACACACCTGTCTTCAAGCTGCTGGTGCTGAGGAACCACGGAGTGGTCGCCCTGGGAGAAACCATAGAAGAGGCCTTTCATTACATCTACAATGCCCAGTACGCCTGCGAAATCCAGGTAAGGCACCTGCGTTTGCCTGCACTCCAGCAAGCTTGGAGAGTGTTCAGCCACGTGTCCAGTCTATTTTCTGACAGGTGAAACTATCAAGCTGTCACATATTTGGGAGGTGACATAGACAGAGAGCTTTCTGGTGTGTTTTGACTGCTGGACGCCCAGGGTGTGACCCGTGGCAGCTGTTGGTGTATGTTGAAGGGCCAACGCGAGGTCTCCATTTTCATGTTCGGTTTTAAGTATCGCAAACCAGTCTGGCGACTGTCTTGTTTTTTTTTCTGTTATTATTATTATTATTATTATTATTGCATAGAAAAAAGCTTTTCTCTCATGGGTTTGCCCTTGTGAGTTTGGTGCCAAGTGTCTCCCCTTTATGATTGGTGCCTGTTTGTCTGCTGTTCAGTTTAAATATCATTTTCTCTCCAGTTAAATTGATTGTTTGAATGTTTCCAAAATGTTGCTTGTGCAGTTCCCAATGGGAAAGTGCTTTACACACAAGTGTCTGCTGGGAAAGGCCTAGTGATCTGCTCAGCATCTGTTCCAACAGACCGAAAGCAAATACATCAAGTGTGTGGGAGTCAAACCGTCCAAAAGCTGTATCAGACAGAACTCTGTGTTCTCTCAAGCGAGACATCCTGGACACGGAACGTTTCATAGGACGGTGCTGCTCATAGGATGATCGTTCAGTCAGCCAATCAGATGCGTTTGTGTTCCAAAAGCTGAGTGTACCACAGAAAATAAGCAAGGCAGGGTGTAATCCAAGAAGATGACGAAGTGGGAGATTTTTGATGGCAAAATCAAAAATGAAATGAAAAAAATGGAAATATAAACACATATGGTACTGAAAAAACTAAGGCCTGAGATAAGTCTGACCGCAGCTGGAACGGAGCCAAAGCTATCAGACTCCACTTTAGCATACTGCTTTGTTTGAGTGGCACACGACAAAGAGCCCAGGTCAACAAGACCTTGCAAACCATGATACACAGTCCATGGACTTTCAATCACCAGCGCCTCAACAGAGCAGGAAGGGGGCACCACCACGCCTCCGTAGGGCACCAACACACTTTTTGATGGGGGGGGTGGGATTGATCATGATTTGTCATTTCGAGGGTGTGGTGACCTAGCACCCCATCAGCAACATTAGAGCAACAGGTCATCTTCCCTCCTTTTGTCACTTCTACCTCTCCCCCATCTGTTTGCTAGTTCCCTGATTAACGGCTTTAGGGAACGGGCAAATGCTTTTGCCTTAGTACAGCGTATAGCCATGAGAAGCTCATGAATAATCTCTCTCTTCTGTAGCAGCTTTTAATAAGACTGTTTTCGTGTTGATTCTCAGTTACCCGCTTGGTAGTTAAAGCTCTGGCTTTGCCATTGAAACTTTAGCTTCAGCAGGTAAAGCATACAAATGTGTTGAAGTGTGCAGGATTTTAACTGTGGCTTTGTTTCACAGGTCATGCTTGTGGCTTTTATACTGGAATAAACCCATTTTATTGTTAGTAATTACATCAAGTCTCCAATCACGTTTAGGTGGAAGTGGGTGAAAGTGATTTTGTGGCTTGTAAATACAGAGGAAATTACATCAAAGTGGGCGGTGCCCCTCCTGTAATAAGCATACAAAATCCCTGCTTGAATCTCAGCCATCAAACAAACCAAACAATAATCCATGCTGCAAAGCCTATTTAATCGCTAAAAATAAACCGTCATGTTTGACTTGTGGAAAAATGTCCTTGGGTCCTGATCCCATTACATACAGTAATGGCTCCACAGCTTTAAAAAAAAAAAAAAAAAAGTCAACAGTAGTGTGGCGCAGTGGTAAAGAACAAGACTTGTAACCAAAAGGTTGCTGGTTCGATTCCCCACTGGGTCACTGTTGTTGTACCCTTGGGTAAGGTACTTAGAATTGCCTCAGTAAACAGTAAATATCCAGCTGTATAAATGGATATAATTGTAACCTGTGTGAATTGCTTTCAGGTGAGCGCATTCTCCTGTGCCGGGGGAGTGGACAACTTAATAGTGCTGGATGCGGAGAAGTACAAGCCACTGACCCATGGGGTGGCCATCGCTGGGGTCAACATGGGAGGCCAGCACAAGTGGAAAGTGGGAGAGCTGGAGTTTGAGTCTCTCATGAGGATGCTAGATAACCTGGTGAGTGACCTGCGCAACAGTTAGTCTCAGAAATATATGTTTGTGTGTGTCTGTCTGCCTATAAGAGAGTCTTAGAAATATGTTTTTGTTTCTGACTGTGTCTATATGTCTGCATCTGTGACTGTATGTGTATGTGTGTCTCTGCGTCTGTGTCAATGCGTGTGCATGTGTGTCTAAAGTCTACATACATACATGAACATTTTTGGACTTACATTTACTGAAACAATAAAAGAAAAAGGAAGCTTTGTTGAGCAGTGGTAATGTTTGTTACCCCTATTAGATATGCTTGAACACTCTTTGAACCAGGTAAAACCCAGCACTGTAATGGATTAGCAATGGAGTCAGAGAGTGCAGTGAGTGAGTGGGAAAGGGAAGTTCACAGCTCCCCTGGCCCCATGAGGTCCAGCCCCTGCCCTCTGAGGTCACCTCTGAGCCCAGCACAAGGCGGGAAGGCTAGCAGCAGACTTCTCTACCTGTTCTCCCACTGAAGAATGGGTCCCACAACTCCTCCATTTATTCTTGAAGCCCATCTGGTGAGATGGCCACAAGGACAAGGTCCTGAATGTTGTACAGCTGTGGCCACTGTAAGGTCGGTCCCTCCCCACTCCGCAGTGATTAAATCACATCGCCAGACAGCAGCAGTGCGGCTGGGTTGGGGGGGGGGGGGGGGGGGTCTTAAGAGCAGCGACTGCACAGTCATACGGAGTTGATTGAGCAGAAAACTCTCAGCATCTGCTCGCCAGAGCCCGCCAGCAGGGATTGAGTGGCTTTTTCTTTTAAGTCGCAACCACGCAGGTCGCTCCAGCTTTGAGGCAAAACTGGCGTAAGGCATCCTCTCAGACACTGGTGTCACCAGACACAAGCAGTGTTGCAGAGCTACTACTTTCAGCGCTCTGAAGCTGATCACTAACCAAGGGCATACTGTGGGCAGTCACTCAGACCACAGATTATCCTTACATTACATTAATGTCATTTAGCAGACGCTCTTATCCAGAGTGACGTGCATGGGTTACAGTTTCTACATGTTGTCCATTTATACAGTTGTCCTGGAATTTGCTGCGGGCAAGAGCAAATGTAGTGTAATAAATGAAGCTCTGCTTTTTTTCTTGGTCGCCAGGGTTACAGGACGGGCTACGCCTACAGGCACCCCATCATCCGTGAGAAGCCGCGGCACAAGAGCGAGGTGGAGATCCCGGCCACGGTCACGGCGTTCATGTTCGACGAGGACGAGGGCGTGCCCCGCTTCCCCTTCAAGTTCCTGGCACAGAGGCAGCAGCGCGAGAAGACCAGGTGGCTGAACTCACCCAACAGCTACATGCGTGTCAGCGTGCCCGGGGCCGGCCAGGCCGAGGACAGCCACACCCGGACCAAGACCATGGTGAGCACCCGTCAGCGGGCCCTGCTGCCGGCTTACCACCCTCACAACTCTGTGTCCATTCTGGGATGATCCCGTGTGTCCTCCGCAGTTCTGTGACAACTCTGTGTCCATTCTGAGATATCCCTGCGTCTCTCTCCATTCTGTGATAACCACATCTCTCTCCTTACTGTGATAACCATGTCTCTCTCCTTACTGTGATAACCATGTCTCTCTCCCTGGTGCGATAACCATGCCTCCCCTTTCTAAGATAACCTTGTCTCTCTCTCCATTCTGTGGTAACGACATCTCTGGCTGTTCTATGATAGCTACGTCTCTCTGTTCTGTGATAATCAAGTGTCTCTCTCCTTTCAGTGATAACCCTGTGTCCCTCCATTCTGTGATAACCCTGCGTCTCTCTCTGTTTTGTGGTAGTCATGTGTGTCTCTCTCCATTCTGAGATAACCCGGTGTCCCTCCATTCTGTGATAACCCTGGGTCTCTCTCTCTGTTTTGTGGTAGTCATGTGTGTCTCCCTCCATTCTGGGATAACAGTGTGTCATCAAGCAGTTGGTGCTGCCCATTAGAATAGTGAGAAGACTCACTAGAATTGTCATTTTTATCCTAGAATGGTTAGAATTACTTTAGTGTGTAAAAATAAGTTATACGCTATAACCTTGCAAGCTAATAATATGTTTTGGATTGTTGTTTATTAGTGTTAAAAATTGCTAAGAATTCCCTTTTTACGGATGAGCTCTTTTTCATTTAATACTACTTATAGCAGCTTTAGTCTACTTCATCAGTCTGTACCCTCTCAGCTAGTGTGCACTTTTTCATTTTTCTTGGTAATCTGCCAGTTGATTTATGATTTGGGATTTTGTCCAATTTGATGTCAGTATTAGTTGAAAAATGGACCGATGTCAACTTGTCCAAATGTAGGATTTAGTCTGAGATTTTAGCTCTTTGCCTTAAATAAGCACTTCACAATGGTGGTCACGGTTGTTGAATTTTTGTATCAGACTGCCCTCTAATGGAAGAGTGGAGAAATGCATCTGCATTGACTGTAATCAGCTGAAACATGGCATGATGTAATGTCTTCCTATTTAAGCAAATGATTTGAGTTTGTGCTTAATGTAATGTTAAGGTGTTACATGCTCTCAAAATGTAAATTTTTTTTTTCCGTCAGTGGATGAAGTCAGAAGACGCCAGTAATGGCAGTGGTACTCCAATTAGGATCGAGGACCCAAACCAGTTTGTTCCTCTGAACACAAATCCCACTGAAGTCCTGGAGAAGAGAAACAAGGTACCTGTGTTAGCTACGTTATTTCACTTGCTAAACAGCCTTATTGTTTGACCACAGGAATGACTCCTCTATGTCAGTGGAGTCAGTGGAGATGGCTTAGAATGTTTTGGCCAAAGGTTACGTATGCACATCATGTGTGGTCACGTTACTTATGTGCCCGTCTGTAAATGTTGAGTCAATCCCAGATTTGACCCAATTAAAAAGAAGAAAATGAGTCAGTGTTCCTTAGCTCAAGACCATAATGGCATTTTTGGTGCCACTAAGAGTTTTTCTGTAATTTAAGTTTAGCAATTTCTCCCAAGCGAATGCCTGTAACCTGATAATCACACTGATGATTCTCATAGTAAATTGCTCAGTTTTGATAGAGTATGATCAGTGCAAATTCTGGAAATACTGCAGTTGGCGATTCATGTGAAAAAGTAAGGTGATATGTTGAATTCTCCAAACTAATAAATTAATAAGTGCAAGGCGTAACGATCACTGTAAGGTATATCGCGATGAGTACTGATGACAGTAACACTGAACATTGTAAGGAATATGAGTTATTGGGATATTTTATACATCATTGTAGGTAGTATTGATTGTTGTGATGAGCATTGATTATTTTCATGAATAATCACTGTGTTAACTGTGGTGGAAGTTGGATCGGTTTAGACAGAATTGATATTGATTACAAGCGAATATGTACAGTACATGTTGATATTGATAAATGTGAATGTAGCTCACAGTGGTAAAGATTGGTTATGTATTAATATAGATCACTGGCTTGTTTTGATCAGTGATCGCTGATTGCCTCTCTGCCGTTGGTTCACTTTCAATTGTAGAGGTAGAGTATGTATGTGTAACATATCCTTTCTGACTTATATCCAGCAGTTTCTCAGTTGCTGTTTACATTGTGTCGAGGAATCATTGTCCATTTTTCCCATTTAATATTATTAGGGTGTTTACCTGTTTTTTATTTATTTATTTCAAGTTCACAGTGACAATCTGATTGCAAAGGGTGATATACCAAATGGAAATTAATAGATGGAAAGGTTCCTTAGGAGGCCAGGAGGATTGTCAGACCGTCATGTTTATAAATATAATTCAGTCCTTTTTGGCCGCCTGTGTCCTGGAAAGTTTAAAGAGCATATATTCCCATATCATAAAGGAACAGGGTTGTGCTTTCACAGGAAGCACCAGCCCTGTCACGACCCATTCAGCTGCAGGTTCACCACTGCGGTCTTGTTCAGGAAGGCTGGGTTAAGTGAGGTTGGAGTGGTTGAGAGAGGGTTGTTATTTTTCGTCGTATTATTCAGTATCTTCTGGTCCCCTGTTTCCTGGAAGGATGAAGGAACTACTGCTTCATTCCCATATCAGAATGGAACAGGGTTAACAACATGTGCTCCTTCACAGGAAGATCACAGCAGCCCTGTCGTGACCCATCCAGCTGCAGAGTCACCGCTGTGGTCGCATTCAGGAAGGGTGGTCTAGTTGTGGCTTAGGGTGGTTGAGAGAGGGCGGTATTTTTCTCTAAATCTGTGCGCTGCTTACAGATCCGAGAGCAGAACCGATACGACCTGATGACAGCTGGGCCGCAGTCCCAGCTGCTGGCTGGCATCGTGGTGGACAAGAAACCCGGACCTGTGAGTACCTCCTGTATAGACACCTCTCATCTGGTAGTCCAGGACAGGCACTCTCACATGGCAGAGAAAACCACATCAACAGGGAGAAACAGAGTTCAGAAGCACCACTGCATGCTTTGTCTTTCGTGCAAGCAGACAGGAAAAATGTTATCACCTCACATCCTATATTCAATGTAGCATTGTTTAAACACTCTGCATTACCCAATAAGGAAGTGTGTGTAAGTGTTATCAATTTATCAGGTAAAAGAAACGTCCTTAATGGCATCAGGCGGTAAACCAAAAACGCTAACCTATTTATCAAATTATCCAAATACAGTTTAACATACAGCTATGAAAAGGACAAAACATATTTACCTTCTCTATTGAGAGAGGACAGTGTTTGGTTACCACCACTAGGTGGGGCTATGCGTTAGTGTTCTGAGCCAACGGGCCTTTTTAAAGGAGCCTGCATTTACAAGGAGCAGAGACAGGAAGCATTGTGTAACAATGAAGATGTTCAGTGGTGTTATTTTTCATTTGCATCGGTCTAAATTTCGCTGAAGGATGAGGTCCACGTAAAGGTAATGCTAACATGGTGTTTTTGAATGCAGTGTGCTTCCAGTGTGCTTTTTTTTCTTTGTTTAATTTTAATACTGGTGGATTTTAGTGTTTTTTATTTTTTTAGTGAAAAAGTGATGGTCTTGCATGTCAGAATAATTATTTTAAGCCTTGCCAAATTATCTTATCTGTGTGTCAAGTGAAAGATAATAAGTAGCAACTGAAAACAATTCAAAAACTGAAAAGCTCTGAAAATATGGCATAAACAGTCTTCAGTAAATTATGTATTTGCTCATGTATGGTGATTTGCATGGCCTACATACTAACACATGACCCATTTATACCGTTACATATGTAGTATAAGTGCTGTGCTTTCAGTTGTAACACCAGGGCCCTATTCAGGATTTGAACCCCCAACTCCACAGTTCAAGTGTAGCCAGACCAAAACATGTTCAAGGGTAGCCTGTGGCCAAGCATTAAGGCTGTCTAGCAAGTAAAATCAAATCGGTAACACAGGCGCCTTGTTTTCCCTTATACTGCCTGGTCAGTGACAGCCCGCGGAACATGTGAGAAACCCGCGGCTGCCACGTTCTATACAGGGACGGCTCTGGTCATATGGATGAGTTTCATCTGCTTTTGCAGCCGCAGGGCAGCCGATCGCTTAGACGAGCTAATCTGATTTCGCCCGTGCCTCCGTATCGACATTTTATATCGACGTGTCCCTTCGCGGTGGCGTGTCACCCGCTCTGCTCATATCATACTCTGTCTAATGGGGTTCCCTCCATAGGGTCCTCTGATCCCACTGTAATTTAATTGAATCTTAATGAGGCGGATTGAAACGGGAGAGAGCTGCTTTAGAGTACAAAGCCCCCCAGCACTACCACCACTCAGTGCATGCAGGGCTGTGGAGAAGCTTCCCACAAAAGAACAGAACAGGAAGAGCAAACATTTGAAAAGTATTAATTTAACAATAAATCATTTAATTTATTACCTGCGTTTAATTTACTTTTAATTGGGCAGGTGTGGCTCATTAAGCAGTGGGCTGGCTCACAGAGATGAAGACAATTATCACTTAACAATTAAACATTTATGGAATGGAATTGACCAATGAGCTCCCTTATTTACAAGGATGGAAATGGAAAACAATCCTTAGACATTCAACCGGTGACAATTTCACAAGCTGTTTTGGGGGAAAGGTGAAGATTCTCCTTCACAAGGGTCATTGGGCACAGTGAGCGTGAGGCTTCTCCTTTTTCCCATAGTTTCTGCTTGGTTTGACTACCTAGCAGCGCACCTTAACCAGGAAGAGTTGGAGTGTTGCGTGTGTGTGTGTGTGTGTGTGTGTGTGTGTGTGCCACAATGATTAAAAAAGTAGCCTGCACTCTCTTCTGCTACAGATTAGGGGTGCAACGAATAATCATTAATAGCGACGACTAGCTATGACTAAAATCAATGGCCAAATTAGTTGCTAACGAATTTAATTGTCGATTAGTTGGTGACGTCATTGCGTGTGTTTTTCGTGCTGACTCGGAATGCTCAGACATGTAGCCTAAGCTACATTGCTTTACTGGAGTGAACAATAGAGATGGCAACACCTTCCCGACCAAAGACCTCAAAAGTGTGGCAGCATTTCCCTCTTAGCCCTTTCACACATAACTTGTTTTTATGGTATGTAGCGCGCGCATGTTACGTTACATGGTTCGTTATGTTTTCGTTATGCATTATTAGGCTTCTCATAGTTTTCAGTTAGCATGTACTATATATTTTAATATTAAATCGCTGTTTCCTCAAAGCTGAAATTAGCTAGAATTTTATCCAATCTAGTTTTCTAATTGCACCGGTTTTAGCATATGTGCTAAACGGCTAATCGCACCGGTGTGACCATACGCGCGAAAGGGTTAACTCTGCCAAGAAGGTTGTGAACTGCAACATTTTTGCAAACCTGACCCTGCCTGGCATGGGAGCACATCAGTTATGCTTGAGCATCTGAAGAGGTGGCACGTTGGCTCTCTGGATGATGAAGACTCGTCTTGTTTAGTTAGTTAGCTAGCTAGCATAGCTAATATTAATGTTAAAAGCTATGTTACTACATGTTATGAACTGTAAAATTTTCTATTTTGAAATACATTTCCTCTTGATCAATAAATTATTAATGAGGTTAAACATACAGTGTAGCAAATAATAACCTATTATTCACAACAATCCTGTTCACATTCCAAATGTGACCTAACTTTACAATGTTAAACCAGAGTCCATCTACTGTTTAGAAATTCTCTGCTCAAACATTGCATTGTTGTCATGGCGATGTTTATGTCTGGAGATAGTGTTGCTGCCAAGTGCACAAGTTTAGAGAACACTGGAGAATTTGATACTTTATGAATCGCAAAAGATTACTCGTGTCTATGCGTGCCCGCCCATTGTGGATTGCATTCGAATTAATGGGTTTGTTGGATCTCATATTGCTGCCATGGATGGCCTTCTTCAAAGGAAGCAGACTTGTACTCCCCAGAAAGCAACTGCCCTCACTGAATTAGTCCTAGTAACCATTCATTCAAAGACATATGTTTGAATGAAGTTCTCAGCTTTATTGTGTTTGTTATTTCACATACGCCTAAAAGAACCTCAAGCTAAATGTAAAAGCCGATAGATAAATAAGAGCCATTGAGTAATTGTGTGATTCATAATGCGGATAGTCGATTATTCGTTTCAATAATCGATGGATTATTCAACTATCAAAATAGTCATTAGTTGCAGCCCTACTACAGATGGGGTTTACCTTCAGTAATAGACAATTTGTGTCAGGTCAATAGGTCTATATGATTCACGTAAAGAGCTCTTTTTTCTATAAAAAAACAGAGTGCAGGCCTTACTTTTTAATGCACTGTGTACCCTCAGCCTAACATCTAACAAAGATGGGGTGTGTGTGCGTGCGTGCGTGCGTGCGTGTGTGTGTGAGTGTGACAGTATTGTCACTCAGTCTTTTGTGTTACAAACCTAAAGATCCATGGTTCAGGGTCCTCTCTTTTCAGTGTGAAGTGTCTGTGTGTGTGTGTGCACGTGTGCATGTGCATTTTTGCATCTCTTCATTTGTGTGTAGGTGTATGTGTTATTGTTGCGTATGTGCATGCCTGTGATCGTGTTCGTGTTTTTCATATGGGTGTGTGTGTGCATGTCTGTGTGAGGTTGTTGGTTGTATAGGTGTGTATGTGCATTCCTGTGCGTGTGTGTGTGTGCGTGTGTGTGTGTGTGTGTGTGTGTGTGTGTGTGTGTGTGCGTGTGTGTGTGTGCGTGTGTGTGCGTGTGTGTGTGTTTGTGTGCGCGAGCGTGTGACCTCATGCGCGGTAGCATGCCGCGCACCACGCTAATGCTGCCAGGCCATCCACAGCCCTTCGTGGTTCCTGACGAGGAGCAGATGGGTCCCCTGCCTCCAAACCCCTTCAGTCAGCTGTCCGAGAAAGAGCTGGAGGAATACAGGAGGGCCGTGGAGCGCCGGCAGCTCGGCATCGAGGGTAAGACCCGCCCCGAAAAACCCAGGCCCAGCTCTCACTCACCGGTCAGAGTCCAGAGAGACCGGTGAGTGAGACCTGACCTTCCTCAGATTCAGAGGACTGAAAATTCAGTGAGTTTAAGGTCAGCAATGATACAAGGTCAGGATTTGGCCCAGACTGAAAGCCCAGCACTGAGATGCAGAGTTCCAAAGAGGAAGGTTAACAGAAAGCTAGGATCATTCTCTTACAAAGTCAATATATGACCTCTTTATTTGTTACAATTTAACACATACATTTCATTCGAAATAAGTGTTGCTTTGTAGCTGTTTGTATAAAGACAACATGATGTGATTTATTCCCAGCCAAGAATATGGCTCTTATAGGGGTATTTGTAAATACTCTGGATTGTTTTTAAATTGACACCCATTCTGCATGCACCTTAACAATAAGTCCGCACGTGGCTCCGGCAGACGTGGTCCAATCTCATTTTGGTAGTTGTTGACATATCTCTGCTCTTGAAGTGTAGAGACCAGGCCTCTGGTGTCCTCAGTGCACATGTGTTAGCCCCGCAATAGCCAGTCAATGTTGATCATATTACAGGGAGGGAGGAGGGGTGCCTTTCAGAGGACAATCAATGCAGTGTGGATAGCAATACATCAAAGGGGCCGTTTCAATGTGCATTACCTGTGTACAGGATTAGACCACCGTGATCTCTGAGGACATAAGAGACCGCAGAGACACACACACACACACAACATCTCACATTCTGTACTCAACTCTCAAGAGGAGCCAAACAAATCTTTTGCCGAAATAGACAGGTTTCCACATAACCACACATCTGATATTTTCAGAATGTATGATGCATGCCTTACTTGCCGTTAACAGTGACATGTTTGCTTTGCCTTATAAAACAGTATTAAGTATAGATTGCTCAAGGAATGTTCAATGTTTTTTTTTTTTTTTGAAGGGAAGATATGTGTGGGATATGGCTGCAACGGTTACACTTCTAACATCCGGGACTGTTGTAACATGATTGTCCTAGATTTGATCAAAGCTTGCTTAATAATGTATTGAGATGTGCTGTAACAAATCGGCAGTCAAGGCTTAGGTTTCTCAGTGTGCACACAGCTGTTTGGATGCATGCTAAGGTTATAGAGAGGACATGGACACACACACACACACACACATTTCTAATCCATACCTTATCCAGCAGGCCATTGAATGGATGAGCCCCTACTTCATTCAGATGAACTTTATGTATTCACACAAATCTAGATAGTGACATACTAACTGTAGAGAGATATTATTAAGGCCAGTGTTAACCTTTGCATCGTGTTGACATCATATTTGTGCTCCTAGCGTCCCGCTGCAGGTACGGCCGACTGACGAATGCATCTTTCCCTCCAGATGCAGTGTGACACGACCGCCTGTGCACGGCTTTCTAACACCTGTCTTTGGACACTAAACTCTCCCCCCTCCCCCCACCCCTGCAGATGCTGAGCACGAGCTAACATCCGATGACGGTTCTGCTCTCTCTCAGTCTCAGTCACAAACTCAGTCTCCACAGATAACTCCGGCGAAAGAAGGTATCGGAGAGAGAGAGAGTGTGAGAGAGAATGCATCCTACTTTTGAATGGAAATACTAATTTTTGTTCTGCTTCTGTTCCTCTCTGATGATGTGTGTGAATGTATGTGTGTCTTTCTGTTAACAGTATTACTGCACCACAGCTAAACTAAACTATAAGTAAACCTCGACTGCTGTGTTGAGCAGTAAATGTCCACATGCAGTTTGGTCTCACTCCAGTGCTGGGAATAACCAAATTTCTTTTTGGGCTTTTTTGTTTGGTGTGGAAACAAATACTCTTCATGGAGCATTACCTGTTTAACCGGGAGATTAAATGGCAATCCAGAGTGTTTGCATTACTGTGAAACCAGGAAGCCAGGTGTTCGCGCAGCATCGCTGATAAACCATATTCAGGACAGCCACTTCTCTCCCACCACCCAATTGTCCTCCTGCGATTACGGAGATGTTTGCAGTAAACACGGTCAAGATCGGGGGCCGTTTGATCCCCGGTCTGTCCGTGTTCTTTCATCCACCCATGAATGCAGCTTCCCGTCTCGCTATTACGGGATTTGGGATAAAATCAGTACTGTTGATCAAGCAGGCTTTTTTTCCAGGTCAGAAGGGGTCAGTTGTTGCGCAACTCTTTCGTGGCCTCTCGATGGCACGGCGGCACTTGAGATGGCTTACGCGTCAATGTGAGCAACTTTCTGAGTTAGAGGCGGGGACACTTGTGCTCTACATACGGTAACCATGGCGCTTGCTGTATCCTGTCTTGTGGGGCGGGGGGGTTACATCACTGCCAAAGGCACATTTGTCAGGGTGGCGCCTTGTTGTGTGAGCGCCCCAGATTGTCTCATCAGAAGAAGCGCTTGCCGTTCAGGCGGTCTACAGTCTGATGAAAAGCAAACAAATTGGCCGATTGTTTAAGAGACATTTTAGCTCTTTCAACGAGTAATACACAATATACTGCAGAACAGACATTGACTTAGTAAGACTACACTTTAGTCTGAGGCTTTTTTATGTGTTTATTTGAAACCTGGAGCCAAGTTATTGCTTCTTTACTTGTAGTATATGGTAAGTGTATAGTGGTTGTGTAGGAGACAGTTTAATAATACCCTTACTTTCGTTTTGGCTGTTTTGACCAGTCAGATGCGTGCTTTCTGGTTTTGAATGAACACAGGTTTGTTGTTTGTATAAAGAAACAAAATGCATGACAAGGTTCTACCAAAATCTCCCCTCTTTTCCCAACCCTTTTTTGGTCAAAAGGTATTGAAGGCAAATTTAGGATTATTGGGATTATTGTAGATTATAGCAGGATTACTTCAGAACTGTGCCCCAAAAGTTTGGTTGTTTTTCATGTGGGGAAAATATCTGAATATTTAAATGTGGGTCGTCACTTTGTGTACTACCAGGTTTCCCAATGTGGGGGTGCGCGGACTGCCTCTAGGGGGTGCGCAAGGCAAAAAATTGTAATGGTGGAAATTAAAAATAATAATTTTTAAAAATCTAAAATGTACTGTTTGAAGTGGGTTTTTTTTAGTTTGCATGCATTTAAAAATATAGCAGCTATGTAATCATTAGAATCTAAAATATCATATCCTGTTCCCCGGATATGCACCTGCCGACCTTTGTGTGGAGTTATCCAGCTTTCTGGCCATTGCCTGTCATTACCGGTGGCTAGCCCAGCCTGTGGCTAACTAAGTATTAACTGGTTAAAATCAGGAAAACTGCCGTGCAAAAAACGTTGTTCAGCTGTTGGATTCGGATATCAGAAATGAGGGAGGAGATGGAAATATTGAGTGTGAAAAGGGATCGGAGACCAGAGAAAGGGAGGGAGGAACGCAGGAGAAATGGAGCGGGAACAGGAGGAGAGTGAGGATAGAGAGAGACTGAAAAAAAAAATCTTCTATTTTTCTTCTTTTCTTAAAAGGGCGTATTTGTTTCTGTTTGGCCCAGGTTTCCTCGCCACCCTCATACATTTTCTTTGTTCCACGGCTCATGCCGTGCTTGACTTTGTTGCAGTTTGTTGAAATATTATTGCAGTGCTAAATGCCACGCGCATTTTGTTGCATTCTCTCCTAATCGAATTTGTTAGCCTTCGATTGTTCTAATGATTATGATCGTAAATAGCGATAAACAATTTTTATGTATTATTAAACTTGATGCAAATATTTAATTTCGCTGTAAATCTGTTGCTGTGTAGGGCTTAACCCTCTCCTCTCCCTCAAAAATTCCTTGTACTGTATATGTTTAGATGCTTATACACACAAGTTTAGCAAACAGGAATACATTGAACATTATAATACACAAATCAGAAAGGGACTGTGTTTGACTGACTTTGCTGTCATGTAGCGGTCAGGTTGATGTAGGACCCAGCCTCAGCGGTTGAGTGAACCGTAACGTGCACGCGGCAGGTTCTGGGGACACTGACGCACTGCTCCTGTCTACCACAGAGAACCACACGGTCATGCTGAACGGGAAGGACGACTCGCACGAGGCCGAGGACGATCTGAGCAAGCGTGTGAGCCAGCTGACCACCAGCGTGGAGAGCGTGGAGATCACTGTCAAGGGCGGCGAGAAGATCGAGGAGGCCCTGACCCCCGAGAGCTCCCCCTCCAAATCCCCTAGCAAGAAGAAGAAGAAGTTCCGCACCCCCTCCTTCCTGAAGAAGAACAAGAAGAAGGAAAAGGCCGAGACCTAGAGAGAGAAAGAGGGAGGAAGAGCTGATCCTCTAGGGCTTTTTTGTTTTGTTTTGTATGTTTTTGTTGGGTCGTTTTTATTTCAGTTTTTTTATTTTATTTTATTTTTTTTTATGAAATGATTCTGTTAAAAATGACACGGCATTCGGGGAAGAAAAATAATGTATATTCGATTGGTCACGTGAGTTATCAACTCTCAATTCAGGGGTGTGGGCATAGGGTGTTTGGGGAGGAACTTGAATTGGTGCGCTGAAATCAGTCCCAGTAACCTGACTCTCCCAAGTTCCAATCTCTTCCATTAAGGGCTCATCACAAATTATGACATCATCCTTGCTTTTTAAAACCCCACCCCCTACAGCCCTTTTCATATTTGATTTTAATTAGAATATACATGAAGTGCATTATGTATATACAATTATACATTCACTGCACAGTACTTTTTTTCCCAGGCATTCTCGCTACCTTAAAGAAGTCTCAGCCCTCTTAATAAAAACCATGTCATTTTTTTTGTTTTGTTGTTTTATTGTTTCTTGTCTGCCTCCACTCATGTCCTGGTCACATGATCCTCAGCGAAGCACAGTTGGAATGGCACGCAGAGAGAGATGTGACAGCCACACTGGAAAACTGCTTATGAAAACAAATAACAGGGTTCCCCCCCTAGATTGAATGGGTCTAAACTTATCGGGTCTTTACAGGTGGCGTCTATGAGACCGCCTGTATTACGTTCAGAGAAAAGCTAGTAACTCTGCACTGACTCATTTTCTTCTCAGCCTGTGTAGCGTTGTATCTGGAGCCTTTCTACTCTTTTTTTTTTTTTTTTTGCCAAACGAAAAGAAAGCATCACGTTTTAGTGAATTTTAATCTCATTTTACATTATTACTTTTAATCGCATTTAGATTTTAAAAGACAACAAGGACTCATCTCATAAAGCAAACCTTTTTTTGTATGTAACTCAAATCTGGTATTAGTCCAATCAGTTTTGTACTCATTTCTTATACTTTTACAAACAACACAGATTTTGCGCATGTTTTGCAAGAATCTAAATTTATACCGCTGACAATTAGAAATGCCTGTTTTTTGTTGTTTTTTTTTCTTCAAATTATATAGCATTGTTATAAAGGCATTGTAGCTCAGATTACTAAAAAATATATAAAGAAGATATATAAAAAACTGGATTAAGTGATTATAGATTTTTTTAATTATATATATTTTTATTTTACTGTGCTGCACTTTTATTTTGGTATATAACAAGTCACATGCAGTTGTTTGGAGGTTTCACCAGATGAAGAAGTACTGGAGGAAAAAGGGACAAGTTTCGAAGGTTTTGGGAAGATCAGAGGGTACATCGGCGTGCAGCATACAGGTTAGGGTTTTTGGAAAGTGTTTCAGACAAAGGATAATGTTTGTGTCATTCTTTCAAATATATATTTGTAAGCTCAATACATATTATTAAAATGTTGGTTCCCCCTCCCCCCCCCCCCCACAAAAATATATATCTTTTGAAAAATAAAATGGGCCATTGGAACAGGAGCAGTGATTTTTGGCATATATTTGTTGTTTGGTGTGTTGGGTATTGAAGCCATATATTTTCCTGTGGTGTGACCGCTGAGACAAGGGTTGATGGTAGATCTTCCTGCATGAGCAGGTGCCAGGAAGTACACTGTGCACCGGGTTTATGGCCAGTCACACTCTCACCCATATTCTTAATGAGGTGGGCTGAAAGGTTACCTGCAGACCTGTCGTGGAATCAGTCACCAGAGGTCACATTGTTGCTTGTTTTGCCTGTGACCCCCCCCCCCTTTACACACACACACACACACACACACACGTGCACATACATTTTTGTCCTTTTGAACACGTTTCAAATAAAACAGCAACTCTGATTTGCCTCATTTCAAACTTTTTTTTTTTTTTTGCAGTACAATGTGGTTTTGATGGCTCAAATAAGCTGAAGGTTGTCCAGAGTCAGAGCTATTGTACTTTGAGTGAAATCTGAAATGTGGAAAGTGGCTTGTCGTTTGATCAGGGGGTGGTGAGGACTGGACATCCCAGCTCGCAATGTGAACCACTCGCTTTGCGCTTTGATACAAAGGGAGAGGTGCTGTCGAAGCAGTGTAAATGGCATGTGACCTCCAGGTGGGCAGGGCCTGGGGGCGAGTAGGGGGAGGGGGGGGGAGTCAAAAAGACCAGTGGACAAGGGTGCGAGTTCGAAGGAGCGTAGTGGGGAGAGCCTGTCTAGCTCGTACTGTAAAAAAAACACCCTCCGGGTGACACCCAGTTCCAGCTCCCAATTTGTCTGTTGTCATGCCATTTTCTGTCAGGAAAAAACTACTTTTCCTTTTCTTTCCTTTTGTATCCTCATCTTTTGAGAATTAGTTTACTGAGCTTCACTGTGCTTTCATTAACCAATTACAAGCCCGAAGCGCTCTCAGATGAATGTGTGTGGCTTTCTTCTCTCCAGACATTTGCACCTTGTTTTGACTAATGCCTCCCTTCCATTTTTTGTTTGTTAAAAAAAAAAAAAAACAGCTTTGGCATGCGAGTATGAGCCAAGCCTATCTCTGACCTGTGAAAACTATATAAATGGTTATCTAACAGAGTTGCTTTTAGATGTATCGCTAATCCATGTAAATGCACAAATAAAAAATGTATTTTAAGGAACTAAAGCTATTTTATTTTATTTGTGGAATGAAGGATGTGCTCTCAAAGGAGAGCTCAAATTAAGGTGCTGTGGCAATTTAGATTCTCGTGTGACCAGCTCCCTGCTTTTTTTTTTTTTTCGTTCATTTTTGTTGATTTCAGTCACATCACAAGAAATCATTTTTCTTTTTGAGGGGGTGGGGCTTGTCCACAAGCATTAAAACCTCTTTTAGTGGATGCTGTCCTCTCAAGATTCATACCCAACCAATCTCATTATCAGCTTTCCAAATCTGAGGTCAATGACACCATCATTTCAGGTATTTAAATTCCTAAAAGTGCCAGTTTTGGCCAATTTTTTAAATCTTTATACTTTTTTTACACAACATAGCAGCAGAATCAAACTCTTAAACTTTATGTTTGTAATGCATGGTATGGCCTCATGGTCAGTAAGTAGCCATACAACCTGTGTAATTTTAGCTGGTCCTTTTCATTATTTTATTATTCATAAAATCATTGTTATATATTTATTTTGTTTGTTTTTTATATATAATATCACTTCACACTGTTACTTGTAGACCTTTAAAGAACATAGAACTCAGTTCCAACCCACCCCACCCACTCAACACTGTAAGGGCCTGACAGTGCACTGTATCCTCTCCAAATGTGCTGCTTGTCGATGTGTTTGTGTGTGTGAGGTTCATTAAAATGCCTTCAGAGAGAAACATCCATAAAAGCATTGAGCCCGCATTCCGTATTCTTTAGGGTACTATGGAACCGGACTCTACAGGCCTGGACGAGCATTCACATCCACCAAAAAGTGCAACTTTAGCAGAGAAAGTCAGATAATACATGAGAGGGCATTTGAGTTGAGATTTTTTGGGTTTTTTTCTACTGAAAAACAAAAAAAATGCCACAACTTCATTTCTCAGAAGAGGGGATGACGGCAAAGGCATACCATTGTGCCTTGATAGGGTTACACCCGAGATCCAGCACATGAAATATGCAAACGACTCGTGAGGAGTTTGATGTGCTGCACAGCCTTTGAGGGGATATGGGGATACAGGGTGGGGGGGTTGTCAGTGTTTCCATTTCAGTCAAGGGTTTCCTGTCCTCAATGCATTGAAAGATTTGCTATCCGTCTAAAGGAGGCTTCAGAAATTGAATGCATATGAACACTTTTGGTCTTTAGTCTATTTTCTAAGTCACCACTTTTCGTTTACACATAAAAGCTAGATGTATACAGTATTTTTGAGACCCGTGATCTAAATATCCATTAGATATTTCTCCTTTTCAGTATCAAATTGATGCAGCACCAACAGGGTAATACCCTTTAATAAATATGACCGATTTATGTGACATTGCTTCCCGGAACAAAACACGCACGCCATTACTATGTTGTTACCATTGGACAGTTATGTGCGTGATTGTGCGTGATTGTGTGTATGTGTATGTATATATATTTAGACAAAGGGAGATTTACTGCGGCTATTACAGGTTAAAACAATCACATATCAGGTTTAGGTTATTTATTGTAATCCTTCACGGGAAGATTGTGTAGTACCCAGACAGTGGCTTTGCTGATGACTGGCCAGAGGTATCATACGGAAAAACATGCATTCATCTCCGCAGCACATTTACATACACACATTTACCCACCCTACATTGCATTATGGTAATGTGTTCTGGTGTAGGGGCACTGCTTGTTTACAGGTCTCTGTGGCGGGAGTGAGGGAACAGGAGCATCAGAAGAACAATGCATTGACTCACTGCTCACGCACACTGTGGAGAATGCCTCTCCCTCTCTCTCTCTCTCTCTCTCTCTCTCTCTCTCTCTCTCTCTCTCGGTGTTGCTCTTTGCAGAGTGCGCTTTAAAGGGCTTTCTTGTGACGAAACCCCAGACCCCTGAGAGAAACAGGAACCATGGAGACAGTGTTGGGGGGGGCGGGGTGGGGGGACTGGAGCAGGCGGGGGTGTGTGTGTGTGTGTGGGGGGGGTTGGGGGGGGCACTCTAGCGGCCCTCTGCACTCCAGACGGATCCTTGCTGTGAGTGTCAAAACAATGCCCCAGCTCAGATCCAGATGGATGCCCCGCCAGGGGCAGGGAACATGATAGTCCGGCTGCGCTCCCCCCCCCCCCTCGGAGACAGCACAGATTCCCAGGTGAAGGGGATGGGGTAAAGGCAGAGCAGGCGAGAATCGGATGCGTTTACCCTTGGCCTGGTGCTGCTTCATGGAGTGAAATGTCTGTTTGCTGTATGCATATGTACTCTTAGCTATCCAGTGAGGTTAGATTATATACATAGCTTTTTTTTAAGGGAGGTCTTTGTAAGACCATCGGTCTGGTCAGGTTGCACAAGTTAACTTGTGGTAGGGTTTGAATGGTGTTATGCTCACACTCCCTGGTCTGGGAGTGTTAGCCTGGTCTGACACTGTTGCTCATTCAACTTAAATGGATACAGTTGAATTCTTTTGTGCTGGAGGTTGCTCAGGATAAGAGCATCTGCTAAATGTAATTTAATGTAATGTATCTGAGGACAGCGGGAGATTTCCTAATCAGAGTGTCCCCTTGTTTCGAGGCGTGGGTTTGTGGTTGGGTGTGTGAGTGCGCTGGGGGGTGTGGGGGTGTTTATTTACAAAGCAACAGCATACAAATACCAGGTGTTTGAGCCAAATTAACAATGGCATTTGTACTGCCCACACCTCTCGGACTACTCCTCAAAGGCCAACAAAGTAGACCACAAACGAATTTGCATTTAAACTGATTGCCTATTGTTGAGTAAATTCCACCTCATGCAAAGGGTTATAAGGCAGTCTCCTCCTCCCCGCACCTCTCTGATACATAATGCTTTTAGGGGGATAGGTTGTTAAAGGGTGTGTTCTATAGGCTTAAACTGGTCATTATGAAAATGAAACGCTCACCCCCCTTCCTTGCGCCTGCTATGCAAATTTGATTGTCTTAGCTGACTAGTTTGTCCTGTCCGTTCTCAGGAACCACTTCTGCCTCCCCCCCCCCAAACCGTAACCCCACGCCCGGGGTATGTACCCACACAGAGGTGGAGGAAGGAAGGAGTAGGGTGTCCAGGGAGGAGCAGATGGCACGCTGAAGGACCTCACCCTCCCTCCTCACAAGTCCGCACATCCCCTGTGCCCTGACCCCCCAACACAGGGCGCAACAATTGAGCTCAGACAATGAGTACATGGGTGCATTTGTGTGAAAACAGGGGTGGGGGGGGAGCGGCCAGTGGGGACCTGAAAAGAGGTCACACAGGTCCTGACAATGACAGACAGGACAGTGTACAAGGCCAGGGACAATGCTTTAATGGAGACACTGGTGTCTCTGCCACAAAAAGGGGGGGGGGGGGGGGGCTGTCCTCTCTCACAGGGGCCTCTGTATGCTTGAGTCATCAGCCAGCCCGCCCAAAAAATGGGTTCCCCTGCAAAGGGGTCAGAGAGGTACAACTCCTCAACTATGGGATGCCTCTGGCTCCTGTCTAGAGGTTGCTGCCTGTTTCTTTTTTTTTTTTTTTTTTGAGCCAGAAAAGAATGTGAAGCAAGGGTAGGATTTCCTTACAGGACACTGATGAGTCCATTCGGACCCCTTATTGTCCCTGTTACTGTGTGAACTTCACATATGAAGAGAAAAACTTGATTTATTTAGGCCATTATGTACGTATTTTTGAATAGTACCTATTTAGATGTAATGTATGTGTTTATACATTTGCAAGTTTTTAGCATATATAAAGGGTTAAAGACAGAGTAGACATGCAGAATTAAGGTTAATTTATGTACTTTGTTTTTAATTAATAAACTATGTACAGTGTAAGAGAGTATGTGAGAGACAGTGTGAGTGATCCTAGAATCACTTTCAAGTGAAATGTAAGTAAAATATATCACAAATTTTTCCTGCCAAATATTTTCAACCAGGGGATGGAGTCTTTCCTTAAACGTATCATATACTGCAGATAAAACTGTTTCTTTGAGACAGAAGTGTGATATTCTGCAGATACATTATTTAATTCCTTTGAGATACATAAACGCTCGAAGCTGTGTTTTTACAGAGCCCCAATGGTTGCATTGATACGTTTGTTTCAAACTGTACAAGTGTCAAATGTATTGACCTGCTCATAGCAAAACAGATCTGCTGAAGCCCGAGAATCGCTCAGAACCTTCTTGGGCGTGTCTTTGTTTGCCCCCTAACTTGAAATTAAAAAGGGATTAGCGCTGAGGCTGCTGAAAACGACAAGGGTAATATCCTGCTGCAGCTAGTTCCCTTGACTGGCTGCCAGCTGAATTTTTGAGTGGGTGGGGGAGCCAGAGGGCGGGGGGGTTGAAGGGGAATTCGATCCTCCCTCGTCCTCCTCGGCAACAGCCGTGTGTCGGGGGGAAGCCTCAGGCTTTGCAGATTAGACAGGATCAGATTCATCCTGTACTGTACCTGTTAGCTTCCCCCTCGTCCTGTCCGCCTCGGGTACAGAAGCACCAGCCTATTTTCAAAGGTTGGCGCCCCGCATTCGGCGGCCCTCCTCATCCCCACAACGCAGAGGGCTTTGAGGTCAACCCCACCTGAAGCGGCCGGGGGTATCTATCTAGGTCACCCGGCCCAGGAGGTCACCGCAACGTCCGGCCCGGTTACAGAACACCTCCTTACGCAAGCAGCACGACCGCGGTGGAGGCTTACTACCTCCCGCTCACTCTGCAGGAGATCCTTGGAGATAAGCCCCCGGGAATGGCAGCTCAGGGCACTGTAATACCAGCATGGCACATATTCCTCCCTACTCTCTGTGCCGGTGAATGTGGGAGTGGGGGTTACATTATGCAAGCACTACGGAACACAATACAACCGATTATGAGAATGAATTATATAAACTGGAGTTCTGGATCCTTAACTCCTGTAATCTGTTTGTTTTCCCCTGTCCAGACCACACGCTCTGGCCCAGATTTGACATGTAATTCATATTTTTAAAAAATGTGATATATTTTACAACTTGGAAGAAGCTTGGGTTTTCCTTTTTAAATGAGGTGTATGTGAAACGTAGCAGTGTGGAATGACAGTGTTTGTATCACTCCCACATTTTTCTCTTAAAATGAAATTTGTCCCAATAGTCAGATATAAAGGTCTTGATGTTTTTTTCATCTTATATTGATTGCTGAACGTTCGACCCCAAAACAAATGTCCTTGGCTATTCATAGTTTCCTCTGAAGTTCTTCTTCTTGTGAGAAGGGCCTCTCTCTCTCTGCCAGCTTTTTTTTTTGGTGGGGGTGGGGGGGGGGGGTGTCGGCTGAAATACACTCTATAGGAGGGCATGCTCTCTCCGAAGAGTCCGTTACTACCACGACTACATCTGCGGAGAGGCGGACATCTGCACCCTTTGTTTCGAAGGCCAAGCCAACCCCAGCGCACGCATGGCTGCCCCCCGAGTGGGGGTCCCGCTCTGACCACGGCTCCTTTCTCTGCCAGGAAAAGTGACTTATTAAGCAGTCAAAAGGCACAATGCAAATAGACTGTCAGACGGAAATAAATTCCATTCAGGGCAGATCTTTTATTTCTGCTGCAGCTGTGCAGACTTGGTATGAAACACAAACTTTTGTCTTTTCTTTTTTTTTTTTTTTTACATTGAAAGATTTTTTTTCCCTCTCTCTGCCTCTCTCTGTGGAACAATGAAAGCCTGTTTCTGTTGTGCGGAGAGGGAGATATTCTTGAAAATTGGTCACACAAGCTATTCGGCTCTCTGTGGGGGGAGACTACTGTTGGAAATGACTGTATGTCTTTGGAAAGATAATGTTACCATTATCTGCAAAATTGTTACTATTACATCTTTATAAATTGTTTTGATACAGCGCTCTGGATTTCAGCCCAGAGCAGTTGCTTGAAATATCAAGCTTAGCAGAGGAGCAGCTCAGTATTGCATTTTTTACTCTCTCTCACACTTTAACGGATTGTAATGCATACATAGGAGGTGAATAATCACAGAGAATGCTTAAGCCTATGCACGCATCGATTACTAAAATAGATTTTCTTAATTCCATACAGCGCCACAGGTTACAGTTTTCCCTTGAAAGCCCATGTTAAGGCTGACCCTGGGCTTATGGCCTTGTAGCATGGGGGGGATCATTATAATGCATGTTAAATCGCCATTCTGGGACGGTTAAGTTGTGCAAATGAATGGCGGCGCTTTTGTAAAACTGCGCAGATGTTCAAAAAGGGGGCTCGGTGACACAGCTGCAGGCTGGATTATTCGGCTCGGGGAGCCAGGGCAGAGCTGACGCTGCAGTGCACGGCTGGCCCTCTCTTTGTCTGGGGGGTGGGGAGGGGGGGGAGTCCAAGTTCACTGAATGGAGGGCCTCATTCTTGGTCAGGATCATCCTCC
This sequence comes from Megalops cyprinoides, assembly GCF_013368585.1. Taxonomy (NCBI): domain Eukaryota; kingdom Metazoa; phylum Chordata; class Actinopteri; order Elopiformes; family Megalopidae; genus Megalops; species Megalops cyprinoides. The sequence continues at coordinate 51,180,822 of NC_050583.1, forward strand.
ACCCTCCCCCGCACCCCCACATCCCCCACATCCCCCCATGACCCCCCTCTCTCTCTATCCCAATTGTTCTGTGAAGGGCCATCCTGGTTCCAATGGAAACCCTGGCGAGAAGATTGGTTTTCGGGATTAGCGGCCCTTGTGGGCTGGTGGAATCGGCCTGAGCAGCCAGTTCTGCTGTGAAAGAATCCAGCGGGCTCTATTCACCGAGCTCAGACAAGGTCCGACAGAAACCGAGAGGGCTTTCTCTGATTCCCAAAAAGAGGAGAGAAAAAAATCAATATATCTTTCAGTCATGTTCAATAAATACTCACAGATTGCTTTACAATTCTTTTGTGTTCAGATATTATTGTTTTGCTCTCAGTTTTTTCCCTTTGAGGGTAATAATCACAATCAATGTGCACATTTTTTTCAGAATGCATTTAAATGAGGCAACATTAACATCAGAGTAACTAAATTAGAATGAACAGATAGTGACCATTGCAGCAATGTAAGCACAGAGGCGTCAGCTCATTGTGAAGGATCAAAGGTGAGCCTGTGTTCATGAACACACAACTGTAAATCATGTCGTTGTTTGAACTTCTCTCAGGCTCACCCCAGAGTAAATGCAGACAAACCCAGACTGACCATCTGCACCCCCAGGAGAGTTTAAAAATTGTTCCATTGATGGAAAAAGGCTTTTGTTGAGGTGTAGTGTCAAAAATAATATCCAGATCATTAGACCCATGAAGATTTTAGTGCTGATTAGAGGAGGCGGGTTCACTGTCCAGGGTGGGGTGGGGGATTTGAATATCCTGTCACAGTAAAAGCAGGGGGGTTAAATGGGGTAATTAAATTGTCAGGGTGATGAGCATGGGGCGGGACCTGAAGTGCATGCTATAATGGTGATTTTGTTGGGGGCCCCACTGGAACAACTGCTCACCAGAGTAGTAAATATGTACCTCTATATATAAATATTCCTTACAAATTCACACCTTGTGGAAGACAATTGCATTGTGGTGATGGTGGTGGTGGTGATGATGAGAAAACAGAAACAATAATAATAATACTGTTACTCATACTGTTAGTATACTACTAAATAAGTAAGACTCCACTATCATCCTTATTAATCTTTTATTGTTATTAATATTTAAATGACATTTTCCAAAATATTTTCAACGCAACAGTGGGGATACTTCAAATAAAGGAGGACTGGTGTGGAACGATGTGGGGATTTTGACTCCAGGACTGTGACTGGAGGAGGACGGATTGCAATAAATGCGCTTGCTATTTCACTTCAGACCGCCTCGCAGAATGCCAGCGCTGAGATTTCGGCTCCCGTCTCATGAAGGAGATCCCCCCCCCCCCCACCCTCCCCCCTTTCTTCCTAAGGACTGTCTCGGCCTAACGGGATTGCCACAGTTGAAGCCTCGTGGATAATGAAGGTAATGGCGTCAGAAAGGACTTTGGGAAAGGTCAGCGCTCACGGGGGTTCCACTGCGGACCCCGTCCCTTCTCGCCTCACAGTACGGGGAGAGATGCACCACAGTTCACAACTTAAATCAAATTTCACATGGACATTATATCGAGAGTGTTGAAGCACATGGAATTTCGAATTTCACTTTCCAAAGAACCTGCTTTACGCAGAGAGTAGTTTAAAGGTTGCCACTCATTGTGTCTGGTTCACTATTATTTCATTAGCAGTTTTTTAAAGCAGCTCTTCTACGTGTGCTGTTGTGAACTAGAGCAACGTGTGAGGCATAGGCAGTCCTCACTCTGAAATGTTCAAAATGAGGCACGATAATGAGAGAATGCGCCCAGAAGACATGCGTATTATGGGATATGTAATAGACTGCAGCACCAGCACTAAAAAACTGCACAATGTGACATGTGAGACTTGTTTAAAGTCAGAAACGGAAGCCAGGAAACCGAGGCGAGGCTAAAATAATAACAGCGAAAACGACAAGGGCCTCCCCTCCTCGGGCGTAACAATGTTTGAAGATAAAACGGACCTATTCCTGTGCCTCCAGTCCCCGGGAGCAGGGGGTTGCTGGGAGGGTTGGCTTTGGCTGAGGTCACTCTTCTCAGGATGTTTGTCCTTCTTCAACCTGCTCTCTGACCCCCCTCCCCCCATCTCCCCTCGTCCCCTCTAATTTGGTGGAGCCCCACCACGCTGGGGCCTCATTTTCGCCGTACCCGGCAGTATCAAAGGGGTAGGGCAGGGACGATTTCCTTGATATATGAGACAGCGGACAGTTATCTAACGAGCGAGGACACTCAGCAAGACTGTCCATAATGACAGGTTAGCTGAAACCTCCAGCAAACAGGATCACTGTGTCATCTACCCTAATTAGAAGGAGGTGACATTCTGTGTGTGTGTGTGTTTTTTTACTGGTGCTTTTGCCACCAGATGGCCCTGCTTGGGAATAGAGTGAAACAATGGTCACAGGGAGCTAAAGGCTAATTGTCTGGGGAGCAGAACGGCCTTTTCCCACCAAACGAGTTCCTGGATCCCTTACTTGGAGGGACGCCCGTGAAAACAGGTTGATTTCATAGGTTTGAAATATAAAATCTAGTGAGGTCCAGAGAGAAAGAAATAGAAAGCAATAAAGAGAAATTCAGGTGGTTTAAGCTGAAGTGGTAGAGGAGCTAAGGTGTGGAATGGGATGTTTTGATACTGTATCAGTGCTGGGAAAACTCTGGAGAAGGAAGGAGGAAAAATAGCTTGACCAAGATAACACTCAGGAAGTTTTCCCTGGGTAACGTGGCCTTTGTCAAACAAAAGAAAGCAGAGAAAGGTCTAAAAATCTCTGCGCAGATAAACATCTCAGTCACAGCAGAAGTCCTGCTGGTGGGCTCTCTGAATTCACAAGGAAACGGGACACTCCAGAGCTCGGTTAACTTTTAATTCTATCCCACAGCACAACATGGCTTACATCCTGTTTAATTGTGAATGCCATAAAAATTGAAATCCTTGTTTTTGCAATGCTTTGAGGAGGGTCAAAGGTCACTGAAAACATTCTGATCGTGTGCCATCACTGTCTGTGTGCACACATGTTTTCAATTTTGAGAATTCCATAAACTATTTTTGCATTTCAAAGGTCTTTACTGAAAAACATCAACAGCAATTGAAAGCAATACATTGTGCAACCTCAGATATTTAAAAAAAAATGCTCTCGCACAATGTTCTAACCAATATTTACCCCTCTCTGAAGAACTTCTTGAAAGAAAAAGTGGCTCAGCACCTTCACATTTGGGTCACACCGCAAATTATATTTGGGTGGTCAGTCAAACAATAATTATCTTGCATTTTCTCCTTTCAAAACGTAATTCTGCTTAAATGCTTTTGTCAGATAACTGTTGCTGACAGGTAACAACAAGAGGTGAGTAAGACGAAGGCAGAAACTTTTTTTACCACCCACGCTAGTACCTTTCCCTTCGTGCCGTTTGTATTCACCATGAAGACAAACAGCGCTGAAGACGGATGGCAGAACAGTTCCTTTACCAAACAGGGGCATGTTCGCGCAAATCCGCTTTCACGAGGTTTGCTGAACCTGTGTCCTGAAAACCTGCGGACCACTCTATACAATAATGCCTTTTGAGCTGTCCCCTGGCAGAGACGGATTGTTGTTTCTGTGTGTTCATTCAGTCAGCCTGCCCGTTTTACCTTTAAGCTTGGAATTACAGTAATTGCCAAGCAGAATATCAAAAAAACAGCACAGTGTAAAGGGGTAAACGAAAGGCCTGTTTACTTAATGAGGGGCTCGCTTTTCATGACAAATACTTTTATTAGTTGTTGGAGAATGCAAAAGGAACCCACTTTAACTACACATAAACATGACAAAAAGACCAGGACGTGGTCCACTAGTGTCCTTTTACTGTATTTCAATTCATACAAAAATGCATATTGACGTATGAAAAGGAGTTGAGGACATTTACATATACACTGTGTTCTTTTAAAGTCAGAATAGTTAACTTTGGCAGTGGGTACAAACAGAACTTACTGTGACTAACATTACTGGGCCTTAGGTACAATCAGATCGTATCTGTTTCCTCAGCGTGATGTAGGTTGGTCATTCTGCAGAGGAACACACGTAAATTTGTGACATTTACGTAAATGCCAGCACATCTGCAGTATATTAAGCCATTTGCGGGGAATACCTCCCTTCAAAGTAGTCATTATTACTTCCTGCTTAATTTTCCCTCTGCAAGCTTTTTATTTTGCAGGATATGGTAAAACTTTATTTCCTTTGAGAACGAAATGAGGATTCAGCTTGCTCATTTTTCCCGCAGATAATGCTGGCAGGAGAAATATATAAAATATCAAAATTATTTCTTGTCACTATGGAGGCATTATAGTTTGGAATAGGCCTGTGTTATTATGTCTTGGATTGCATCATTTTTGAAGGAGGGCTGACTCTATATCTGAATGGTGTGAGACAGAGAAGAACTTGCTAAATATTAGTATTAGTCACCCTTTAAACTTAGGAGAATAGCATGTTTTTATTACAACAATTGGTCATAGCTTACTTATTGTGTAGGCTAGATTTTGCTTTTGTTTTGCATGTGAGTGGCTCTTAAATTAAAGAGCGTAAAATGTATTTTAACTGTAGTTTAAAGGGAGACAGGGGCCATAAATGGTCATTATTGACACAGCAACATTCAATTACCCACTCAGGGGTCAGCATATATTGTCTTTAACTCTTTTTGGCCTGGGTCATGCCTTCCTTAGTTAAAACACCTCACTACAATAAATACCATCACACTGTTCTGGGGTTTATGATGTTCATAATTAAACCAAACATGTAACAAAAATAATCAGAGGCCTGGGAAAGAAAGTAACTTCATACATACAGTAAGCAAATACTAGTGCCTTTTTTCTTAAACTCACAAAATGATCAAAATTATGTTAGATCTGTATGAAAACTGAAGATTAATTGGTACTTGCACCATTTATATATTGGTCCTGATGAAATGGGTCATTGTGTATAGTAATAGAGTAATAAAATACCCTGAGCATTTTGTGTCTTGTCTTGAGTTTCCTTAAATATGTAATGGGGGTTTGTTAGGCCTAAAGCACTCCTGTAATGTGAAAATTAATGTTAATATAAAACAAAATAAACTAAATGTTCTCATACTGTAAAAAATGTTCTTGGCATTTAGTTCCAGTGAAGTTGACTGTAACTGAAAACATGAAAAAGCATAGTTTTAATTACTTGTTTACTTACCGTTTTTATAAACCACTACAATACATGTGCTTTTTTACCTTCTGGGCTGCTGTGAATTAGGCCTTAAGTGTCTAATCCCCTCTGTCTTTTTTACCAGTGGAACCTGAATGGGTAAAGGAAACCTGATCAATAAAAATGAAGGACAAACATGTTGTCAATTTACTGGAAAAAAAAAAAAAACAGTCAGTGCAGGAATCGATGTAAGACTTTCAAACTGCAAGAGATGCGTTTGTGTCTTTTGTTTAGTGAACTGTGCACATTGCTGAGTTTCTCAAAAGCCCCCCCTCCCTTCATCAGAGAGCGTTCAGTGATTCTCTTGTGCTTTGAACCCTCAAGTTTTCTGTGAACTTTACATCAAAAACAAGCAGGCTGCTGCTGTCCCTTTGAAGTGGCGGATATTGGAAAGGACTGCACTGTTTTGTCTGTACTTGAACGGGAAAGGAGGCTTGTCGCAATGAAAAAGGCAGCAGTCCACTGGAAAGAGTCCATGGGAGGGCAGGCACCCTCCCTTGTCTACTCTGTTTGCTGTTTGTGTAAATTTAGTACCTTTGCTGTCAAACTGCTGATTTCCCCCCATTAACAATGTTCCAATATTAATTTTTGCTATTCTAATACATTCCACGTGACTACTGATTAAATAAAAGATTTGATTACATGACAATGGAACTGTGTTTGATTGAGTGAGTGACCATTACAGCATCCTCATAATCTATAAATCAAAACATATATTTAGGCATTTATTATTTGGAAGATATCCCAGATTTTTTGCAGATTCAATGGTCTGTTCCTAATGACAAAAGAAACTGCATACACAAAATGTAAACATAGCAAACATAATTTACATGGATAAAATGATCTAGATGCAATTTTAGGTACCACAGCAGAGAGTGCTTGACCGTGCTGAAATCCGACATGGGTCCCAGCGTATTTAGCCAGTCACAGAGACGCGTCTTAATACAACGGGCGTAAGGACCATGCGGAAACCGATGGGAACTACCATCCCATACATTCTACCCCTTCTCATTCATTGATCGCCTTCTCAAGAAGGAACACACAAGACAAGCTGACACTAAAGACGTCTGTCTGAAGGGAGAAATTATCTCAAAGCAAAAAGAAAATGGTACGAAGTGAAAGGCAACAGAAAGAGGTGAAATCCGAAGATGTTTTTCTGGAGTCCGAGACTTCTATGGATCAGCAAGATTTTAGCGACATGTCTGCTTGTCCTTTCAATGACGTCTTCAACTCCAGTGACTCTGCTATGGACCAGATTGGCACTTTTCTGAAAAATGTACAAGTTTTGCTGGAAGCAGCAAGTTATATTGAAAATAATGAAAAGAAAGATGGAAGTAAGTCGATTTGTGTATCATGGACGAGTTCGATTGTTTCATTTGTTTCAGGAGAACAGAAATATCATTGTTAACAGACTCAGACAACAAAGGACTGAGTTGCACGAACTACATGTAACTAGCCAGATAGACTAGAATCATGCATGCAGCACTGTAATATATTGTTGGATTTAAAAAAAATATTACCATATTGGGAGATTTGTGAGAGAGGCTATATTTTTCGATTTCAGCGTTTAACTTTTTTAAACAGACATTTCCCACGGGAGTACACTGCATTTGCTCAGTTTTAACAAGACAAACAGTAGTTTTGAGATGGGAAAGGACCTGAAATACAGGCTAGAGATTACCCTACTGATTAGGCATACGGGAAAACAGTTTTAATAATTGAGAAGAATGTGGTTGTGCAACGTTATGGTGAATATCAAGACCACTGCCGTCGCCCCACCCCCATCTAATGAATGCATTTTTACACACAAACATAAAATAGCTAGTTGCTCTGTATGAAATGTCCTTTTGTGCCTGGCAGCCCGTGCGATGCAAGAAAAGCCTCCTGACTGAGAACAGAGACTGCTAAACAAACACACAGTGACTAACTCAGTCATCTTAATGCCTTATATGAAATACCCCATAGCTTTATTGGTGATTTCAAGGTAAACATAACCGATTCAGTTATCTAGGTGATGTATTTTCATGTCATTTTATTGCTGACTTGAGAGAACATGATTTGTAGAAAGAGCCGAGCATTTGTGCGCCGAAGCGAAATTAACGCACAAGCAGACAAAAAAATCTTGTTCACCACAGAAGACGCTATGCAATTAAAATGTGTTTCTAACCCAAGGCCATTTGTAAAGCTGGTTAAATAAATAATGGATTTTAAATTACATTACATACTATTTAAACGTGTGATTGGGGTCACGATTCCTGTCATAAAGTTCACTTCAAACCTACACCTGGAAAAAGTGCTAGGCCTATTCTTACCATAGGCTATTGTGCTATCGGTAGAGGAAATATCAGCTATTCAGTTATGCAATAATGAAGGAAGTGTTTACTCATTACTAAATGTGGATGCATTCAGTTTAGATTTTTTAACTGCTTTAGTTAAATAGCCGGAAGGCCTTCTGGTGCTCATTAATCTCATCTATAAGCATTTTAAGTCATTTCACCACAGTGAACCAATATCTTCATAATGTAATGTACAGAAGGTGAATGTATGTAAGTAAAATACGAACAGAAGCTTATTCTGTAATACGCTTCTGGTCTGAGAATTATTGTCATTAGTGTTTTTTTATACTACATGTAGCTGCAATCACAATAGTGTATTAATCGATATAAGCCTCTGCCTTTATTAAATTAATTCCACGCCTCAAAACGATGACTGTAGTGACTGTAATTTTACTTCTGACATCTTAAAACGCTCAAAAGAAATTGTTGTTTTTGCAAACCCGAGTCCCAGACTGAGACCTATTTAATTGTGTATTTGCTTCCTGGTATTTCCAGGAGTACTCACATGGTTTCCACATGGAGCAAACTCGCTCGTTATGATTGGATTAACGCGAGTTTGCTGGCCGAACTTAGCAGCGCCGTTGTCCAATCAAGCGCATCTGTTGAGTTGACGTCAGGTGTTGCTGGGCTTGGCGTAGGGTTCTCAGAAAAACATGTCCACGGATAGGATTTGTGGGATGTGTAGGCTGCAAGGAAAGCTTCCTTGAAACTGAAAATAAATGTGCCCGAAAACAAAGGAGACCGTGTGTCAGCTGGGGAGTTCTCTTATCTGTTCCTTATCTGTAATAAGCAGTATTATTCAGAAATATGCTCCACAGTTATTGTGACATGCTGTGCTGTAATGACGCTATGTTTCGGCACGATTTACAACTTACCAGTTTTGCATGTGCTAGGAATTTTCCAATATGTTGCAGGGGGTTAAAAAGCAGCGTCCCGCCCTGGATTCTAACCCATCACCCTCAGGTTTAATATGCTTCCCCATTGTCGCAGTACCCCTTATGATTAAGTGTAACAAAAATGTTTGATAAATAACCTGGAAATCGAGTTACGTAGTTGTACAGATCATGCTTTCTGTTCCAGGGAAATGACACTGGGTTTTGATTAAGTTATTAGTTAATGAAATAGGTTGCAAGCGGATGTAACATTACTTGCCACCAATACAATTACAGCACAGTTTTGTTTTTTGTTTTTTTTTTCCCCCTCAAAATGAAATACGGCGGAACTCGGTATCCCACGTTGCTTTGCGCTGGGGGGTGGGGGTGGGGGTTGGCTCCTCCCCTCAGCTGTGAAGCCAAGTAAACAAACTGGGGGAGGAGTAGTAACAGGCAGCAGGGACTTTGCAGGCTCTGGGCTTTCGGGGGAATTTTTATATCGTTTATATCAGTTTTATACGATTTGTAACGGTCGTTTTCCTAAGAATTTTTAATACTTTGCTATTCTGATCTTAATTAGATTTTTTAAGTCGGATTTGGCTGCAAGTAAGCTAGCTAGCTCAGCTAACGTCTGCGCTAAGACATATTTTCGGTATTCCGGTACCTAGAGCTAGCAAGGTTTACGGAAAAAAAAATAAAAGACTAAAGTTACCTTCGAAGCAATACTAGTTATATGAAGAACGATTGTTCATATCTTTAATCTGATATCTGTTTGTTCAGCAATATTTCTTTATAAAATATCATAACCAGCAAGCTACATTCAGAAGGATGACGGCAGTGCAGCTTATTAATATCCAGAGGTTATTGGAAGCTGCAGAATATATAGAAAGGAGGGAGAGAGGTACGTAGCTAACCAGGGAATGACATTCTCTCAGTGTAGTTTGATTGCCAAACTATTTATTTTATTGCAAATCAGAGTTTATCGGTATTTTCTCGTCAGATCTGTTTGTAATTTAGAAGACGACCGCCTGTAACACAGTAGTCCTCACATTACACCGATGATTGTTAGGTAGCTAATAGATAATATTAGATTTTTCACCTTATTTTGAAAATGTTTAATATTTAATATGCTGCACATTGGAGGGGTGTCACAGCTTATCCAACGATAAGGATAGCTAACACGATGTTTGTCTCTCCACCAGAATGTGAACACGGGTATGCTTCGACGTTTCCATCAGTTCAAAACACAAGCTATCAGAGACAAAGGAAATTTCGAAATAAAAAGTACAACAGCAACAACAACCACAGCAGGTAAGGGATTTTTTAAAATTAAAGAACATGTTTTATTCATTATGTTTAACGATGTATAGCTGGCGCCTATCGTTGGAAAGCCAGCTCACCAGCTATACATCATATACGTAGCCTCTCATAAATGGAAAAATCGTCTACAGCAACTGGGTAGTTAAATGTTCAACATTAAAGGTCGACAATGGTTGGTAGCTAAACATTATTGATTTTAACGATGGTAAGATATCGAAGATAGGACATGTGACGACATGTTCTGAAGTAGTAGCTAGCTCGCTGTTAGCCTATTCAATGGTAACTTCAATTACATCATGTGGTAAAACGTTTCGCTGTGGGAATCGCTTGTATTAAAAATTGCTCGGATCAGAACATTTTAACTTGAGGTGATGTGATTTATTAATGTATTCGGTGGGCAGAATATGCCAGATGCAGTATTAATTTTGCAGTTTCTCACTTCAAATGGCGAGCTGTTTGCTTTCTTAGTTTGGGGGAGGGGAAGTCTCAGCAGCTCCAGCTAGCTTTCATCAGCTGATTGTCAAACTGACTGCAGCACGGAGGGTTAGGGACCGTCTGTGACTTACCGTATCTGCGTTGCTTACAAATGTCACCAGCGTTTGATGAATTTTTAATGCATCGAACTTTTCTGTTGATGTGACTGCATTTTTCCTCTTTCTTTCAATTTAACTAACTTACATTGCCAAAAGAGGTCAATAAAGATATCTTCTTGTCGTAAGGCTACATGCCAATATTTACCAGTACGTGGCAGTGAATTGTATCCCGACCCCTTGTGTAAAAAGCTTTTTATTTACCGCAAGCGTTGATAGTTAGCTAGCTGCCTAGGTGAATCTGTGTACGACGTTGTTTTAAGCTAAAGACAGCTACCTAATGGGGTTGAATGGATTCGTTACATAATTAGCTAGATCTAAGGTGCAAAAGGGATTATGTTACCATTTCAAGAAACCCATCTATAGCATCACTGGTTTGTGCATTGTGATCTGGTGCAAGGGAATGATTTAAAATGCGTTCTTTCGGTTTTAGCGGTTACAGCTACCCGGTTCAAGTCGTTCGCCATCGTCGCACGAATACCTGTCAAGCTATATATGTCTTTTGAATAATTGGCCGCGATAGTCAAGCTATAATTAATTACAGTCGTGAAGAACGCGTCCTGAAGTCGATGATATGGGGGTGGAGCATTCTAGGACCGAAGACTAAAATAAGATTACCTCTTCAAGGTCACATGGCTAAAGAGAGCAATAGTAAAAATCTGTGACAATTGGGTTATTTTTGCTGTCAGGGTAAATGCTAAGAGGAAGTATTGGCGAAGGCCTTCTCACTTTACTACGTTAATGTGTAATTCCACATGCTCTCAACGAGTGCAGAGATCGCTCTGTATCTTCTTTAGGCAGGTATAACTGAGCTGCCAATACATAATTTTATTTTTTAGAAATTACAGCGGAACATACAACCTGTGGAGATCGTACAGAAATCGCTGTCTTTTTGGCAGATGTAACCGACCAGCAAGTAGCTAATTTTCTTCTTTAGAAATTACAGCGCAACCTGCAACCTAACATGAAAATACATGCATCTATACAAACTAATATGCAACCAGGAAGTATTTGTAGTGACCCAAGAACTAAGGTTTTTAGTTTGTTTTTTGGTGTGTCTTTTGCACTGTAGTTTGTGAGATTACTCCAGGGCCTTTATAGGCCGGTGGACGTCCTCACCTATGCGACCGATCTTCGCTTGCACCCCCCCCCCCCCCCCCAAACCCCCCAGAAAAACTGCTTCTGTGTATGCGTGCGTGCGCGCACGTGTGGGGGCTTGTGTCATCTTTTCCTTTCAGGCATTCTGCATTGTTAAGCTGCAGACATCCTGATAACGTTATTTTCCTGCAGAATATTTTTTGTTAGTGAATGGGAAAATATCTCGACAAGCAAAAAAAAAAAAAAAAACTATATTGACTATCTGACAAGGAAACGGTGTTGTAATGTAAAAGATGTAGTTGCGTGTCTGCTGGGGAGATGAGGGGGATTGCGAATTATGATTGTCCGCGGGTGGCCTCACGAGGCCATGTCTGCATGCACGGGTATGGACACAAAAGATGAATCGCTTCTGAGATACAGGAAGCATATCCCTTATGTGCTTTTTTTCTTTTCTTTTATTCATTGGTATTTTAGTTCCTGTTGTTGCAGCAGTGTATATATGCAAATGCATAGGCTTAGAATTCCATGGAAAATAGCAAGTGGCTGCTCACTGGTTCATACGTCGGTGTACCATATCTAGATATGAGTTTTTCGGTTTCCAAAACAGAACAGCTGAAAGCATGCCCCTGTGTCTGTTTTTTACATGTAGTTTGCTTTCTTTTTTCCCCATTTCTTGCTCACTTTCTGCCTTAATTGAACTCTTGACATCAGCACCAGGGTTTGCTCAAATTTCACGCAATTTCGGTCACAGTGCATAGATATGCATGGTATACTTTCAGTTGCCCTAGATATAGGGCCATACCAATCCTATTCTTCACACAAATCAGTAACTTTTGCAGCATTCACTCTTTCATCTCACATTTGACAGACTGATGTTCTGTGGCCTCTTGATTTGTGCACTTTTCATAATTTTTGGTCTGTGGCTACACCCAGTAAGGTTTTGCAACACACCACCCTTTTTGACCATTGCTTGATCAAACTCTCATTTGGCACATGCATCATTTATTCTAGAAGTCTGTGAAATATTAGTCACCCTCGGCCAGAAGACATGCCCATGCTTGCTACCGCACATGTTTTTCACTCATGTTAGTCATTTTTGTTGCATTTAGCATGCATGCTCTGCAGATGTGATAGCTCTGCTGATCAGAGCTCTTTAGCCCTGTACATGCCCAGTCATGCCCTGTGTGGTAAGCGCCATTGTTTTGCCCAGATGCACACAACCTAGTTTTCTAAACAAGAAATTGCGTGCCTATTGTCACCCAGTACGCTAATGCGCGCCATAGGTTTTAAACACTGTCTCAAGGTTTGCTCTTGACCAGGGCTCAAAGGTATCAGCCTTTTGGCTTGAAAGCCCCGTGGTTGATGGCAGCCTGTAGTGTAAATTAGATTGTCATTGATCACACATCCTTTACATATCTCCAAGCGATTAATGTGGGATGGGAAGTTTGCTGTGGAGACCTGTAAGGCTAATATGCCAGTACCTTACTCGTTATAATGTAAATGTTGTACAGGCCGTAGCAGTCAAACCCATGAGTATTTGCCTCTGTCTCTGCAGTATGACAGCCTATATTGCATGTATGTATGCCACTAAATCCTGCAGTCATGTGCACCCGGTTACACAGCAGTAGAATGACAAACGGGAGAAATGTCTGTTTCTCTTCCTGGTGTGAAATCAGGGCCACGGGGTCGGCTGCACGGTGCCCGCAAGGAGCTTGAGTATTAATAGTAGGGGATGAGTAAGTAAATGCAGGAAAGTGGTTGCAGGGACCCGGGAGCTGGTTACCCCCTGCTGCGGGGAGCTGGCAGTTTGCTTAGAGCCTGGCTTTTTAAACCATCATGCGTGCCTGTTTCCCTTTACCGTGTTGCCATACAAAGTCTTCTCTTCGGGGACCTGATGATTCACTTTACATTATTAACACCCCTCCGGCCTCCGCAGGCCTGGCGTTGGGGCTGGCTCCGGCGCAACACCACGGATTTCTGCACAGCTGCGGCTGGCACAGAGGAAATACGCATTCATACACGTGTTTGTTTGTGCATCCTGGTGCAGTAATGTGAAGTGATAGCTCGAAAGTGGGTTGGGTTGTGTAGGCTGTATGCAGTGTGCTGGGGATGTTTTAAGTTGCATGTACCTGCTTTATTGTTTTTTTTTTTTTTTTACAGTGAGGGTATGTGGGCTGCAGCGGACACCCATTGTAACCTGTACCCTCTCTTTCTCTTTCTCCCTCTTGTAGGTCCACACACAACGAGCTGGAGAAGAACAGGTGAGTGGACTTGGATTTTCCTCAAGAGTGTCTCTAGTGGGTGACAGTCCACCTTTTCACTGCAAAAGTAAATACATAAATAGATAGGTCAATAACAGGAAAATGAACTTTTAGCATTTGTGAGAAGATTGTAGTTGGGACATTAACATATAGGGATGGGGCCTCTTCTTCCAGGGGCGTCTCTCCAGCAACAGGTTATTAAAACCGAAAGTAAGATGTGACCTAGTTCTGCTAATCTAAGGGCATTCCCTCTCCCTCAGCTCGACACGCTGCGATTGGGTTGTGCAGCGGCGCCGCTGTTGCTAAGGTTTCAAGTTACATCGTTAAGGGCATGGGTGCCAGACCGAAGTGGAAGCGAGACAATGCCTCGCATGTTTCCACGCTAGTAGGTTATATAATGTTGGGCGCAGCTGGTTTCCACTGAGATAAGTAAACTTTTCCACCTTAATGAGGCAGATTCCTCCACACGGGGCAGAATTCGAAACTGTGGGCTCCTTGTAAAACCTTCACAAGGGGACAGCACATACAGTAGATATTTTGTGTGTAGGAAAAATTGCCATTATTAGCATGTAATGCAGTACTTTTACTTTAAGGCATTTTTTAAAGATAGTGACACTCGTTTCCACTTAGCTATCATGTACTCCAGCTGGTTTTTATTATTGGTTGTCCACAAAGGATGAACATTTTTAAGGTGGTATT